>NC_056728.1:159948068-160281668 GCF_019279795.1 Protopterus annectens | reverse complement strand
TGCTGCTTCATAAAAGTAAAATATGAGTAATGGGATGCTGCAATTCACTTAAATGGTAAAATAAGTATGAGTATAGTGGGACACTGCTTCATAAGTAAAATATGAGTAATGGGACGCAAGTTTCCATAAGTAAAATAAATGGGATGTGCAATTCAATAAATGGTAAATGGAAGTGAGTAGTGGATGCTGCTTCTTAAGTAAAATATGAGTAATGGGGCGCTGCATCATAAAGTAAAATATGAGTAATGGGATGCTGCTTCATAAGTAAAATATGAGTGGTGGAATGGCTGCTTCATAAGCAAAATAAGGATGTGCAATTCAATAAACTCATTTTGGTAAATGAAGTGAGTATTGGGATGCTGCTTCATAAGTAAAATATGAATAATGGGACGGTGCTTCATAAGTAAAATGAGTAATGGGTATGCTTCATAAGTAAAATAAGTGGGATGTGCAATTCAATAAATGGTAAATGAAGTGAGTAGTGGGATGCTGCTTCATAAGTAAAATATGAGTAATGGGACACTGCTTCATAAGTAAAATATGAGTAATGGAATGCTGCTTCAAAAGTAAAATAAATGGGATATGCAATTCAATAAATGGTAAATGAAGTGAGTAGTTGGACGCTGCTTCATAAGTTAAATATAATAATGGGACGTTGCTTCATAAGTAAAATATGAGTAATGGGACGCTGCTTCATAAGTAAAATAAGTGGGATGTGCAATTCAATAAATGGTAAATGAAGTGAGTAGTGGGACACTGCTTCATAAGTAAAATATGAGTAATGGGACGCTGCTTCATAAAATAGAATATGCGTAATAGAACACTGCTTCAAAAATAAAATATGTGTAATGGGACGCTGCTTCATAAATAAAATATGAGTAATGGGACACTGCTTCATAAGTAAAATAAATGGGATGTGCAATTAAATAAATCGTAAATAAAGTGAGTAGTGGACGGCTGCTTCATAGTTAAAAGTAAAAAATGGGTAATGGGGCGATTCAATAAATAAGTAAAATATGAGTAATGGGGCTGCTTCATTAGTAAAATAAGTGGGATGTGCAATTCAATAAATGGTAAATGAAGTGAGTAGTGGGACGCTGCTTCATAAGTAAAATATGAGTAATGGGACACTGCTTCATAAGTAAAATAAGTGGGATGTGCAATTCAATAAATGGTAAATGAAATGAGTAGTGGGATGCTGCTTCATAAGTAAAATATGAGTAATGGGACGCTGCTTCATAAGTAAAATATGAGTAATGGAATTTCGCCTTACAAAACAAGTGTGATGTGCAATTCAATAAATGATATATGAAGTGAGTAGTGGGATGGCTGCTTCATAAGTAAAATATGAGTAATGGGACGCTGCTTCATAAGTAAAATATGAGTAATGGGACGTTGCTTCATAAGTAAAATATGAGTAATGGGATGCTGCTTCATAAGTAAAATATGAGTAATGGGACGCTGCTTCATAAGTAAAATAAGTGTGATGTGCAATTCAATAAATGGTAAATGAAGTGAGTAGTGGGAGGCTGCTTCATAAGTAAAATATGAGTAATGGGACGCTGCTTCATAAGTAAAATATGACTAGTGGGACGCTACTTCATAAGTAAAATATGAGTAATGGGACGCTGCTTCATAAGTAAAATATGAATAGTGGGACACTGCTTCATAACTAAAATAAGTGGGATGTGCAATTCAATAAATGGTAAATGAAGTGAGTAGTGGGATGCTGCTTCATAAGTAAAATATGAGTAATGGGACGCTGCTTCATAAGTAAAATATAAATAGTGGATAAGTAAAATAAGTGGGATGTGCAAATCAATAAATGGTAAATGGAAGTGAGTAGTGGGACGCTGCTTCAAAAGTAAAATATGAGTAATGGGACGCTGCTTCATAAGTAAAATATGAGTAATGGGATGCTGCTTCATAAGTAAAATATGAATAGTGGGACACTGCTTCATATATTTCTTGGAGGTACACAGAAGGACTGTGGCTGACCAAGTTCGCAGATGACTGCAAAATGGGCGCCATAATCGACTCTCCAGCCAACACAAGCATCCTACAAAAGGGCAACTTAGAAACAGACAACTGGTGCCAGAGCCATGGCCTCAAGCTAAATGCCGAAAAGTGTATAGTCATCCCCTTTGACAAAAACAAAGTTTCCACAAATTACCAGATAGGTGGTAATCCATTAAGTAAAATAAGTGGGATGTGCAATTCAATAAATGGTAAATGAATTGAGTAGTGGGACGCTGCTTCATTAGTAAAATGTGAGTAATGGGACGCTGCTTCATAAGTAAAATATGAGTAATGGGACGCTGCTTCATAAGTAAAATATGAGTAATGGGACGCTGCTTCATAAGTAAAATATGAGTAATGGGACGCTGCTTCATAAGTAAAATATGAGTAATGGGATGCTGCTTCATAAGTAAAATAAATGGGATGTGCAATTCAATAAATGGTAAATGAAGTGAGTAGTGGGATGCTGCTTCATAAGTAAAATATGAGTAATGGGACGCTGCTTCATAAGTAAAATATGAATAGTGGGAAGCTGCTTCATATGTAAAATAAGGGGGATGTGCAATTCAGTAAATAGTAAATGGAAGTGAGTAGTGGGACACTGCTTCATAAGTAAAATATGAGTAATGGGACGCTGCTTCATAAGTAAAATATGAGTAATGGGACGCTGCTTCATAAGTAAAATATGAGTAATGGGACGCTGCTTCATAAGTAAAATAAGTGGGATGTGCAATTCAATAAATGGTAAACAAAGTGATTAGTGGGACGCTGCTTCATAAGTAAAATATGAGTAATGGGACGCTGCTTCATAAGTAAAATATGAATAGTGGGACACTGCTTCATAAGTAAAATAAGTGGGATGTGCAATTCAATAAATGGTAAATGAAGTGAGTAGTGGGATGCTGCTTCATAAGTAAAATATGAATAGTGGGACACTGCTTCATAACTAAAATAAGTGGGATGTGCAATTCAATAAATGGTAAATGAAGTGAGTATTGGGATGCTGCTTCATAAGTAAAATATGAGTAATGGGATGCTGCTTCATAAGTAAAATATGAGTAATGGGACGCTGCTTCATAAGTAAAATATGAATAGTGGGACACTGCTTCATAAGTAAAATAAGTGGGATGTGCAATTCAATAAATGGTAAATGAAGTGAGTATTGGGATGCTGCTTCATAAGTAAAATATGAGTAATGGGACGCTGCTTCATAAGTAAAATAAGTGGGATTTGCAATTCAATAAATGGTAAATGAAGTGAGTAGTGGGACGCTGCTTCATAAGTAAAATATGAATAGTGGGACACTGCTTCATAACTAAAATAAGTGGGATGTGCAATTCAATAAATGGTAAATGAAGTGAGTAGTGGGATGCTGCTTCATAAGTAAAATATGAGTAATGGGACGCTGCTTCATAAGTAAAATATGAGTAATGGGACGCTGCTTCATAAGTAAAATATGAGTAATGGGATGCTGCTTCATAAGTAAAATATGAGTAATGGGACGCTGCTTCATATGTAAAATAAGTGTGATGTGCAATTCAATAAATGGTAAATGAAGTGGGTATTGGGAGGCTGCTTCATAAGTAAAATATGAGTAATGGGACGCTGCTTCATAAGTAAAATATGAGTAATGGGATGAAACTTCATAAGTAAAATATGAGTAATAGGACGCTGCTTCATAAGTAAAATATGAGTAATGGGGCCTTGGCTATAAGTGAGAGAAATATGAGTAATGGGACGTTGCTTCAAAAGTAAAATATGAGTAATGGGACGCTGCTTTATAAGTAAAATAAGTGGGATGCGCAATTCAAAAAATGGTAAATGAAGTGAGTAGTGGGACGCTACTACATAAGTAAAATATGAGTAGTGGGACGTTACTTCATAAGTAAAATATGAGTAATTGGATGCTGCTTTATAAGTAAAATATGGGTAATGGGACGCTGCTTCATAAGTAAAATATGAGTAATTGGATGCTGCTTCATAAGTAAAATATGACTAATGGGACGCCGCTTCATAAGTAAAATATGAGTAATGGGGACTGCTTCACTCACATTAGGCTCTTAGAGTAATGGAGCATGCTTCATAAGTAAAATATGAGTAATGGGACGCTGCTTCATAAGTAAAATATGAGTAATGGGACGCTGCTTCATAAGTAAAATAAATGGGATGTGCACTTCAATAAATGGAAAATGAAGTGAGTAGTGGGATGCTGCTTCATAAGTAAAATATGAGTAATGGGACGCTGCTTCGTAAATCAAATATGACTAATGGGACACTGCTTCATAAGTAAAATATGAGTAATGGGACGCTGCTTCATAAGTAAAATATGAGTAATGGGATGCTGCTTCATAAGTAAAATAAGGGGATGTGCAATTCAATAAATGGTAAATGAAGTGAGTAGTGGGATGCTGCTTCATAAGTAAAATATGAGTAATGGGACTCTGCTTCATAAGTAAAATATGAGTAATGGGAATATGAGTAATGGATGCTGCTTCATGGGCAAAATATGTGCACCAATAAATGGTAAATGAAGGAGTAGGACTGCTCACAAGTAAAATATGAGTAATGGGAAACTGCTTCATAAGTAAAATATGAGTAATGGGGCACTGCTTCTTAAGTAATATGAGTGGGATGTGCAATTCATTAAATAGTAAATTAAGTGAGTAGTGCGAGGCTGCTTCATAGGTAAAATATGAGTAATGGGAGACTGCTTCATAAGTAAAATATGAGTAATGGGACGCTGCTTCATATGTAAAATAAATGGGATGTGCAATTCAATAAATGGTAAATGAAGTGAGTAGTGGGACGCTGCTTCATAAGTAAAATATGAGTAATGGGATGCTGCTTCATAAGTAAAATATGAGTAATGGGATGCTGCTTTATAAATAAAATATGAATAGTGGGACACTGCTTCTTAAGTAAATATGAATAATGGGACACTGCTTCATAAGTAAAATATGAGTAATGGGATGCTGCTTCATAAATAAAATATGACTAATGGGACGCTGCTTCATAAGTAAAATATGAGTGATGGGAGGATGCTTCATAAGTAAAATAAGGGGGATGTACAATTCAATAAATGATAAATGAAGTAAGTAGTGGGACGCTGCTTCATAAAAAAAATAGGTGGGATGTGCAATTCAATAAATGGTAAATGAAGTGAGTAGTGGGATGCTACTACATAATTAAAATATGAGTAGTGGGACGTTGCTTCATAAGTAAAATATGAATAATGGGATGCTGCTTCATAAGTAAAATATGAGTAACAGGACACTGCTTCATAAGTAAAATAAATGGGATGTGCAATTCAATAAATGGTAAATGAAGTGAGTAGTGGGACGCTGCTTCATAAGTAAAATATGAGTAATGGGACGCTGCTTCATAAGTAAAATAAGTGGGATGTGCACTTCAATAAATGATAAATGAAGTGAGTAGTGGGACGCTGCTTCATAAGTAAAATAAGTGGGATGTGCAATTCAGTAAATGGTAAATGGAAGTGAGTAGTTGGACAATGCTTCTTAAGTGAAATATGAGTAATTGGATGCTGTTTCAAAAAAATAAGTGGGATGTGCATTTTAATAAATGGAAAATGAAGTGAGTAGTGGGACACTGCTTCATAAGTAAAATATGAGTAATGGTACACTGCTTCATAAGTAAAATATGAGTAATGGGACGCTGCTTCATAAGTAAAATATGACTAATGGGATGCTGCTTCATAAGTAAAATATGAGTAATGGGATGCTGCTTTATAAATAAAATATGAATAGTGGGACACTGCTTCTTAAGTAAAATATGAAGTGAGTAGTGGGACACTGCTTCATAAGTAAAATATGAGTAATGGTACACTGCTTCATAAGTAAAATATGAGTAATGGGACGCTGCTTCATAAGTAAAATATGAGTGATGAGTGGCTGCTTTATAAGTAAAATATGAGTAATGGGATGCTGCTTCATAAGTAAAATAAGTGGGATGTGCAATTCAATAAATGGTAAATGAAGTGAGTAGTGGGATGCTCCTTCATATGTAAAATATGAGTAATGGTACGCTGCTTCATAAGTAAAATAAGTGGGATGTGCAATTCAATAAATGTTAAATGAAGTGAGTAGTGGGACGCTGCTTCATAAGCAAGTGAGTTGGAGGTATGGACGCTGCTTACTGGGTCAGGGTGTTAAAAGTCACGCTGTCCTGGTTAATATTAAATGGATGTGGATGTTGGAATTCAGTCAACCTATTTTGTGTTGTCATCTGTAATTAATAAATATTGGACAACAAAGTTATGTTATGAAAGTAAAATTTGAGTAATGGGGCGCTGCTTCATAAGTAAAATATGAGTAATGGGATGCTGCTTCATAAGTAAAGTAAGTGGGATGTGCAATTCAATAAATGGTAAATGAAGTGAGTAGTGGGACACTGCTTCATAAGTAAAATATGAGTAATGGGACGCTGCTTCATAAGTAAAATATGAGTAATGGGATGCTGCTTCATAAGTAAAATAAGTGGGATGTGCAATTCAAAAAATGGTAAATGAAGTGAGTAGTTGGACGCTACTACATAAGTAAAATATGAGTAATAGGACGCTGCTTCATAAGTAAAATATGAGTAATGAGATGCTCTTCATAAGTAAAATAAGTGGGATGTGCAATTCAATAAATGGCAAATGAAGTGAGTAGTGGGACAATGCTTCATAAGTAAAATATGGGTAATGGGACGCTGCTTCATAAATAGAATATGCGTAATAGAACACTGCTTCAAAAATAAAATATGTGTAATGGGACGCTGCTTCATAAATAAAATATGAGTAATGTAAATGGGACACTGTCACAAAATAAATGGGCTGCTCTATAAATAAAATATGAGTAATGGGACACTGCTTCATAAGTAAAATAAATGGGATGTGCAATTAAATAAATCGTAAATAAAGTGAGTAGTGGGACGCTGCTTCATAAGTAAAATAAGTGGGATGCGAAATTCAATAAATGGTAAATGAAGTGAGTAGTGGGATGCTGCTTCATAAGTAAAACATGAGTAATGGGATGCTGCTTCATAAGTAAAATATGAGTAGTGGGATGCTGCTTCATAAGTAAAATATGAGTAATAGGACACTGCTTCATAAGTAAAATAAGTGTGATGTGCAATTCAATAAATGATGTATGAAGTGAGTAGTGGGATGGCTGCTTCATAAGTAAAATATGAGTAATGGGACGCTGCTTCATAAGTAAAATATGAGTAATGGGACGCTGCTTAATAAGTAAAATATGAGTAATGGGACACTGCTTTATAAGTTAAATATGAGTAATGGGACGTTGCTTCATAAGTAAAATATGAGTAATGGGACTCTGCTTCATAAGTAAAATATGAGTAATGGGACGCTGCTTCATAAGTAAAATAAGTGGGATGTGCAATTCAATAAATGGCAAATGAAGTGAGTAGTGGGACATTGCTTCATAAGTAAAATATGAGTAATGGGACGCTGCTTCATAAGTAAAATAAGTGGGATGTGCAATTCAATAAATGGCAAATGAAGTGAGTAGTGGGACGCTGCTTCATAAGTAAAATATGAGTAATGGGACGCTGCTTCATAAGTAAAATATGAGTAATGGAACGCTGCTTCATATATAAAATATGAGTAATGGGACACTGCTTCATAAGTAAAATAAATGGGATGTGCAATTCAATAAATGGTAAATGAAGTGAGTAATGGGACGCTGCTTCATAAGTAAAATAAGTGGGATGTGCAATTCAATAAATGGCAAATGAAGTGAGTAGTGGGACGCTGCTTCATAAGTAAAGTATGAGTAATGAGACGCTGCTTCATAAGTAAAATATGAGTAATGGGACGCTGCTTCATAAGTAAAATAAGTGGGATGTGCAATTCAATAAATGGTAAATGAAGTGAGTAGTGGGAGGCTGCTTCATAAGTAAAATATGAGTAATGGGATGCTGCTTCATAAGTAAAATATGAGTAATGGGACGCTGCTTCATAAGTAAAATATGAGTAATGGGACACTGCTTCATAAGTAAAATATGAGTAATGGGACTCTGCTTCATAAGTAAAATATGAGTAATGGGATGCTGCTTCATAAGTAAAATATGAGTAATGGAACGCTGCTTCATAAATAAAATATGTGTAATGGGATGCTGCTTCATAAGTAAAATATGAGTAATGGGACGCTGCTTCATAAGTAAAATAAGTGGGATGTGCAATTCAATAAATGGTAAATGAAGTGAGTAGTGGGACACTGCTTCATAAGTAAAATATGAGTAATGGGACACTGCTTCATAAGTAAAATAAGTGGGATGTGCAATGCATTAATTGGTAAATGAAGTGAGTAGTGGGACGCTGCTTCTTAAGTAAAATATGAGTAATGAGACACTGCTTCATAAGTAAAATATGAATAGTGGGAAGCTGCTTCATAAGTAAAATATGAGTAATGGGTCGCTGCTTCATAAGTAAAATATGAGTAATGGGATGCTGCTTCATAAGTAAAATAAGTGAGACGTGCAATTCAATAAATGGTAAATGATGTGGGTAGTGGGACGTTGCTTCATAAGTAAAATATGAGTAATGGGACGCTGCTTCATAAATAAAATATGAGTAACAGGACACTGCTTCATAAGTAAAATAAATGGAGTTGCAATTCAATAAATGGTAAAGGAAATGAGTAGTGGGACGCTGTTTCATAATTAAAATATGAGTAATGGGACGCTGCTTCATAAGTAAAATATGAGTAATGGGACGCTGCTTCATAAGTAAAGCAAGGGGGATGTGCAATTCAATAAATGGTAAATGAAGTGAGCAGTGGGACACTGCTTCATAGGTAAAATATGAGTAATGGGATGCTGCTTCTTAAGTAAAATAAGTGGGATGTGCAATTCATTAATTGGTAAATGAAGTGAGTAGTGGGACGCTGCTTCATAAGTAAAATATGAGTAATGGGACGCTGCTTCATAAGTAAAATATGAGTAATGGGATGCTCTTCATAAGTAAAATAAGTGGGATGTGCAATTCAATAAATGGCAAATGAAGTGAGTAGTGGGACGCTGCTTCATAAGTAAAATATGAGTAATGGGATGCTGCTTCATAAGTAAAATATGAGTAACGGGACGCTGCTTCATAAGTAAAATATGAGTAATATGAGTAATGGAACGCTGCTTCATAAATAAAATATGAGTAATGGGATGCTGATTCATAAGTAATATATGAGTAATAAGATACTGCTTCATAAGTAAAATAAATGGGATGTGCAATTCAATAAATGGTAAATGAAGTGAGTAGTGGGATGCTGCTTCATAAGTAAAATAAATGGAATGTGCAATTCAATACATGGTAAATGAAGTGAGTAGTGGGACGCTGCTTCATAAGTAAAATAAGTGGGATGTGCAATTCAATAAATGGTAAATGAAGTGAGTAGTGGGATGCTGCTTCTTAAGTAAAATATGAGTAATGAGACACTGCTTCATAAGTAAAATATGAGTAATGGGAAGCTGCTTCGTAAGTAAAATAAGGGGATATGCAATTCAATAAATGGTAAATGAAGTGAGTAGTGGGAGGCTGCTTCATAAGTAAAATATGAGTAATGGGACGCTGCTTCATAAGTAAAATATGAGTAATGGGTCGCTGCTTCATAAGTAAAATATGAGTAATGGGATGCTGCTTCATAAGTAAAATAAGTGAGATGTGCAATTCAATAAATGGTAAATGAAGTGAGTAGTGGGACGTTGCTTCATAAGTAAAATATGAGTAATAGGACGCTGCTTCATAAGTAAAATATGAGTAATGGAACTCTACTTCATAAGTAAAATATGAGTAATGGGATGCTGCTTCATAAGTAAAATATGAGTAATGGGACGCTGCTTCATAAGTAAAATAAGTGGGATGTGCAATTCAATATGTGGTAAATGAAGTGAGTAGTGGGAGGCTGCTTCATAGGTAAAATATGAGTAATGGGATGCTGATAAGTAAAATATGAGTAATGGGACACTGCTTCATAAGTAAAATATGAGTAATGGGATGCTGCTTCATAAGTAAAATAAGTGGGATGTGCGTATTGTATTTCATATTAATTCAAGTCACTAATTTAGTGTCTAGGTATTTAGTAATAAAATCATGAATTACATATGGAAATACAATGTAAATAGTTTTCCATATGAGGAAAGGAATTGAGTTGTTTAATTATTCAATTTTTTTATGTAATTGCTTTATTGTTTTATTTATTAATTGTATAAGTATATAAGTCATTGACTGCTTGTGTAACTTTGTCTGAGGAAGTTTGGATACTAGTCCTTACGAAAGCGCTTACGGAATAAAGTTTTGGAAAAGGAGAACATCTGCAAGTTTCGCTGTCTTTTTGTGTTCATGAGTACTAGTTGATTGTGTTGTTTTCAAGTTGTTCAGAAATAACTAAAGCAGTTGCCAATGAACCTATGTTTGTAGAGAAAAGAGGCAAGAGTTTCAAGATTTTTTTTCATAGAAATTTAA
This sequence comes from Protopterus annectens, assembly GCF_019279795.1. Lineage (NCBI taxonomy): Eukaryota > Metazoa > Chordata > Ceratodontiformes > Protopteridae > Protopterus > Protopterus annectens. Next base: position 160,271,170 of record NC_056728.1, on the reverse strand, counting down.
GCTTACCATTGAATAGCACTATAACAATATGGATGTTCAAATGTCTCAGCTGTAATTTTGTTGTAATTATTTGTACACTGGAATAGAAGAAATAAGAATGTGCAACATGCTGATTAAAATCAGAGACAGATTTACTTGAAAATCTAAGTTTGTTGTATATTTAGCTCTATGTATGCCCTGTCATTCATTTTATGTGGGTAGAACAACCAGAGAGCTTTACAAGAGAATATATGAACACAAATATGCATTATCAGCTGCTAATAACAAAAATGTTTTAAGCAAGCATTATATTTCAACCAAATGTAAAGTGGATTTTAAATTTATTGTATTAGATGATGTTGCAAGGTATAACAATAAGTTTGATGTTGAAGAAGAATTAGGGTGCAAAAATATTTATGGCAAGTTAAACTTAATGTTTGTTATCCACCAGGATTAAACAACAGAGAAGAGTTTGTTGCTCACCTGAAACACAAAGGGATAAAGCACTAAACTATTTTAATCACATGAGTAGGTATTATATAAATATCTGGTGATACTAAATGTATTCAGTTTGAAAAAGTCTCAATGTTAGAGGTGAAAGCACTAACTGGATACTTATTATTTTTTTTATTTTGTAACTATTAAATAACTTCTGGGTTTTTCTATTCAGCTGTTTTTGGTTTTTCATAATCTGGAGAGTGGGCAGGTGAGGATGGATAAGAGATCACCTGTCTTGTTTGAGAAGATTCATCCAGTGAGGTAACTTGTGGTGCTGTCTGGTCCAAAAGGGAATTACCAACAAGAGTTTGGGAGAGTCCTGCTTGATTTTGTGCAGAACTCCTGGCAACAGAGGTAGAGGAGGAAAAGCATAAAGAAACATTGTCATCAACACAAATGACAGGGCATCCACTTTCCAAGTCAGAGGACTTAGCACCCTTGAACAGAATAGAGGAAGTTATCTGTTCAGAAAGGAAGCAAAAAGATACCCCTGATAAGCAATGTCCTGGAACACATCTATGAAGCAACCATTTGTGAGTAAGTTGTGGACCTGCTCAGAGACTCTGCCAGTAGGTTGTGCTCTGAAGAAATGTAAACTGCCTGACAAGTCACCTGATAAATAACATTCAAATCACAAGCCTAACCATCTAGTTAGCAAAGGAGATAAATCCTCACCCTCCACCCTCACCCTGCTTATTGATAAACTACATCATGGTGGCATTGTTCATGAAGATTTTCAGGGGGGCAGGGAGAAAAAGAAAATAAATGGTCTATACAGCCAGAATCAGGATCCTCATGTTGATATGGTCTGACCTCTGATGAAGAGGGCAAAGACTGGAACTTTCATAGAGCCACAAGAAGCTTCCCACCCCAGGTTGGCGGCATCAGTGAACAATTCTTGGGTAGGCACTGGAGCATGAAATGACAGACCTGGATTGAGAGAAAGTTGTGAATCTACCATTGGAGCTTGAGTTTGAGACAAGGGATTAAAGGAAAAGGAAAATCTAGGGGGTGACATGTTGAAGCCTCCTCATACAGAGTCTGGCAAGAGGTAATATGGGAATAATGGAGGCCAAAAACCCCAGAATCTTGAGAAATTCTCTGGCTGTAATAGAGGACAGAAGAGGAGGAGACTGGAAGACGGCTGTCCGAGACAAAACGTTTTGATCTGGAAAAGAGGCCAACAAGGGAAATATGATCCTGAGAGGGCATAAGCACTGACTTCTTGAGCTTGATGGTGAACCCTAGACTTTCTAAGTGACCTAGAAGAGGGGAAGAGGAGGTAAAATGTCAACAGAAACAGGCTTGTCCTGAAAGGAAGACTTTTGAAAAAGAGTCTGAGTGGACCTAGCAGGAGGAATATGCCTGGAGCCATTCTTACCTTTGGAAAGAAGACAAGTCTGCCTGTGAACAAAGACATATTTAGAAGGGTAATTCCTTTTGAATTTGGGTAAAATTGAGGCAAAAAATATGCTTGAATTGCTGCATGGCCTTACACTGGTTCTGGAAGGATTGTTCCAAAAAGATTCTTGTTATCCAGAGAAGCATCAAAAAGTTTGGCTTTAATATTAGGCAAGGCAGCAACCCTGAAGAGGTATCAGCAGCATTATAACTGCATTTTCGGGAGTGGTGTGTTACCTGTTAAGTGGACCCAAGCAGGGAAAGAGCTGAAGCATTCCCTCCTGAATGAGGCAGATTCCATATCACTTTAGCCACCTGATAAACAAGAGTCAATACATACCCAGTCATGTGGGTTTGATAATTAATAGCCCTAAATGACAAAGTGGCTGCAGTATTTACTTTTTTTTAACCAACCTCTCCATAGCTCTACTGTGCTTATCAGAAGGGAGGAGCTTAGAAGAAGGCAATTCCTTCCTCTCCTCCACTCTCTCTCTTTCTAGTAGGGTGCAAAGGAGTTACAGGGTTCACTGAAAACATAAATATACACACAGCAGTCTCATCCACATAGGCAGTCTGAGTCCACTCAATCCAACCACTATTTAATTAGGACAAACTGTGTGCCACCTCTGGCCTTGTGCTTTAAGTGCTAGAAGCATCCAGTCTTCTGTGTATATTTTAGCCTGCATAGTGACTAGTCTAAAGACAAGTGCTTCAGTTTCCTAGTCTGTAAGCAATAGCCTTATAATCTGTAAACCCTCCTCCATTGACATCCTGATAGTCTGCCTTTACTCTCTCCTTCCTAACAGACACTGACATTTACTTCCACTACTCAAACTAATTCTTTCTCTTATGTTTTTCTTCACTTCTTATAGAGTTGTTTCTCCCATTATTTATATCCTCCTGTCTTTAGTGGAACTACATGCCTTCAATGAAGTCACCCATGGTCTTCCCCCTTCCTTTCTTATTTCTCCTTCCCTGAGGCAGTTACTAAACCAATTAAAGCTCTGAGCTAGTATTTATGCACAGTCAACCTTGATTCCATGCACTCAACTGTCTCTTTAGTGTGTTTTTTTAATTCAAATATTTTTGTTAAGAAAATAAATTTGTATTGTAACAATATATATGACAAAAACATAGTTTTGAATAAGACAAAGAAAACACATCAGCTATTTACATTTTTATTTATTATTTTACATTTGTTTACTGGGAAAGTCCAACTGGAACGAGGTCCATTTACAGCGGAGGCCTGGGGAAAAAAGCTCTACATCAAACAATATTTAGAAGGGTAATTCCTTTGGTTTACAGATTATAAGGCTATTGCTTACAGACTAGGAAACTGAAGCACTTGTCTTTAGACTAGTCACTATGCAGGCTAACATAGATTGGCATTCCTGTAACAGTCATAACCCCACTTCCCATATCAACCTATTTGGCTTCAAACAACTCATCAATGGTCCTACTAGAACTAATAAAACCAATAATACTGAAACCACATTGGACTGGATTCTTACTAATACTCCCTTGCAAACCTACAACACAGGCATCCTTCCAGATGACCTTAGTGACCACTCTCTAACCTACACCATTAGATACAAAACTAACCTAACCTTACCTACCACATATAAAACTCTACGTACAAAAAAACATTTTAACTCTGCACAATTTCTAGCTGAACTATTACATTGTAATTGGGCCCCACTGAAACATCTCCCACTTAATAAAGCAGTTGAATACTTCAACTTTACATTCCTATCGATCCTAGATCATCATGCCCCAAGCCGTACCATTAGAACCAAAACAAAAACAGCACCCTGGCTAACCAAGAATACAAAGCAAAAAATTACTGTCAGAAATAAATCCTGGGATAAATGGCGGGCTACCAAAACCAAATTGACCACCAAAACTTTAAGGAACTGAGAAACAGCACCAAAAAAGCTATTCTAACAGATAAAAAGAACTATTACTTTCAACTACAGAGAAACACCATAAAAGAACCCAAAAAATTTTGGACTAGTATTAATAATCTTCTATCCCCTGGCCAAGCAATCACACCAAACCCTCAGGATTCTGACCCAGATAATCACACACAAATAGCCAATGACTTCAACTCTTTCTTCACCAATGCCATCCAAACTCTTGCAAACCACCTTTCTCCTGACACTACTAAACTACTCTCACCTAATTCAAAACTACTCTTCCTCCTCCACCTACAACCTGTATCTACCTCCTATATCCAATCTCTACTCCAAAACTTAAACCTACTACCCCATCTGCCGACAAGCTTCCTGCAGAGTACCTGCAAATAGGAGCTAAAGCCACTGCCTATCCCATTTCTATCCTAATAAATAGATCTATAAAGGAGGGTATTGTCCCTTCTATCTGGAAAATATCCCATATCATTCCCTTCACAAAGGGGCAAATCTAATGACTTCTCTAACTTTCGACCCATAACACTATTATCACCTATAGCTAAAATCATGGAAAAATGTATCCATAAACAACTACTAAATCACCTTCTCCATAATAACCTACTTGCCAATAGTCAACATGGATTCAGACCTTCCCACAGCACCACTACTGCATTACTCTCCTTTACCAACTCCATCAACTATAACCAACATCAATAAACTCTCATCTTCTCTCTTCATTGACCTATCAAAAGCCTTTGATATGGTTAATCATAAACTTCTTCTGTACATACTAAAATCTCAAGCACTAGATCCCTCCTCCTTAACTTGGTTTACTTCTTATCTTGAAAATCGTCAGCAAGCAGTACTCTGGAAAAGTTCACTATCTACCCTCCTTCCTATTTCTATAGGAGTACCTCAAGGGTCTATCTTAGGCCCACTTCTATTTTCTATCTTTATTAATGACCTCCAGTCAGCTATACCTAACACCACTTGCATACAATATGCAGACGATTCCACTATAATCTGTACTGCTGCTTCTCAAACAGAACTTCAACCTCTCACCCAAGAAACCTTTACCACTGTTGAAAAGTGGTTCTCTGACCGCTGTCTACTCCTTAACCCCAAAAACAAACTACTACTGTTTGCACCATGAAAAAACCACTACTTCTTCCTAAACTTCTCTATTACTTCCACTGACAACACTCAGATTACTCCTGATTCTTCCACAAAACTACTAGGTATTACTATTGACAATAATCTTAATTTTGACTGTCACATCAATAACACAATAAAAGTAGTTAACAAAAGATTGGATCCCTTTACAGAATCAAATCCTTCCTTACACCTGAAGCCGGACCACCTTAGCTCAATCTCACCTCCTCTCTACCCTTCTATATGCTTCCCTATTTACACAAATCTCTAAATGTAACCTTAAGAAACTTGCTTCATCTTACCATAATATTGCTCGATTTGCCACAGGATCGCAGTTTAGAACTCACCACTGTCTGAACTTAAAACAACTAAACTGGCTTGAACTTCCTAACAAACTTACTTATCAACAGCTCTCAATAGCTCACAACATTCTATATCAACCATCCAAAACACCAATGCTCTCTAACCTCCTTACTCCCTACAACAATCTGAAACAACTACGATCTTCAAACAAACTACTAGTTAATAGTACCAAACCCAATAATGCTGCAGGAGATTGTCTTTTTTCAAACTCAGTTGGCAAAATGTGGAACAAACTTCCACTTAATATCTTATCTTTGTCCAGTCTTCCACTCTTTAAAAAACAACTGAAAATCCATCTTAATAAACACTGGCTTTGCTCCTGTACCAATCCTGATTAACCTTTCTTCCTCCTTTCCTCTACCTCAATATTTCCTTCACACTATAACACATCCTGACTTATCCCCATGGACATAATATCCTTGTAAATACAACTTATCTCATATATACTATGGGAAAAAAAAAAATGTTTATGACTATGTATTATTTTAGACTACGGGATGATATTATAAATTGTGTATTGCAATTATTTGTTTTGTTTTGTTTTGATATGTGTAACTTCTATGTAATTTTTCTTATTCCCCTGACCTGTTATAACCTTTGGAGCTTTTCTCCCCGGGCCTCCACTGAAAATGGACATATATCCAGCTGGACTAGCCCGGTCAACAAATGTAAAATAAAAAATAAAAATAAATAAAATATGTACAGTGGTAAATGTACAATCAAAAAAGATATATCATGCAATGGTTTGTTCCAAGCAAGCTTAATTTACACATAGTAGACTCTGGATGGCAGTATTTGAGAGAAAAGACAAAAATTAACTGATTCAATCAAAAGACACATTGCACAAGAGATAATAATTTACACATAGTAGGCCCTGTATGGGAGTATTTGTGTACTGTACAATAGAGATAGTAAGTAAAGAGGAGATGAAGTTAGCAAGAATTAGACAAAGCATTTATGTGATGCAAGGTCAGAGCCAGGATTGCAAGAGGTGTGACTTAAGTAACTTTTTGAACAGTGAGATAGATGGTACTGAAGAGATATTTTGGGGGAGGTTATTCCATTTCCTAGTGATGGTATGAGAGAAAAGAGCTTTCCCTGCATTATTGCTGGCTTTGGATATACAGAGCAGGGTTTTGTTTGATGAGCATAGAGGACAGTTTGCTGAATATTGGTTTAGTAGTTGGTTTAGGGCTGGAGTTTTGTGGGGATTCTTTAGTATGTTGAAGGTGAGCACTAGTTGGTGGTAACCAATAATTGAGGGAGTTTTAACCACTGTAGCTCTTTTAGGACAAGACAGTGATGGCTTCTAAAAGTGGAGTTATTGACAGATTTTGCAATTTTATTGTAACATGATTCTAGTTTGTTTAGGTCTGTTTTCCTGATGTGGGTTAGGATTGGTGATGCATACATTAGGGTAGACAAAAGGTGGGTTTGGGCTAGGGTGATCCGTGCTTGGTCTGATAGGAACTGTTTATGTTTGTATTAAGTTCCTAATTTTTTATGTACCTTTTTAATGGTTTGAGAGACATGGGCATCAAAGTTAAGATCCTTATCTATTTCAATGCTGAGGAGCTTAGTATGGGGGGAGGGAGAGATTGTGGTGCCATTTTTGGAGGTGATAGTGAAGGGAGGATGTGTGGTTCTGGATTTGTTGGAAGTGAAAAGAAGTAATTTGGTCTTGTTGGGATTTAGAATCAGTTGAATAACAGTAGAATAACATTATTTACAAAGGTCTGAAAAAGAATCATAAATATTTCAAGTGGATAAAAACAAATTTATATAATAAACATAAAGTATTTCAGAAAGAGTTGGAGTCCATTCAGAAAGTGTCAATAAGAGATGAAACCTTTATCCAAGGATTGTTGATGAAGCTCTTTGGATGTATTCTGATTTCTTTTGTTATCATTTCTTTTAAGAGAGCAGAGAATCTTCAAAATTTGGAGAGGTAGCAGAGTTCCACTTTATTTTGATGCATTTCCTAGCTACTGCTAGAATTGTCCATAAAATATATGAGCTGGGATTGTCAATAATATAACCTTTATTTACATTAAAAATATCATTGCTTTAGTTAAAGAGAAATTATCTGAAAATAAGGCTGTAAAAAATTGTCAATCTTTCTCCAGAAAGGCTTTAAATTGGGACAGTCATAAAAAATGTGAAACCAATCTGCTTCACAATGTGTTAAATTTCTCCAACAAATGACATTTTCAGATTTTTTTTTAATTTTGATATTTTATCAGGGGTTAAGAAAGCTCTGTGTAAAAATTTCAATGTAAATATGCTCCAATATTGACCCCAGGATGTGGATTTTACAGAAGGTAGTAGTTTTGCTTTCTCTGCTTGAGTATAGTTGGGAGAGAGACCTCTGGTTATTGTGTTCCATTGTTTGATAGTTAAGGTGGTCTTATAATTTATTAAAGTACTATATAATTTGGATATTATATTATCAAATTTAAAATTATTGTATATTTCAGATATATAAAAAGTAGAGGAGGATGGTTGGCATAAGATGAGTTTTTAATAATTCTACAAAGACCTTGCGAGTAAATTATTATGCTTTGTAGTAGTAACTAATCTTGTGGTGGCAAATTATATTCCTTGATAATTTGTTGCATGTGTAATATTTCTATATCTTTAATACAATATTGCCAGCATATAAAATTGTTGTTCTCGTATTCATTAAACAGGTTAAAATGTAGCTTATCTGAATTTTGTAATTTTAAAAGGAACTAATAAGTCAAGCCAAATTTTAATATCTGCATTAGAATTTACAATTTTTCTAAAGTTTTTATTTATTTAACATTTGTTTACCAGGAAAGTCCAACTGGACACAGGTCCATTTTCAGTGGAGGCCCAGGGATAAAAGTTCCAATGATACAAAAAACAAACAAATATTATGCCACAAGCGTACAGCTCATCAGTGAAACTACACATTGTAAAACATAAATAACCAAAAGAGATAACACATTGGCAATTTTAACAAAATTTGTACATCAAAGAGTAAACGGTATTATACAAACTAGACTAGTATATATTTTAGAAAGCACAGTATAATTCTTTTGAGGAAGACTTTCGGAAGACTTGAAATGACGAGGTAATATATAGGGAAGGAAGAAGGCATAATAGATAATACTGTAAGGTGTAGATCTAAAGAAAGTAAGAGGATGTGTATAAAAGTGGAAAATATAGAGTTAGTAGAGCAAAGCCAGGAATTTTCTAAGTGAGTAAATAGGAGTTGTTTAAATTGTACTATGGCACAGATGGAAGTGGGTAGTTTATTCCTTATTTTAGGAATGATGTTAGAGAATAAGGATTCTCCAGCTGAGTTGTTAGGTTTGGTGGATTTAACTATGAGTTTGTCACTAGAACAGTGTGTTCTGGTGGTGGTGGTATATGTTTTTTTTAAGATCTTGAAGGGCTGGTGTTTTATCTGGCTCATGGAGTATTTTATGGGCAAAGGTTAGCTGCTTGTATTGGAGGAGCTGAGGAAGTTCTAGCAGTTTAGTTGTCTAAGGGCTGTGCAACTGTGTGTTTTATAGGGGGAGTTTGTAGTGAATTTGTAAGGCCTGATTTGTGTAGGTTGATTAGTATAGGGGAGGTGTAGAGCAGGGGTGGCAGGAGGTATGTCTGGGCAATGGTAGCTTTTGTAGATCTAGTTAAAAATTCTTCTTTCTGTAAAGGAGGCCTAATTTTTTATGAACTTTTTTGATAGCTTGAGCTATGTGGATATCAAATTTTAAATTGTTGTCAATTTTGACCCCTAGCAGTTTGGTATGTGTCACAGGGGTGATAATAGTTTTGCTTCTGGACTCTAGGGTGAAATCTGGGACTGTTGTAGGTGCTCTTGAGGGTTAGAAAAGGAGGAGCTTGGTTTTATTCAGGTTTAGATGAGTTGAGAATTGATAAGCCAGGATTCTACTGATATAAATGAGTTCTGGGATATGGTGTGGAGGTCCTGTATGGTGGGGGCAGACCATATGAGGGTAGAGTCATCTGTGTATTGTATCACAGGTGCTTGGTGAGTGGAGATGTGGAGTTGATTGGTAAAGAGGGAGAACAATAGTGGTCTTAAGATTGAGCCTTGTGGGACACCTAGGGAGACTGGGAGGAGAGTGGACAGGTGATGTTGCCCCAGTACAGCCTGTTGTTGGTCTGATAGGTAGTTTTGGAACCAGGTAACAGTGGAAGCACTAAGGTTTAGGGAGGAGAGGACTTTCATCAGTTTGTTGTGGTCTACCACATCGAATGCTTTGGACAAGTCTAGAAATATAACAGATACGAATTGTCCTGAATTTCTAAGATGGTTGACTGTATTAGTAAAGGACATGAGGGCTGTAGTTGTACTATGATGGGGGTGAAATCCATGTTGTGTGATTGATAATAGATTGTGGGTGTTGATGTAGTTCATGAGTTGAGTATGGACCACCCTCTCTAGGATTTTGGATAGGGGTGACAGAATAGCAATTGGGAGGTAGTTACTATATTCGGTTGAGTTGCCTCCAGATAGCAAGTACTATGCACTCTAACATAGATCTGTTTATGAGTATTGCTACTGGGTAAGCTATTCCTTCAGCAGCTACTTTCAGAAATTCAGCTTTTAGTTTGTCTGCAGCTAAGGTAGTTGGTTTAATTTGAGCAGTAGTTTTTTTTATAGTATTTACTGTTATTGGTTGTAATATAAATAGACTGAGGTTGTTTTGAGAGGGTTTACTGAGATGAGGAGTTATTGGGGCATGGCTATTGGAGTTGTTTGTATTGGCTAGGGCTAGTATTGGTTGGAGTAGGTGGAGGTTTTGCCTAGTATGTTATTAACTGCAGCCCAGAATTTTTGTGGGTTATTATGGTATTTTTCCTGAATATTGTGGTAATAATTGATTTTGTCCTGTTTGATGAGTTTAACTTTTTTATGTAGTTCTAGAAATGTTAGCTTTGTGGATTGGGTTTTGTGTTTGTGGTATTGTTCCCAGGCTTTGTTCTTAGTTTTGAGAAGGGAATGGCATTCTTTGCTCAATCAGGGTGCACAATTGGCTCTAACCCTAATGGTTCTGAAGGGAGCATAGCAATCTAGGAGCCTAAAAAAGTTTTATTAAATGAGTTGACTGCTTCATCCAGAGGTAGCTGTTTGAGAGATTCCCATTTGCAGCTTTTTAGAACTGAGACGAAATTTTGTGGGTTGAAGGATTTTTTGTTTCTGATTGTATGGCAAGAGGTGTGGTTAGTTTGGAAGGTGCAGGCATGCATGAGAAAGGTTGGCAAGTGGTCTCTTATGCCATCTGGAAGACAACCTGTCTGAGATGTTAGTGAGGGATTGTTAACCAAAATCCAGTCAAGGATAAGCTGGTGTTGGTAGTTTTGTCAGTTCTTGTAGGGGATGTGATAAGTTGTCTAAATCCATGAAGGTTAATGTGTAATGATGGGTTCAGAACAGAACAGTCTTGCCAGTCAATATTGAAATCATCCAGCAGGACTGCTTCTTATGGGTATGAATTAAAGGCCCAGTGAAGTATGTTTTCTAGTGTGTAGATATTACTTCCTGGTGGGATATACCCGCCTATGATGTTAATGAACTTTTTTGGGTTGATTTTTAATTTAGTAAAGATAAGTTCTACGTTTCTGAAGTCAGGGCTGTTGTTTTCCAAATAGTCTAGTGCTAGGTGTTCTTTAAACAAAATTGCAACCCGCCCCCATTTTTTGTTTGACCTATTCTTGTGTACTATATTGTATCCTGGGGCTACAATTTCATTACTGCAGATGCTGGATTTTAACCACTTTTCGGTTAATAAGGCAATGTCAGGAGAATAGAGGGAGAGTAAAGCAATCAGGTCATGTACCTTATTCACAATACGTCTGACATTAATATTGAGAAACAGTAGGGAAGATTTATCTTTTTTGTGTGGTAGTCAGATGTTCCCAGGAGTTGGGTTGTATATTGTACCTGGTGAGGGGGGGGTCAGGCTTGGGGTGTATGTCTCCAGAGTGGTTTAGCTCCTTTGCAAGGTATAGTAGGAGTTTTGTAAACTTGTATTGTAGTTCAGTGTGCTTATAATAGATATGTGATTTACTTATAGAGGGTAGGAATCTATATAGTTGGTAGTCTAGGGAATTGGCATGGATCACTTCTGGGGCTATGGTATGGTTAACTGGGCATTCAGGGGGAGATACAGAGGAGGTTTGATATGGATGGTTATCAACTTGAGGCTGGTAGATAGTTTAGAACTGTTAGCAAGGACAAGAGAGATAGCAGGGCAGTAGAGATGATGAATATGAATGCTAAATTTAGGCTAGGTAATGTTGTTAAAGATCATCATCATCATCATTTTTTGGCTTTTCCCATTAGGGGTCACCACAGCGGATCATCTCTTTCTATTTCTTCCTATCCTCTGCATCTTGCTCTGTCACACCAACCACCTACATGTCCTCTCTCACCACGTCCATAAACCTTATCTTAGGCCTTCCTCTTTTCCTCTTACCTGGCAGCTCCATCCTTAGCATCTTTTTCCCAATATGCCCATCATCCCTCCTCAGCACATGTCCACACCAACGCAATCTCGTCTCTCTTGCTTTGTCTCCAAACTGTCCAACATGAGCTGACCCTCTAATATACTGATTCCTAATCCTATCCATCCTAGTCACACCGAGTGCAAATCTTAACATCTTTAACTCTGCCACATCCAGCTCTGACTCCTGCCTTTTTGTCAATGCCACTGTCTCCAACCCATATAACATAGCTGGTCTCACTACTGTCTTGTAGACCTTCCCTTTCACTCTTACTGGTACCTGTCTGTCACAAATCACTCCTGACACTCTTCTCCACCCATTCCATCCTGCCTGTACTCTCTTCTTCACCTCTCTTCCACATTCACCATTACTCTGAACTGTTGATCCCAAGTACTTAAACTCGTCCACCTTTACCAAGTTTACTCCCTGCATCCTCACCACTCCTCTACCCTCCCTCTCATTTACACACATATATTCTGTCTTAGCCCTGCTGACCTTCATTCCTCTGCTCTCTAGAGCATATCTCCAGCTCTCCAGAGTCTCCTCAACCTGATTCCTACTCTCACTACAGATCACAATGTCATCTGCAAACATCATAGTCCACGGGGCCTCCTGTCTGATCTCATCTGTCAACCTGTCCATCACCACTGCAAATAAGAAAGGACTCAGAGCTGATCCTTGATGTAATCCCACCTCCACCTTAAACGGATCTGTCACTCCCACTGCAGTCCTCACCACTGTCACACTACCCTCGTACATATCCTGTACCACTCTTACGTACTTCTCTGCCACTCCCAACTTCCTCATACAATACCACAACTCTTCTCTAGGCACCCTGTCATATGCTTTCTCCAAGTCTACAAAGACACAATGCAACTCCTTCTGACCTTCTCTGTATTTCTCCAATAACACTCTCAGAGAAAACATTGCATCTGTAGTGCTCTTTCCTGGCATGAAACCATACTGCTGATCACTAATCATTACCTCCCTTCTTAACCTAGCGTCTACTACTCTCTCCCATAACTTCAAGCTGTGACTGATCAATTTTATCCCTCTGTAATTACTGCAGCTCTGCACATCACCCTTATTCTTAAAGATAGGTAACAAAACACTTTTTCTCCACTCCTCAGGCATCCTCTGACTTTCCAAACTTTCATTAAACAATCTAGTTAAAAATTCCACTGCCATTTCTCATAAGCACCTCCATGCTTCCATTGGGATGTCATCTGGGCCAACAGTCTTTCCATTCTTCATTGTCTTCATAGCTGTCCTTACTTCCTCCTTGCTAATCTGTTTCACTTCCTGATTCACTATCCCCACATCATCCAACCTTCTCTCTCTCTCATTCTCTTCATTCATCAGCCTCTCAAAATACTCTTTCCATCTACTCAACACACTCTCCTCTCTTGTGAGTACCTTTCCCTCACTATCCTTTATCACCCTTACTTGCTGCACATCTTTCCCAGCTCTGTCCCTCTGTCTAGCCAATCAGTACAGGTCCTTTTCTCCCTCTTTAGTGTCCAATCTCTCATACAACTCTCCATACGTCTTATCCTTAGCTTTCACCACCTATCTCTTTCCCATGCGCCTCATCTCCTTATACTCATGTCTACTTTCTTCATCTCTTTGACAATCCCACTTCTTCTTCGCCAGCCTCTTCCTCTGTATACTCTCCTGTACTTCCTCATTCCACCACCAGGTCTCCTTGTCTTCCTTCCTCTGTCCAGATGTCACACCAAGCACCTTTCTAGCAGTCTCCCTTACTAGTTCTGCTGTAGTTACCCAGCTATTCGGTAACTCTCCACTGCCTCCCAGTGCCTGTCTTAACTCTTCCCTAAACTCCACTTCACAATCACCCTTTTTTAACTTCCACCATTTAATCCTTGGCACTGCTTTCTCACTCCTCCTCCTCTTCTTGATCACCAACGTCATCCTACAGACCACCATTCTATGCTGCTTAACAACACTTTCCCCTGCCACCACTTTACAGTCTCCAATCTCCTTCAGACTGGCCCTCCTACATTGGATATAATCCACCTGTGTGCATCTTCCTCCACTCTTGTATGCCACCCTATGCTCATCCCTCTTCTTAAAATATGTATTCACCACAGCCATGTCCATCCTTTTCGCAAAATCCACAATCATCTGACCTTCTGTATTCCTCTCCTTAACACCATACCTACCCATCACTTCCTCATCCCCTCTGTTCACCAACATGACCATTAAAGTCTGCTCCAATCACTAGTCTCTCACCCTTGGGTACACTCACCACAACTTCATCCAACTCACTCCAAAATTTCTCTTTCTCATCCATCGCACACCCAACTTGTGGAGTATATGCACTAACAACTTTCATCATTACACCATCAATTTCGAGCTTCATAAACATCACTCTGTCAGACACTGTCTTCACGTCTAAAACACTCTTGGCATATTGTTCCTTTAGTATAACCCCTACCCCATTTCTCCTGCCATTCACACCATGATAGAACAATTTGAACCCATTTCCTAAACACCTGGCCTTACTTCCCTTCCATCTGGTCTCTTGCACGCACAATATATCAACCTTCCTTCTCTCCATCATATCAGCTAGCTCTCTTCCTATGCCAGTCATACAATCAACATTCAAAGTTCCTACCCTCACTGCTACTCTCCTAACCTTCCTCCTCTCTTCCTGCCTTCAGGCATGCCTTCACCCTCCTCTTCTCCTTTGGCCAACAGTAGCCCAATTTCCACCAGCACCCTGTTGTCTAACAGTACTGGTGGTGGTTGTTGTTAACCTGGGCCTCGACCAATCTGGTATGGAAATATGAAATTTTCATGCCATAAGTTATGCGGCAGAATTTTTACACCGGATGCCCTTCCTGACGCAACCCTCCCCATTTATCCGGGTTTGGGACCGGCACAAAGAAGTGGAAAGTTGTTAAAGATATTATTTAAAATATTTAATTTTTTAGGTCTTGTTACATTATATTGTATGGTATGACAAAGAAAATGCCAAAATTTATTGGAAAGATTACTGAAAGATGATTTTTTTAATAATATAGCTTAATGTAGGGATTTCCAATTAGAATTATAGTTTGGATCAATCCAATTCAAAACATCCTTTGATGTAGGTGTCAATGTCTGGAAACTTTATGCCACCCCAGTCCCATTGCCTAATATGATGTATAGAAGCAATCCTGTTCTTATTAGGATGCCATGAATTTGTTTCCAGGAGAAGTGTCAAGTGCCAAAAATTGTATAGGATCTTTGGTAGAATAGTCATCTTTTACAGCTATAACCTATCTTCAAAAGATAAGAACATATTATTTAATTTAGTTATATGAGTATTTACTAAAGATATTGTATTTTTCTAATTAATTTATTTAGTTTTTTTCAATGGTGCTACTCAAGACTATACCTAAATAATTTAGACAGCTTACCTGTTCTCCAATAATATTTGAATTCTTTCCTTATTGTTAAGAATAATATATTTAGATTTCTGTTTATTAAAATGAAGACCTGAATTTTTTTGAAAATGATTTATTATTGCATCTAATTCAAATAACTCTGTATATGAGTTAGATAAGGTAAGTAAGATATCATCATCAAAAAGAGTTATTTTAGAATTATACTGGTTATAAATGTTAATACCTTTAATCTTTGGATTATTTATTATTAAGGATGGTAACATTTCTATAACAAAGGCAAATAAGATAGGGGAAAATGGCTAACATTGCTTAGTGCCTTTAGTTAGGGGTATATATTTTGATGTGAAAGGACCCAGTTTGACATAAGCTAAGATGTCTTTGAAGATGGCTTTTATCATAGAGATGAAAGACAATGGAAATGCTAATGCATTTAGCATTCCAAAAAGATAGTCCCATTTGACAGAATCAAAGGCGTTTTCTATATCTAAACTGACCAGCAGGGCTTCTTTGTTTTCTCTGTTTAGAAATTCAATAAAAGTTAGGATTCTTTTACTATTGCCATGAGTATGTCTTTTGTATATGTATCCAGTTTGGTCATTATGTATCATTTCTGAAAGAGGAGCTTTCATTCTGTCAACAAGTATGGACATGAAGATCTTATAGTCATTATTTAACAGAGAAATTGGTCTGTATGATTTACAAAGTTGTGGATCTTGGGTCTATAATACTTATATTAATAATATAATTTTGAGAGGTTTAATTAAGTGTATAAAAGATAAATTTTGGTTGTATAAACTAACCGTTATTTAAATTAATGTAATTGAAGTATTGGATCCTGTTAAGTGGCTGTTTGCATAGTCTATAAGTCAGCTGAAATTGTTATACTGTGATCCTTAAAGGTGAATTGCCGAGGTGCCAGATCACTGTTGCGGAATAAACAAGAGAAGATGCTGGTGTACTTTTGTGTTTTTTGTTTTGGATATTCATCTCTGCAGTCATTTTTTTCACTATTCGCTAGAATAATTGGCAATGTCTGCTGGATCCAAGTAGGTTTTAATATTTTATAAGAGCTCTGTAGACTGAGTGTTTTTTTCTTAATTTTCTAACATCACTAAAGATTGCTTTTCAATTGTCCTTGGCTTCAGATGCCAACCTCAGTTCATGGGCTGCCTTAGTAGTTCTAAGTCTTTTTAATTCTTAAGTCAGATTTTTAATACTTTCCTTGCCTTGAGGGTCTTTAGATCTGCTGTATTGTATACTCTAATAGTTTTTCCTGTTATTGTAGATTTTATTTATGTCTGCAGATCACCATGGTGATCTGCATTTAAAGTTCCCATTGCATTAAGATGTGGATGAGACTGCTAACTCTAGACATTTAGGTAGATAGAAATCTCCTTTTCAAATCTGACTGCTGAGGTGATATCTAGGGTGATATTGCTAACTGAATTTGGAGACTTCATAACAGAATCTGAGAAGCTTTGTGTGCTTGAATTATGATACACTGCTTTTCATGAGGTTTAGACAGTTTGAGGGGGAGTTTGCTACTTTATGGTAGGACTTAAATGGGGAAGGACGTTTTAGTGGAGATTTATATTATAACACAAAGTTTGTCAAGAATATTTTGTCTTCTAGTTGGGCTATTAATAATCTGATCCACTGAGTTTTTATTTATTAGATTTAAGAACTTCTTTGCATATATTACAATGGAGGAGGAGGTACTCCAGTCAACTGATTGGCAGATAATGTCTCCCATAATTGATTGAGTTCTTATCTATGAGGAGTTCATTCATGATGTTTATAAATCTGACACTAACTTCCAGAGATATGGGAGGTATCCTAGAACAGGGCATAAACTGATAACTGATTTTCTTTAGTGTTATTTGGAGTTTGAAGAGTTCTATTTGTGGTCTCTGGGAATCTGTCTTGAAGTGATATAGTCTCTGACAAATATGGATATGCTGACACATTTGCCAACAAGTCTGAAGGCATGGTAGGTACTAAACCCAGGATAGGAGGGAGTACTTTCTAGTCTTTTAAACTATGTTTCAGTAATTACACATTTATGGATGCTTTCCGAATGTAGGAGCACCTCAAACATATGCAGTTTGTTGTTCAGACTTTTGGCATTGAGGGGAACTATATTAATTTGATTCTGTTGTGATATTGTAACATTTCCTATATTGGAAAGCTCATTAACTGAACTTTGCATTGTGGGCAGCAAGTGCTTTAGTCAGAATGCAGAAGCATTTGAATGAGATGTGCAGACTATCCCTTACAAAGCAAGTAGGACTGTAAGGCATATACTGCAACCTCATAGAGTGACACAAATTTAACCAATTGTTGAAGCTGGTTATTTCTTCTTTGTACATGGGTATCATTTGTGGAAAAGGGAAGGATTCCAGTCATTATCAGGATCTTTCTCACATTTGTGACATGCATAAAGAGCTCAGACATATCTCAGTTAGGATTTTTCACCCAAGTCATTCACCCACACATGCAAACCACTCTTGTGTGCCTATATTTGTCTATTGCAAGGATTCTAAGAGCCTTTGAGACATCTGAGATTCATATAACCTACTCTTACCTGGTCTTTGTCCAGCATAGTTAGCTGGGAATTTTTGTGTCTCACTATGGAGTCACCAATAACAAACATTTTTGTCTGTGAAGTGGTCTGATCTACCAGAATTGAGACCTTTTGTGTCACAGTGACTCTCTGTTAAAGGTGAGATGAAATGTTATGAATTTTTGCTGAGTCTTAATCCTTATGGGTTTAGGAGCCTTTGGTAAAGTAATAGCAAGTGACATTATATTATGAGTCATGACTGGGTGCACAGAATGTGGTGCAATATTGAGTTATTAATTTCATTAAATTATTAATTTTAATCATTTTGTGAGTGAAGCCTCCATATCTCTCAAATATTTACAACTCTCACAAACAGTTATTTTTGTTTAGTGTTCGTTATCTGCGAGCACAAACCAGTTGCTATACTGCTTTACAAGAGTTAATGCTATCAGTCTGGAAACAGAAGATGGACAAAGTAGGCTGAACTTTTGTGAAGTAAACAATTTGATTTGCATAGCTTAGAGGTTTATGGTCAATAGAGATCATTAATAGTTATGGGGTGGGCAGTGTGGTAGCAAATGAATGTCTGTTTAGGTAAATATGTAACTTGGTTTTAAATGTGACTGTGATAAACACAGACTGGAAAATGTATGCAATTGTAGTGTTGAGCAGGGGCTTGTATGAGCTTCTTTTAGGGTGCTAGGAGTTCAGCTCTGCACACTTTGCAGCTATGCTCAGTTTGCTGCCAGTATGCTCAGCAAGAAAGGATTTGGTGGAGTTGAATATATTAGAAAACAAAAGAAAGGGCCTGCATCTATTGAGTGCATATTCCAACACCACTGTACTAAGGGCAGCTCTGTGCAATGTAAATAAAAAGGGAAAAACAGTTAAAGCTCTAGACTAATCAGTAGTGTTTATCTTCCTTAGAACTGCAGCCGTTACACTCCTGCCACAAAAATAAGCATTACAAGCTCTAGATGACTCACATATCTGGTCAAAACAGACTGCTTGCTGTAACTTTGAGTAATGACCAAAACACAAAAAATAAGTAAAGTAACACTGTTAACTCACTTACAGCAGAGAAACTAAATGAAATGTAGTACAAGCTGTAAACTGACTTCAATTAATAGCAATTCAAATTTATAGAACTCAGTCAAATGCAGAACAAAATGAGAAACCGCTCATTCTATATGTATGTCAGTTAATTGGTCATTTGGATGAAACATTAAACCAACACCCTGTCTGTCTGAGTTTATGCTAGTTCAGGTTGATATAAAAGATCCCATGTCATTTATAAAAAATAGTAGGTGTTCTTTATTTTACAAATATATACAATTTACATTAACTTTACATTCCTCCATTGCTAACAAACCAGTAGATTCTAATAGACCCATACACTTTTTTTTCTATAACCACCACCTGATTTTCGTATTATATTTGGTAATATCAACTTTCCATTTAACATAATCTCATTCAGCCTTTCATTCCAGATTTTCTATATAATACAAAAAAAGTATCCAAATTACTAATATATTCTTTACTATGTTTCCCATAAAAGCCATATTCAATCATATCCATATTACTTTCTGTAAGACATATTTCATTTTACTGCCATCTTATTAATTTGTAACTTCATAAGACATCTTTACATACAGCATTGTCCATACTTCATTTTTTTCCTTTATAGCTTTTACTTTTTCTTCTGTTAAATATTAATGTCTTAAATGTTTCCATGGACTCACATAATAATTTCCCCATCCATATTGTCTTTATTAGATGCACTTTTTTCTTAAATGACAACCTATATCTATTCTTCACCACAATGAGGTGAACATTTAAAGCATTTAAAGTGGAACCTGTGTGTTGAGAGACAGCCTTACAAGACTATCTGCAAATATATAGAGCTGAGTATATTTTCTGCATTATTCTGTATTATAGAGCTAAATTGTTGCTTAGATATCTGTTGTCTTACTGTTCTGCAAATATACAGAGATCAGTATATATTTTTTGGTTTTATAATTTTCACTCTGATTCATCACATTTCTGTTGAAACTGTCTTCCCCACCCCACTCCCAATTTTGGTTTCGATAGCTTATGTTAGGTTCCCTTAATTTGACCTGTTAATAGCAGCAGTCTGCATTTAAAGTGGAACCTGTGTGTTGAGAGACAGCCTTACAAGACTATCTGCAAATATATAGAGCTGAGTATATTTTTCTGTATTATTCTGTATTATAGAGCTAAATTGTTGCTTAGATATATGTTGTCTTACTGTTCTGCAAATATACAGAGATCAGTATATGTATTTTTTGGTTTTATAATTTGCACTCTGATTCCTCACATCTCTGTTAAAACTGCCCCCCCCACCCCTCATTTTGGTTTCTATAGCTTGTGTTAGGTTCCCTTAATTTGACCTGTTAATAACAGCAGTCTTCATTTAAAGTGGAACCTGTGTGTTGAGAGACAGCCTTACAAGACTATCTGCAAATATATAGAGCTGTGTATATTTTTCTGTATTATTCTGTATTATAGAGCTAAATTGTTGCTTAGATATCTGTTGTCTTACTGTTCTGCAAATATACAGAGACCAGTATATATTTTTTTAGTTTTATAATTTGCACTCTAATTCCTCACATCTCTGTTGAAGCTGTCTTCCCTACCCCCCACCCCCACCCATTTTGGTTTCTATAGCTTGTGTTAGGTTCCCTTAATTTGACCTGTTAATAGCAGCAGTCTGCATTTAAAGTGGAACCTGTGTGTTGAGAGACAGCCTTACAAGACTATCTGCAAATATATAGAGTTGAGTATATTTTTCTGTATTATTCTGTATTATAGAGCTAAATTGTTGCTTAGATATCTGTTGTCTTACTGTTCTGCAAATATACAGAGATCAGTATATATTTTTTTGGTTTTATAATTTGCACTCTGATTCCTCACATCTCTGTTGAAACTCCCCCCCCCCCGTTCTTGGTTGTAGTTTAAATTTGGTGGCTTTTGCAGTGCCCGCCCCACTGTAGATTTGATCTAGGACACTCCCCAAGTCCCATCTCTTTACCGCATTCTACCTAATAAACCCTTTCTGCACTTGCTTTTAGTCCTTTTTAATTTAATTACATTTTTTCAAACTGTGTGTGGACTAATATTGCTACATACTCAAGTGTGCCAGCTTGCACTGCATGTGAATTGTTTTTACTACTGTTTTTGCTACTTTTCTGAAAAAAAATTGTAAGCCTGTTTCCTACCTTTCCTGTAACTAGTGTTCCAGATACAGATTTGCTGTATCCAGGACTATTTGTAAACCTCTGAGCCCCCCACGCCTTTCTGTGTTGGAGGGAAGCCTTCTAGCTTATCAGTGGGAGTGGTAAGCACTAGGTAACCTGTCTACCACATAAGGAGTGGTTCTGGCCCAGAAATTGTAGTTACTGGCTGTTTGAGCAGTCTTCCATCTCTCTCAACTTTCTGATTTGAAGGCCTGCATTTGCACTTGTTTCTGTCCTGTAACTCCTGGTCCCATCTCATTTGCACACTCAAAAAAAAAAATGTATCTGCTTTTACTGTATTTGTGTTTCTTCCTACTTTATTTTGCTTTTGCGTCATCTTAAAAGTACTCAATTGTATTTATTACTGCTTGGTGTAACTCATTATAAGCCTTTTAGTTTAAGCACTTGGACTTCAGACCAGTTGTTTTACATTAAGAAGGTTTGTGGTCTGCACTGTAGTGGCAGAACAGGTAGCTTACATCCTTCTAAGTTGGGAACTGCTGATTGAGGGCTCAGTGTCTGTTATTCTAAAAGTGTATTAATTCTGGTTTAAGCACTTGGGCTTCAGGCCAGTTATTTTACATTAAAAGGGTTCGTGGTCTGCACTTTTGTGGGAGGAGAGGCTGGACTCTGCCCTTCTGAGCTGGGAATTTCTGGTTAAAGGCTTATAGTGCCTGCATATTTAAACTGCTTCTTACTGAAATTGGTACACCTTGTTTGCTGTAGCATAGACTAGATCCAGGCCTGCTGAATCTAGCTTTGTTTGTATAACTTGAGCACTAATCCAGGCATTCTTTAAAGTATTCAATTGTATTTATTACTGCTTGGTAGTAACTTGATTAAAGTATAGCTATCATTCTAAGTCTTTTGGATTAAGCACTTGGGCTTCAGACCAGTTGTTTTACATTAGGAAGGTTTGTGGCCTGCACTGTGGTGGCAGGACAGGTAGCTTACATCCTTCTAAGTTGGGAACTGCTGATTGAGGGCTCAGTGTCTGTTATTCTAAAAGTATATTAATTCTGGTTTAAGCACTTGGGCTTCAGGCCAATTGTTTACATGAAGAAGGTTTATGGTCTGCACTGTAGTGGCAGAACAGGTAGCTTACATCCTTCTAAGTTGAGAACTGCTGATTGAGGGCTCAGTGTCTGTTATTCTAAAAGTGTATTAATTCTGGTTTAAGCACTTGGTCTTCAGGCCAGTTATTTTACATTAAAAGGGTTCATGGTCTGCACTCTTGTGGGAGGAGAGACTGGACTCTGCCCTTCTGAGCTGGGAATTTCTGGTTAAAGGCTTATAGTGCCTGCATATTTGAACTGCTTCTTACTGAAATTGGTACACCTTGTTTGCTGTAGCATAGACTAGATCCAGGCCTGCTGAATCTAGCTTTGTATGCTTGTTGTTTGTTTGCTTGTTATTTCCCTGAAACGCTAATTCCACCTAAAACACGGCTTTTCAGCGCTTCTGTGGGTCTCTAGTGATATCTGCATTGCTTACCGTACTCATTTCCTTGTTTCACTTGAAAGAAAGTTACTGTTTGTCGTTTTTGCATTTAAGTTACCTGTAACACATTGCATTTAAGATGCTTGGCACTTGCTCACTAAAGCAATTATATAAGTCAGCACTAAAAAATTAAAAGCACTACACCCTCATAAACTCCCCTTGAGTACCTTGTTCCCCATTGGCCCTTTCTTTCAATTATAAAGGAATTCCCAATACTATTCTAGCATGTCCAAAGGTCAGTTGTCAATCTCCTCTCCGGTCCAGCTGGTGAATCTGGGAATCTTGAGGCAATGTTACAACTGCCTCATGTACACAGACAACCCGCTCCTCCTCCCAACAAATTCCAACACATATGAGAGTTGCAACCATATAGCCATACTGGAGGCTAAGCTCTCTCAACTCAGTACTGGCGAAACCAGTCAGGAGGAGAAGGAAACCACACTCACTACAATTCCAGTCTCACATAGACCTACCACGACAGCAAATCAAACACATAAATGCACAAAAACATACTCGGAGGCTCTAAATAAAAATCTGCCTAAGCAGCAGAGACCTCCAAACCAGACACCCAAGCAACTGCTACCCCAAAACAAAACACGTGCAACAGATAGCTCACAAAGCCAGTGTGCCGAACAGTCACAGACCTTAAGGCTAAACAACACACCTGATACACTTGTAATAGGTGACTCTATCATCAGGCACACTGATGTCCTGCTCACCAGGCTGAACAAGGAGAAGGTCATGGTGAGCTGCCTGTCGGGCGCTAGGATCCGCCACATAACACAAGCACTCAGGTCACTCCAAGACAAGTACAAATATGACTCAGTCATTGTCCATGCTGGTGTGAATGACCTGAGACGTACCTCCCTGGACTACATGAAAAGAGACAGAGGAGCTCCCTGAGCACATAGCCCAGGCTGGTATGACCCTGACTTTGAGTAGCATCTTACCCTCACCAAGAATGATGCCACAATATGAAGACAAGATGATCAATTTCAACAATTGGCTTAAGTATTGGTGTCATTCAAAGGGGATCCAATGCCTGTCAGCCTGGGATGACATGCTTGACAAGCCACGATGCTTCACTAGGGACGACTTGCACCTGTCACCCCTGGGCTTTTGGATATTGGCAAAGGCTCTTGCTACCCCCATAGTGCCTTTTTTAGGCAAGGCTCAAAAGACAAACCCACCTCCATAGGTATCACAAGGGATAAGAAGCTAAGAGTAATGCTACTCAATGCCAAAAGTCTAAACCTCAAGATGCACGCACTCGAAACTCTCCTTAGCATGGAGAACATCAATATCTGTGCAGTAACAGAAACCTGGTTCAAGGCTCCCGAGAGCACCCCAGCACTACCAGGTTATACCTCATACCATGCTTTTCGGCCCCAAAACTTGGACCGAACCACAAAAAAAGAGGGAGTATCAATATTAGTCAAAGATACCCACACCTCCAGGTTGTTGGCACAGCACGAAGCATCAGAGACTATCTATGTGCAACTAACAGTGGGTAAAACTGCCTTCCAGTTTATAGCCTGCTACAGACCACCCTCCCAAACCCAGGAACCCCACTCGGCCTTCCTGAGAACACTGGAAAATATGAAGGTCTCTCCAAACACCATTATATTGGGCGACTTCAACTACCCAAACATAGACTGGGAGCATTATTCTAGCTCCAACACCCTAGCCCAAAGGTTCCTAGAATTTATAAACTCAAATGCTATGGAACAACTTGTTACCACTCCAACAAGAGGGGAAAACATACTGGACCTGATCATCACCAACATGGGGACTCTATGCTCCAGACCAAAAGTGCATCCCTCACTGGTAAGATCGGAACATAAACTAATCTCACTGGATATTCACATCCCGACTCCACCCCCTGCCCTGAAAACCACAGTGAAAAACTTCTCTAAGGCAAATTTCACACTCCTCAAAACCGAGGTGGAATCCTTCAAAGTCCCCAGGCCTGTGGAAAATACGGACCAGACCGCAGAATCCTTTATAAACACATTCTATGAACACCTTCAGGAATGCATGGATCATGCAATCCCAAATAAAACCAAGACCCAATCCTCCAAAGGCAGACGTCCTGTCTGGTGGACCCCAGCCATAAACAAACTATATAATAGAAGGAGGAAGCTACTACATGATAGAGCAAAATCCCAAAAAGGGAAGGCATCTCTGATCAGTATTAGCAAAAAACTATGGGCACTCATAAAATCACCTCAGGCCAGCTTCGAGAAAAAAATTGCACAGGACACTAAGGATAATCACAAGGCTTTCTTTAGTTATATTAGGAACCTGGGTGGGAATTCCCAGATATGCTCAGAATTAGTCCAAAATGACAAAAAATACACCGAACCCACAGACATTGCCAACATCCTAGCTGACAGGTTCAGCGCAAACTTCTCCCCCCATCCCCACCAAAAGGGCAAATATCTATCCCAGCAGAGTGCTGCCCCCCTGACATCTCAGATGCTCAGGTAAGAGCTGCCCTCTCCAAAGCAAAAAACACAGCATCAATGGGACCAGACGGTGTCCTGGGCTGCGTCCTACATTAACTCCAAGAAGAGCTAAACCCAAACAGAAAACTACTGTTCAATCTCAGCCTTACTACAGGATATGTACCCAAAGAGTGGCGTACAGCAACAGTGGTCCCTCTCCACAAAGTTGGTGCCTCAACAGATCCTGGAAACTATCGCCCCATAAGCCTGACTAGCTTGGTCTGAAAAGCTATGGAAAGGATCATCATGGACCTCATAAATAGAGATATTGGGGACCTACAGACACTGGATCCTACCCAATTCGGCTTTGTTAAGGGGAAATCCTTCCTCTTAAACCTGGTTGATTTCTTTGAAACAGTCACCAAGGCCATTGACGAGGGGAAGGTGGTCCACACAGCCTACCTGGACCTTGCAAAAGCCTTCGATACAATACCCCACTCGGGCATTATAGATAAGCTCACCAGCTTAAATATAAACCCCTATGTCACTAGATGGGTTGCAAACTGGCTCAAGGACAGAACCCACATGGTTAGAATTGCTGGAGCCATGTCAGACTCCAAACCATTTACAAGTGGCGTCCCACAAGGCTCAGTCCTGGGACCTCTCTTGTTCGGTATATATTTCTCGGAGGTACAGGCCAACACAGAAGGACTGTGGCTGACCAAGTTCGCAGATGACTGCAAACTGGGTGCCAAAATCGACTCTCCAGCCCATACAAGCATCCTCCAAAAGGGCCTCATAGAAACAGACAACTGGTGCCAGAGCCATGGCCTCAAGCTAAACGCCAAAAAGTGTATAGTCATCCCCTTTGGCAAAAACAAAGTGCCCACAAATTACCACATAGGTGGTAATCCATTAAGTACAGAAGAAGGGACCTGGGGACCCAAGTTGATAGCAATCTCTCATTTGACAACCACGTGGCCAAAGTGGTTAGAAAAACATTTTATATAGCCCACCTAATCATGAAGGGATTCACATCTAGATCAGGGGAGGTCATTGTGCCTCTTTAGTCATCACTCATCAGGCCCATAATTGAGTACAATGCCCCTTTTGGGATGTATCTTACCAGACACCTGCAGCAACTGGAAAGACCCCAAAAGTACCTCACCAAGAGGATCAAA
The DNA here is from genome assembly GCF_019279795.1 of Protopterus annectens. NCBI lineage: Eukaryota > Metazoa > Chordata > Ceratodontiformes > Protopteridae > Protopterus > Protopterus annectens. The sequence continues at coordinate 160,245,005 of NC_056728.1, read as the reverse complement.
GGGCTCAAACAGATGCCATATGCTGCCCGGTTAAAGAAACTCCAGCTCTACTCAGTGGCATACCGCCTGCTCAGAGACGATCTGTGACTGATGTATAAAGCCATGTCCAACCCGGAATTAATGGACATGCTGCACCTCAGAAAATCCAAATCCCATTGAGCTATGCACTCAAGAGACTTGAACCTCAGCACTGAAATAAATAGGACATGCTGGAGGGACAGATTCATAACCCAGAGGCTCCCTTCACTCTGGAATAAAATCCCAGTCCAGGTTAGGCAGAGTCCCTCATTGACTCTCTTCAAGAGGAATCTTGATGAGTGGATGGGAGATCGTAGGTTTACCCCGGGTATCACTTCTGTGTCACTGTTAGACAGAGGCACAGTATACTAACCTCGAAAAAAGGCATAGCAAAATTAATTTAAAATGGGTGGCGAAAGCCAAACATACTCTGGCTAGGCTTATAAATGCCCTAGGGCAGATAGCCTAGTATGAACCTATGAACCTATGAATCCCCTTAAATCTTTCAGTTTTCAACCATTGTTCTTTCAATATATCAGTCTCCAAAACCAGTTCCTAGTACTGATATATATTTTTGATTTCAAACTGTATTCCTGCCAACTGTTTATGATCTCCAAAACCCTTACATTTTTCTTTAATAATTTTTAATCCAACTTCTTGAAATCTGCTAAGCACATATATAATTACCTCTTTCATTTTTTCTCCATTTTTAGCTGTTAATATTGTATCATCAGCATAAGACATCATAACAGGATATGAAACTCCCCATGTCCTGTACACATTTACTTTTTACATTTCTTCATTTCTTCCTTTTACTACACAAATCATAATCATTACAAACAAAACACTACTCATTGGACATCCTTGTTTTGTATCTCTATTCATCTCTATTTCTTCACTTAACCAACCATTTACTAAAACTCCAGTTTTAATATTTCTATATACCGATTCACATACTATTTTTATACTACAATTATATTCATTTGCCAAAGACATCATCCTCTATTGAACCAATTTTTTTATTTATATCAACCACCATTAATTTTGCCTTTTATGTCCTTAATATGATCTACCATTTCCATAATTATCATTAATAACTCTTGGCTTTATTTTCCTTTGTCCCCATAAATAGCTTCTTCCATTATGCAATTCAATTTGTTTTCTAATCATTTTCTTTTTTGTATTATTTTCATAAAAATTTCTGGCCTCCAATTTTTAATTTAATTCTTTTCCACTTTTCTCATATAAATCTCATAACACCCTACATATTTTTATATAACCAATACCATAATTTAACCATTCATTAAATATATTTACAAAATTTCTTTCTGCCATTGCATTAAATTCTTATACATCAGATATCCTATATTGTCTGGCTCAGCTGCTGAACTTATAGATTCAGACAAGCTAATGAAGGAAATACATATAACCAGGATTCATGAAGCTTGCGCCAGGTGCAGGCATAGCGTAGGCAGAATAATGCCAGATATGGCCGTTGAGCAATTCAGGTACGATCCAATACCATGTGCACTACCGGCGTACGCCAGAACTGCGCAGCCCTTGGCATAGGTATGCTAATCACCACATGCAGTGTCGCACCATGCAGATGAAGGCAGATAGTGATTCATGAAGTGGTGCAGGTGTAGCGTAAGCCCATGGAAATGTAAACCAAAAAACACGGTTTACATTTTCCCAAACTGAACATCGGAGCTATGGAAGCGGACCAGACTCATGTATTACAAAGTTAACATATGCCAATGGTGAAATACACAGCCAATGGCATAAGAAAAGATGCACAACACCTAAAAAACAACATTTAATGTCATGTCCACAGTAACGCACAGTACAACCGCAGGGCATGTGTGCGCAAACTGGAACATAAAGAAATTATATAAAAATGTCATAAAATCGCAATGTAATACAAATCAGGTTTACACCATAAAACACAATGGTAGGCATGGAACACCACAATCAAGGTGCAAGGGTTGCTAAGGGCCTGCGACAGTGTTCGGCCCGGTAACTATGAATTAGTAGTCAATGCTATGCAAATGAGGCAGATAATACTGAATCACAAATGTCCCGCTGGATGAAGGTTGTACCATATGGCGCAGCACTATAACACCGAGGAGTGGATCAGAGGAGATACATGACAGCAGCAGAGGGGTGTGCCACCATAGCAGTAAGCACATTGGAGCAATGCAAATCTGGCCTGGCCGTTGCTAAGCAAAGCTGCAAGACAGGGGTGGGGAGGAAGGTATAGAATCGTTTAGCTGAGAGCACACATGGTGCCCAAAAGTGCATGTGTATGGGGATGAAAACGTGCCCGAAACCCAGTAAGTGGATGCATGCGCTGCGAACAATAGCAAAAACAGGAAGTCAGGTGAAGAAAAGAAGGAAATGCCTAATTAGGGTAATTGGAGTACTAATGAGCAATCAACACCAATCAACTCACGGCGGCCAATCGTGGGCAGCTGACAAGTCTGCTCACAGAAACCTGCAAAACAGGATAGGGGAGGCATTGGAATGCAAAGAAAGGAGGGGAAGCATTGGATTGTAAAGATAGGAGATCTGTCATAGCAGAGCAAAGCAAACCGACAGTAGACCGGCAATAGCACACATTACGCAAGATACACCAGGTCTAGGAAAGTACAAATGAAAGCAGGCTGCTGGATGCATGCCAGAAAATGGTAGGTGGAACTTGCAGAAATGTAAAGGGAAGGTCAAGAGGTAATCCACGTCAGCCATATGTAATTCAACACCAAAGGCACCACAATAGTAGTTCCGGTAGTAAAACACATAAGATATCCTGTAGCTACGATTGTACATACACACCCTATGACATCATCAGTGTTCACAGCACAATAGTATAAAGTGTGAAAGCACTCTACACATACCTGTGTATTCCCAAACACTTCACCATAGGTGTAAACACATGTGGAACTTTTAAAATGTACATGTTGGGAGCTGCCATAGCTGTGATTCATCAGCATGTGTTAGAGACTGATGGTGTTGTGGGGGATGATGCCGATAACCACCACAGACCCTGGAGGAGGAGAAGAGTGTTCAGACCAAGGGTAACCTACCAGGGGCTACATGATCTGGAGATAGTAGAGTGTTACAGGGTGGACAGGGACATCCTACAGCAAATAGTGGAGCTGTGCCAGCCATGCCTGAGAACCAGAAACAACAGAGGGGAACCCATCCCAGTGGACATGCAGGTATGTGTAAGCTTGCAAATACTAGCCACAGGTACCTTTCAAAGGCCAACTGGAGATATAATGGGGATCTCACAGGCATCAGCATCCAGGGTACTACACCAGTTCCTGGATGCCATGTTACCACATGCCAATGAGCATATATACTTCCCCCGAACTCAGGAGGAGTTGGCCAGCAATATGCATCACTTCCACCATGTGGCACACTACCCGGAGGTACTGGGTGCAATAGACTGCATGCACATACAAATCAAATCACCACTCAGTGAGCATGGTAGGTGCTACATAAACCACAAGGGATTTCACTCCATCAACTGCCAGGTCATGTGCAATGCCCAGGGCATTGTCATGGATGTGTGTGCTGGCAGCCCTGGAAGCTACCATGACTCCCATATCTGGCATGCCTCACAGCTGTATCAGGTATTTGTCAGGGGGGACATCCCACATGGCCACCTTGTGGGGGATGCTGGCTATGCACCGGAGCCGTGGATGATGACTCCCATCAGAAATGCACACACACCCATGCAAGAATGCCATAATGAGGCACATGCACAAACCAGAATCATCATAGAGCATGTGTTCGGGATGCTGAAATCACGGTTCCTGTGCTTGGACAAATCTGGTGGAGCCTTGCAGTACTCTCCAGGGACATGTGCCCACATCATTATAGTATGTACCATGCTACATAATATGATCTTGCGGAAACAGCTGCAGCAGGGACAAAATGGTGAAGGCCCTCATAGCCCACCTCAATTGCCAAGGCCATCACAGGCACAGAGGGATTCAGACCATGAACACACTGTGCCAGCCCCATTAGGCAGATGGAGCCATGCCCAATATGCCTATGCCTTGGCAAAGAGGGAATATATAGCATATACTCTGACAGTGTAGGCCCCTACGGACTGACACACCACTCCACCTGCACACACAGTAAAATGGATGTCACACAAACATGACCACCTGTAAATTGTAATGTATAGGTGGCCCACTGTGTGAATCCTACATAGGCAGCCCTCAAACATTGTACACACAACAGCTATCGGAACACGGAATGTCAACACCTGAACAGTACATGCGCCTATTAGCATATGGTGGTGCTGTGTGTATAGGATCCCAGGTACATCGGTAGGTACACGGCCGATTGTCAGAGGCCATACACCAAACGGGACAAACAGTGTCCGCTTTCGCCACAACATCGAGTAACCAACTGTCGCTTAGTGGAGCAGAGGCAATTGTGGGAGCACATGTGTGTAAGCATTGTTCTGCACACACTCAGCACAGAGTCCCTGCTGCGTTAATGATGGGCTCCACATAATATAATCATGGATGTTGTGCCAAGGCACGGTGTATACCCATGACAGGTATTTGTCACCTCAGCATGCTCCACCTACGGTCATTTGAAGGTGTAGCACAGTATCGTGTGTGGCTCACTGTGATATACATACCCAATGCCGGAGCACATCCAGTAAACATCACATGGACATACCATTAACTGGACTCAGCAATATGTAAACTAACTGAGTTACCCATGCAAGTGCAGTATGGAGTAACAGCCATAGTATACTCCACGTACAAAATGACATAACACGTGTACAAATCCCAGATGGCCATGTGTTAAATGCAGTGGCCGTCATGCATGTTCCCGGTCCCACATCCTGCAAGGGATGTAACGTAATCCCGAAGGCACGAGTAATGCATGTTGGATGCAGGTCATCAGATCATATGTGTAGCACACATTAGCGGGAATATGCATTGCCCACTGCTGGTAAGCGATGTTTAAATATGACTATATGGATATGCGTGAAACAGGGATAAGCGTCTCCGAATATCATGCAGATCACGGTCAATGATGTCCAGAACAGGTGAAACCAGCATTAATCACCCCTGTACTAATAGCGCCTGCTCTGAAGGTTAAAACGACCACTGCCAGGAGTAGAACACGCAATCATGTATAGAATCACCTAACACTATTGCTAGCCAAGATGTACCTATGGTAGGGTTGCCACCTCTTCAAATGACCAATGTGGGACATATGTCAGATGTCTGCAGGCCAACACATATACCCGGCCAGTACGAAATTCAGAACTTCACTGTTTTGCCTAGATAAAAGCTCATCCTTGTAATGTTTACTTACTTATTCTGTTTCTAGAACATATAGGTGGTTCAGATACAGAATAACTGTTTTATGCAACTATTACATAAACTATAGGAAATAAGTATGTTCTAAAATCTCAGGACATTTGCCATGTTTACAAATATTTTGCAGGACACAACTGCCCAAAGAGGGACTGTTCCTTGCAGAGTGGGACAGCTGGTAACCCTAACCTATGGCATGTGTGTAATGGGACAGGTACAGACACAAACGTGCGGAGTCCAGGAAACAGTATACACCAGCAAGTACACAATGAAAAGTGTAGCTTGCCTGTCACTTTCCCCGTCAGATATAGATATATATATATATATACATATATATATATATATATATATATATATATATATATATATATATATATATATACACATATATATATACAGATATATACAGATTCAGCAATATCTGCAAATATATATAGATAGGTCAACAACATTCATAACACCTCGGAGGTACAAATAAATAGGATACCGCCAACTATGGAATGTGTAACATACTGACATGCGTAACCATGAGGCTGAAAGACCGAAAGAACACAGTACCAGAACAGTACAACCATGAGTAATAGTATGATGATATGAAGGGACATTTAGTTACCACTGCCAGTGTTGCAGTCCACGTAGGTACTGTGTTCAACTGTGTTTGTGAGTGCCGTAGTCTGTGTATGTGTGTTGAGGGTGCCGTGTGCATCTCTGTGTGACTGTAATGTGTGTGTGTGTGTGTCCGCATCATGTGTCTGTTAGTGCCAACTCTGAGGTAGATCATTATGGTAGGTGTGGGTATAGCAAGCCGTAGGCATACGGTTACCACCTGTCCCACATTAGGAGGGACAGCCCCTCCCTGGGCAGGTGTGTCCTGACATAAAACATTACAAAGGGCAAATGTCTGGGATTGTAGGACATTAATATGTCCCATATATAATGTAATAGTTGCATTAAATAGTTATGCCTGTATGTAAGAAATGTAAATGTTACATGCAATATGATAAGTAGCCAAAGTCCCACAATAGGTATGTATTGAGGATAAAAGTATGTGCTAACCTGTGTACTGACCATGGCTATGTGTTGGCCTGTAAACTCTGCTGTGCGTCCCGCAAGTGTCTAACAATGGCTATATGAAAAGGTGGCAACCCATGGCAAAGAGGTTCTGTTACCAACACAACTGCAATGACTGCAAATATCTGGGACAGAAATACACAGGATAGCTGTCATTTAGACATATCCCTTTACATATCACTGCAATTCCGGAGGTATGGAAGTATCAACCTCATCTGCATACTATATAGAGACCAATTAACAACAGCCCAATGTACAATCCCATAACATAAATCTACTAACTGATAGCTCTTTAATTAGGGACGGAGCCCACACACATATATATGGAATATGTAGAAATTCAAGCCCCACAAACCTGTATATGCTACGTACACCCACCGACATCCCCCACACTAGAAACTATTGCAATACAGACTGTAATAACAGCACAAACATCCAGTCAGTCAATTACATCTGCAGAACCATCAACATACCTTGTGAGGGACACAATTGAAGGTGCCATGCAAAATTGCAGCCGTTATATAATGGAACAAACGGCGATGTTACAGGTTTTGTTTGCAATAATCCATTATCAGACGTTGGGATGACAGGTACACCCACATGTTGAACCACATACTCTAGCTGTCACACACAATCCATGGGGGACATGAATCCAAAGTATAATTGTCACTATGCATAGCAGTTGCAATTACACATAACAAAACACAATACAGGCCGTCTCCCCGAAGGTAGGGCAAATGGGCAAAGCCCAAGTGGAGAATTCAATTATACTCCACTGTTGCCGGGTAATTGGCGAATGGAGTAGCTGCACAGCTGATATGCAAGTAATTAGTCACTCAGGAACACCAATTGGCGGGGGGAAACCACATGTTACAGGTATCGAGTGGGCCACAGGGTACACATCACAGACACCACAAGGGATGCTACATGAGGGCTTTAAACAGAATAATTCCATACAACCCACCGTCAGTGGTAGGGTATGTCCAACAAGTACGTGCCATAGCAGGGGATAGTATATGTTGATATACTGTCACAGTAGGCATGTGTATGGGCATACAATGACAATGACATGTCTAAGGTGGTCCCGCTGTGCAAGTATGCTTTGCATTATGGGATACTATGTGAAATATGTGTAATGTATAGTATTGTAGGTAGATATGTCAGATATTCTGCACAGCATAACAGGCATATCATTCATACCAAAGGTATTGTCTATTGGCATGTACAATAACAGGATACATATGGCTTGTAGGCACGGGACATTGCAATAGCATGATAGCTAATCTAAATGGAAGGGCTACCAAGTAACCATGCACAAAGGACATGTAATAGCTTCACAGGTTCATAGTGGGGTACTATGCAGTCTGGCAAGTCTATGTGTAAGCACAACTACAGTGTTCACACCAGTGGCACCTCTCTAGGGTAGTGTCCTGTGAACAGCAGAGCCATGTGTTACCTGCACCTCTGCAAAGTACAGCCACTACTGTGATCCCTGGTGTACATGTGTCTCCCAACCACCAAGGGAGGTATCACATGAACAGTGTTACTGAGTGTCCCTGCGTGATGTACATAGGACTCATGTTCCAAAGCATGGTGAGTGTCTGGTTTGGGAATGTAACCCTCAAGCACATCCCACTCATTGTTGCTTGTGTGCACATATCCATGAGCATGTTGCTCACAGTGGCGTTTGCTTATGTCGCATATGTGGAGTATATCCATTAATATTGTTGTGGACATGGGCCCTGTCTGTTCAGCAGAGGTCACCCCTGAGTATGTAGTATGCAAATGTGTACAGACGTGGTGTCCGTAGTTCAGCCGCATACTTTAACTGTCGGAGCTCGATAAACATCATGGCATGTTAATGGTGTGGTATGTAAAGCTGTAGCTGTTGTGTAAGGTACACCCTAAATGGGGTGGTGTACCCTTGAATGTGTGTAGAAGTCTTGAGTTCAGAGGTACAATGGGTGCCTATGTACCAGCTACACACCCAGTACAGATAAGTGTGGCCATGTAGAAGGATATCCATGCCACAATGGCAATATGGTAACCACAGGAGTGGGTGCGACATACGTGTGTACGACAAACATGTACAATGTGACATGTATGTAGGGGACTACCACCTATGTGATAGTCAGTAAGTGAATGGTGTAATGCAAAGGTGATGTTCATGTACCTTGTGTCATGCAGCTTGAGGCCATGATATTCATATCAGGTATCTGTCACAGTGACACCCATATGGATGGAGTCAGTATCAGCTGGTGGATCAATCATGGCACTTTGTATGCATGAGTTTGTAAAGCTAGGCAGGGAAAGTCCCTCTGTGCTAGCCTGTACCTCAGGGAAGCATATACTGAACATGAGGGGCCCAATGACTGAGGACTGTGGTATGCCAAATGTAACAAAAATGCAGTAGGTACTATGGTATGCTACCCTCATTGTGTGTGTCCTGTCCATGAGCCATGTTGCATAACATCCTGAGACATAGGGTACGATGTGCAGGTGGATGTGTATGTTGTCAATACCAGAATGGAGAACGGTGCTGAAAGGCAATGAGAGGACAATGTAGGATGTGTGGTCTCCCGTACCATCATCAACTACCCTGGTAACTGTATGAAAGGAGTCCACCAGGTGTAGGGGCCATGCTCTGGCCCTAACAAGTCCAACCCGGGTGGCATCAAAGGACCGGAGCCCAACAATGTCTCTGTGAATGACGTCCTTGATGATGTGCCCGATAGCCATGCTGAACAGTCCAGTCAGGTGTGTAGGACTATAGTCCCACTCATGCATTGTGGTGCCACCTGTCTGGAGTGTGATAAATGTTGCTGTGTGCCATTCAGGGGCCACAATGTCTGATACAAGGCTATTACTGAATATGGTGGCCTAGTGGGGAGACATGTCGTTCAGAGGTTTGTGGACATCACAGCCTGGGACTTTGGAAGGTGACATGGGGCCAGTGTCCCAGGACATATAGAGTGCAGGTTAGTACTGTGTAGGTGTGACCACAGGGACACCGCAATGTTCCTGCATGGATTGTGGCCCTGTAGTGAGTGAGAGGGTTTAATGTTAGCATTGAATCCATCCGCCAGCATGTTGCCAACATCACCTGGGTCTGTAATGTTCCTGAGTGACTGTTGTATGTGAGAGCAGATGTGGGTGTTGCCATCGACTACTGACATACCACCATAATGCCTTGTGGTACACCCTGGAATGTGTTGCAGTAATGTTTACATAGCTAGTCTTGGAGTATATGATGAGGGATCCCATGGCCCTACCGAGGCTGACCAGTGAGCTACCCCACCGATGGGATTGTACACCACTGTGCAACAGCCTCCACCTGTTGTTGTACATTATGTCCATGGAACTTGACCACCAAAGTGGCATCTGTTATCTGGTGTGTACCATCATGGCTCTGTGTGGAATAGCATGATCCATGCAGTCCTGTATGTGCTAATGAAGTGCACTGGGGTATGTTTCAGCATTTGTATGTACATTGTCCATCTGCACGGGTGTCATGACGTTAACAACTGCTGTCATAAGACGTCTGTAGTAGGTGTTGTAGTACTCATGTACTGTGTATGCTGTGAAGGGTGTGGTGCCGGGATGTGGCTAACAAGGTTGAGTAGCATATGTTCAGAATCCACCAATGAGGGGATAACCCCAGGTGAGGAACACCAGTCACATGTTGGTAGTGTTCATGTCAAGGTTAATGTTGGTCTTGGAGGTGGTGTGTATGGGTTGATCCAGCCGAGTGGAGGTTATGACTCATGGATGTGTCGGTACATGAGTGGCTATCCCAGTTAAGTGTGGGCTAGTGTCAGTCACACATCAGTAGTAGCTGTCTGAGCCTTACTGTCCAGTACACCAACAAATGAGGTCTGGTAACCGTGGGGTATGTTGTTGAATCTGTAGCTTGTTACAATGTGTATAGTGGTTCCAGACACAGTTAGTTGCATGTGGAGCACCTCTGATGCATTGTGCTAAGTAACTAGCCAGGATGTGTGTACAACATAGTGGGATATGGGAACCCTCAGCTGTGGGTGTGCCGGTCCAGGTATGTGCCTGAAAGGTATGGTCTGTCTATAACCTGTCATTGCAGGTGTGCTCTGCAGAGCCTAGAGGCAGGTCCCAGTCACTGCAGAGATATTGGAGTGGTGCATTATAAGGTGTGCCTTGCCTGTGTGCATCACAGAGGAAGATGCAAGCATTGTGTCACATGACCCCATGTCTTGCTTGCCAGTTCCCATTCTGCCAGTGACTGTTATTGGAAACTGTGCAAGACAGGCAGTATAGAAGCAGCAAGAGCCTTACATGTGATCTGTACTCCCAGGGCTGACAGGTGCAGGTCATCTGTGCCAAAGCATTGTGTTTGACCAGGTAAGTCAAAGCGGACAGATACCAGATGCCTGTGGAATGACAGCAGAAGCATAGGCAACTGTTGAAGTGACACAGTCAGTTGTTGTACAGTGGTATCGGGTCCGGATGAATGCATAATGCTCCCCAGGGCTAGGCCCAAACCTTCAGGGCTACAAGACTGGTGAGCTATTGCATGTCCCTGCACACGTAGTCTGTGAAGTGGCATCTCAGGGCAGTCACACTAACATGGAGAATGACAGTCACATCGTACCTGGTGAGGTGTGGCATGGGTGCATAGGTTATGTTGCAGAAGCAGTTACCCGACAGCAAGATGTAAGCGACTATCGCCTTGTGTAGCCTGCTGTGTGGAACTGCAGTGTGACCGCCTACAGAGTCACCTATGACTGATGTGTTGTGTATGTTATAACACCCTATTGGCTGTATGTGATGGGCACACATGAGTCTGTGGGCTATACGTTGGTGATGTTGTGTTCCGTGATGCGGGCTGCCTCTGGTGCCTACACAGAGTATGGAGAGGTACTGCACAAGTTGTCCTCATATGTGTGGCCTGTGGTGGAGATCATGTAGACCCGAAACCCACCCCTGTTTATTTCTCCTATATTACCTCATCTTCTGTTACTTGCCATAATTCTCAGCTACCTGTCATTTCTCCCTTTACCTAACCTAGATCCAGATCTCCTTTATCCCAATCTCTTTCCAAAAAGTAGTACCTGGCACAACATATCTGCTACTATTTTGTTAATTTATGTAAATATTTATAGACTCTCCATCTGTCCCATCCCCCCCCTCTACTCTCTTTCAGCAGTCTTCTACAGTAAATACTAAGTCATAATGATTCTGCACCTTTGTTTGTTTATTTTTTGTCAAATTGCCTCTGCATTACTATTCTACATGAAAATTGTTCCCTTTCTTGCGTGCATGCTTTGTATACTTTTTTATACTTGTTTAGCTACTGTTTATTAGTGGAGCTTTTCTTCTCGGGCCTCTGCTGAAAATGGACATGTATCCAGCCAGACTAGCCCGGTCAACAAATGTAAAATAAATAAAATAAAATAAAATAAAAATGTGAGACTATGCGATGAGTGGGGTGTGTTGCGAATGTTATACATCCCCACATGACTGTCAGGTGCAGTCAGGGTTGGTGACAGCATTACCCCCAGCAGGGCTGCATAGGTGCATCCCCCACAGGCTGTAGTGTCGTATGTTGGGAGGTGAGCATTGAATGTGTACATGAGACAATTGCTCTATTGCCACATGTACGACATATCCATCATATAGACAGGCAATAGCAGTGGTACGTGACAAATGGACATGCCTGTATATACAACCATGTCTCACAAAATATGTGCGTTATGTGTGTACAACAGCTGTTGTACCATAAGCAAGCTGGAAATTTTAGGACAGCCAGTGTACCTCTGGGAAATGGTGTGGAATGGGTGCTATATTAATCAGTAGCTCATGACATGCTCACAAGTTCTGAACAAGTGCCTAGCATGACCATACAATACAGATAGGGTGTTGGATAATATCAACCCACAAGTGGTGACGACAGTCATAATGGGTGGCACTGCACTATAACCCTGCTGAGTATGGTGTGCATGTCCATGAACCATTATCACTGTAGATGTTAGCAGTACAGATGTACAAGACAGTGCGGATGTTTGATTACAAATACCTTTGTATGTCACAGGAGTGTTCTACCAGTGGCCTGTTGACAGACTCACAACTACAAAAGGTGCCAGAGTGACATGTGCATATCACACCAGTGCCAGCTACAGTAGAACAGGGTTAATGTGTTGTACTCCACCCTCATTGTAGCCCATACCACACAGACAAATGTTAGGCATCTGTGTATGTAAGGATGTGAATGTCCATGACCTATGAGGAATAGCTGTGTCAGTGTTGTGAACAACATACAGAATGGGATGTGTGGGTGAGGTGTGTGACATATGTGCACATTCTGATGGATGATATCAGCATTGTCACCACTAGGTGAACATCCCTGTACCCATTAACTACCACCTAGGCTGTGGTCAACATTATGGACACTGTGTAAGGGATGGTGCTGTGCAGTACACCTCCCTGCCTTGGTGACATCTCCAGGCCCCTTGGGTAGTCATACGAGGTACCCATGTCATGACAGGGTGCCAGCCATGAGCACGGAGATCATTGGACAGGCATATAAAGCACTGGGGTGACCAATATTGGATCACATATCACCTTTAAGGGGTAATGGCCATGCGTGGATGGGTGCTACCAGCCTTCACAATCCTCACCTCCACTATGCAGCATGCTGTCTACCTTGCATAAAGACATTTGCTACACCATGATGATGGACATGCTACATGTCCATATCCTGATCTGTAAGACATACATCATGGACAGCCACCATCCTAACACTAGGATCGCCACATGCTGGACAGATCCCTGTGCCATACATGTGACATACTCCCACCAAACCATGCAACCCTGTCCATCAAGGCTGCACATGTCATCCCAGTCATACATGGTGTGATGGCCGCATGGTAGATGTAGTATCAACTGTCCGGATCAGTAATGTAGCACTGATGCACCTCGCGGTGGCATACTGGCTGTCTGTTACAGCTAGGAAACCTTGCCCGTACATGCTATGGTTGATAACCATCCCTGCGAATGACGTCCGACTAGCCATTGTCCCATGTCTATCACATGTGCATCACAGGCGATCCCTGGCAGGATGTTGAACAGCTGTACAGTGCTGTGTAGATGTATATGGCAAAACACATGCATGTACAGGTGTCCATGTGTATGTGTGCATTGTCACTGCTCAAGTCCATTAAGGCTGTGTCTGAGTTGTTATGTGACATATACACAGCATCAAGGTCAACAGCATTAACGTGGACATATCCAGGCATGTGCAGATAGGTAAGAACACCAGTGCAGGCAAATAGACATGCCCACATCAAGACAGCATTCACATGGAGTATGAACAGTGTAATGAGGTGACACACATATATGGTGATGATATCCAATGCATAACGGGTGTTACATGTTTGTGACACAAACACATCAGTCATGTCAGTGTCATGATGATTTGCAAAGATTACTGTGCAAATGTACTAGATGTCATTGAAATGTATGTGCAGCAGTATCTCTGTACATCTCTGAAACTGTGACCTGTCACCATCATTATGTCTTACAGATAATGCCTCGTACACACCTTCCAGCGTACAGCCGCCAGGAGGATGATGTCCTCATCCCATACCTCCATGAGAACTATGAGGTGTTGTTCAGCCATGTGCCACAGCATGCCCAGCAGCGGGATGACTTGTGGCAGGATCTATGCAGGAGGGTGAATGATGTGGGTGGCCATAACCGCACCTACCAGCAGGTGCGCAGACACTGCACAGGCTTGATACGACATGCAAAACAGCATGCCACTGCAATTGCCAGGGAACAGGGTGGAACAGGTGATGGGCCACCAACCCAGCCCCCACTCACACACACCGAGGAGCTACTGGCCAGTCTGGGGACACCCTCAGAACAGCATCCACACACACTAGCTGCCATTGTGGAGGTGGGTGTCTCCCAACCAATGAGCCTGGAGTTGCCTGGTAAGTCAGTACTGCACATATGGCTATTATATCCCATTTAGTTGCATGTGTCACTGTACATTGTGTAAAGTAACAACATATGCAAGGTATTTGGACACACATGCTGCATACTACAGTATACTACCCTGTGTATGCACACATGTGCATACTATATGCTATTATACAGGCGAATGTGGTAACATGCACAGTGCACCCTGTGGCTGTCATACAGTCATGGATAATGTTCATACTGCTGTGTCACCCCTATACAGGTACCTCTGGCATGCCGCACAGACATGAGTCCGTTGCAGGTGAGACTGTCATCAGTATCAGGCATGTTAAAGCATAGATCTATTTGTCATGTGGCCAGTTAACAGTTGCACACTTGATGTTCGTTCCAGTCACGATATACAGGTCGCATCACCCATCATTCACACAGGCCACCCATGTGCAATATATACAAATGAAATGATACACCGACTTGAAACCACAGTAGTTGTCATTGCTACATGTGTGGTCAGCTGTGCATACAACAGTGGAGGTGTTCTACAATGGAGGCATATGTAGTATACATTGGAACAACATGTGTGGTATGCAAACAGTACCACACAGTGAGCTGTGATATGGGCAGCCCACAGGTGTCACCATTATGTTATATGCCCCTGCACTGGGTGCACACATTGTGATGTGCCATCTGACATGTCTCAGACACGTAGTGTTCTGGCTGCAATATTGTCACACTATCCCATGACCCATACCCCACATACCAAACATACAACCCATTGTCTGCATAGCCCTGTGGATTGTGACATATCTGACATCTATGGGTGTATGTCATATGGGACAATACAGACATGTGAGATAGATGGCCATCACACACATTTGGCCAACACATGTGCACACATGGCCATGGGGGATGGCCAGAGACACGTAGCCACACAGTAGATGTAATGTGTATACACCCTGTTGCACATTGTCCACACATGGTCCAATTATAGCCTTAGTTGACTGATTATACAGTTGATGCGGTACACTGGACATCCTAAAAGCCTGTGCACAGCTAGTGGAGGTGTCACTGAAGTCTACCATATAAGATCTGTTGAATATCATGACTGTGTCATAGCATGACAGTAGTCACCTGTACAGGTTCCACAGACATTAACACCACATCAGGCCACAGATACTGTACATTTCCCTTGCTGCTGTAGGACATCACCATTAGCTGTGCACCTTGTGTGTGGTACATCAATGTCATGTGGGAAATGGTGAATTGACATGTCCGCTATGTGTGGACATGGTTGCCAGGCAGCTAGGACCCTGTAGTTGTTGTGCAGGAGTGTCATCTGTAGGTCCTCCAGTGACCTGTCACTTCACACAGCATGGTTTGGTGTGTATACACCTCAGCATTGTGGGTCACAATCCACAGTTATGTCATGGGTATGCATGCAGTTATGGCTATGCAATGTGTACATATTATGCATTGTACAGCAATATAGATGCCTCATGATGCCATGCAATGGCACAGTGTCTGTACTTCACACCGTATAGCAATGTAGACGGCTCACACTACCCTTCCATGCTCATGCACATTTGCTAAACATGAATTCTATCTGTAGGGCATACAGACAACACTGCAATGTGATGCCCATTACAATGCTGTACATGTGTCAGGACACCATTGTGTCAGACATGTATGCATGTTAATGCACACGTCAGCAGATTACATGTCAAGGTCACATCAGCCATGTGCACTGTTATCCTGTTCTGGTCCACGTGGTGTATCATGGGGATGCATGCATACTACCATGATTGTGTGAACTGCATGACTACTGATATGACACCTGCTTGCTGTAGTGTGCACCCCAGGGAGGTATGCTTACTAACACTATTAATGTCTGAGCTGCATGCCCTCTGCTGTATCACAGGCATGCTGCATGCCATCTGTCAAATCACATGCATAGTGTGTCTGTGTGTGTCTGTGTGTGTGTGTGTCTGTGTGTGTGTGTCTGTGTGTGTGTGTGTGTGTGTGTGTCTGTGTGTGTGTGTGTGTGTGTGTGTGTGTGTGTGTGTGTGTGTGTGTGTGTGTGTGTGTGTGTGTGTGTGTGTGTGTGTGTGTGTGTGTGTGTGTGTGTGTGTGTGTGTGTGTCTGTGTGTCTGTGTTTATTGTAATTAAGATTCTTTCTTTGCATTCACTGGTGATGTAGGTGCGTTACCCTCCTGCGGTCCATCTGATGTTAGTGTCCCCACAGATACTAGCAGTGATGAACATATGCATGAGGTATAGGCAGGGTTGTCAGGGGCTGAATCTGTGCCAATGGTTGCCATCCCAGCCATGTCCCCCTCTTCCCCGCACAAAGTTCTGCTGCCAACACATATCGCATCACCAGTGGCCATAGAGGAAGGACAGGCAGTGTCTGTTAGCGTGGAACAGGAATGTGTGGTGGCTACAGAAGGTGTGTCTACACACCATGGTGTCAGTGTAATGACTGCAGATGTGCCACACAGGCATGTGGCCGATGCTGCCCGTAGGAGGACCTCTGGCAGACATGCACCTGCAGGACAGAGCGCAGCAGCTGGTATCACCAGACGCATGTTCCAGACTGTAATGGTGGCACAGGCACGTGCTGAATGGCAGAACAGAGAAGGGCAGAGGCTGCAGAGGGCTGGTATCCGTACCCTAAATGACAACATCCAGGCATTGGCAAATGCTCAACAGCAGATTGCTGATGTTCTGGACAGGCAATTGGTTGACATGGTCGGAATCCTTGACCGTGACATGGCAATCCGTGAGTGTGAGCTGTCTGTGCTGGAACATCTGGTAGGAGTGAGGCGGAGGCCATGTGGATGTAGGCCAGCTACACCACCTAGTGCAGGTCAACGTGAGCATGCCACATCACATGCCTGCTCCCATAGTGCTGGTAGCAGTAGCAGTGCAGCTGGTGCTGCGCTGTCCACACCAGGACACAGCAGGCCACGTGGACGTGGCCCTGGACGTTCCCAGTGAGGGCACAGTTCCAGTGGACATGTGTCATCAGACAGTAGCCAAGCTGTACCTCCACCTGGTAGTGCCTGTGCAACCCCTGGCAGGCACAGGTCACGTGGCCGTGGCCGGACACAGTGAGCTGTACAACTTGGTCTGTACAATCTGGTGCTGTCAATAATACTCTGTGTAGGCCTCACAAAAGGCAAAACTGTGTGCACACATACATGCACACAGCAAAGACATCTGTAGGGCACCACAACACCCACATGCATACTGAACAGACGTGTCCAATCATATCACTGGCCCTTACCCACACACAAGATGTCATCCATTGGTGCAGCATATGCCCCTGGCAAACATTATCACCCTGTGCATATGATGAAGCCTGTGCTGCATCCCTGTCATCCACACCATTGGTGCAGGGACATGCTCAAATGGTCTGATGCACAGGGTGTACAGAATAGTGAGAAGTGTATATTACATTAGTTGTGTAAGAATAGTGAGAGAAGTGTATATTACATTAGTTGTGTGTGAATAGTGAGAGACGTGTATATTACATTAGTTGTGTACTGTTGACATGCACCAGACTTACCATGTAGTACGGGTTTAGCATGCATTGTTTTATGTTCACAGTATGTGTCTCAGTAACAACAGTAACAGCATGTTGGTAATGATGCCCTGGTTCCCTCCTTATGGTCTACTTGCTTGTGCCTACAGGTAGCACTGTTTGCAGTCTCCCATGTGTAACTGTGGAGTACTCACAGGCACATATGGCAATATCAGCATGCTATACGTAGCCTCAGCCTGACTCTTGGAAAGTCTGACATAACACAGATGTCCACACATATACTGATCCAGAAGCATGTGGGCAGTTTAATAGGCTACAGTGGCTAGAGACGTGACATCCATACCAGGTCACATCACAGGTATGTTGACATGGTGCAGGGGTTGTACACAGCGGTCTGGCCAATGATAATGTTAGAGGCCACTTGATAGCATGAGGCCTCACTGTGTAGCAGTAATACCCTGTCACATTACAGGACCATGCTCACACTCACGGGGTCAACAACACTATAACGTACACCCCATAGTGTTGAGGTGAGGACCCTTGCCTATGTGGTCATCACCGTCACATTACTGTGAACCCACACGACGCAACACAGAGAAAGAACATGTACAGGTAGCCAGTGCAGCTGAGACCAATGGCATCAACAGGGTAGTGGACTGCATCACCATGAGGGGTTAGGGATCCTGTGTGTTCTGTATGGTAACATACACCCTCACTCCATGCACCAGACAGCCATACATACCTACATACACACACACACACACACACACACACACACACACACACACACACACACACACACACACACACACACACACACACACACTGTGGAGACCACAAATGTCATACACATATGGATAGCTGATGTGTGTGATACACACACCACACCTGCCTATGTCATGCTTTCCACACTGCAGTATGTACAGATCTCTACAACAGTGTACAGCGGTGTGCAACAATTGGGATGTATTCCCACCATATGTGGCATATATGGTCACACAAGCAAACACACATGGCAGTACTGTGAATGATACACCTGCTATATGATGATACGTCTGACGGACATGCAGCAGTATTGGCCGCATTTTGTGTACCAACGCTAACTTTGGCAATTGTGCTGCTATATGCACATGGGAGGATGTAAGTGTTACAGGTGTCAAGTAACGTACTGTTGGTAACACCTGACCACTGTGTAGGTTTTATGTCTCCACCGTCAAGTAACGGTAACTTAGCGTACTGTTTGCACATGTAAGGGTAGGATGGCGTGTGACACACCTGTGAGCCGTCCCTGGCAAACATCCATCTACACAGGTGGATCACCACTTTATGTACACACATCCATCCATACCTGCTGTACATCCTACCGTACTGTCAGAATGTCACCATATACAGGTGTCAATGATGGGGCTGCATTGCAACTACATGTTGTAGTTAGGCACAGATGAGTTACTTACATCAGCTACTGCACATGCATGGTAGCTGCATGCATACTACAGACTGTACATGTGTGTTGGTCCTACATGCCTGTCATGTAGCCATGTTTGTATGCATTGCAATTGGTGGACATGTGTGTTGACATACATAACACATAGACTGTTGTATGATATGATGGGTGTCATGGGTAACTAGTACAGAGGGAATGTGTCCTCGGTCAACATTGCTGCCTCATGTACTGTTAGCATTCAACAGCCATGGACCCACCTTCCATTTGCGTGTGTATGATTGCTGTAGCCACTTGTCTGCATGGAGGACAGCAAAAGCTATGCTATGTACATATGTGTTGCTTGTGTGGTCCATGCACATATCCACTGCAATTACATGTATGACATAGCCAAACATGTGTGTTTGTTGGTGTACAGCAACAGTTATCTGTCACAGCTGTGTAAGACCCAGGGCCCCTGGTATGTGTAGAGCCGACCTGGTTATGTACAGTGGTATCATTGCAATGCATAACACATGATGGAACCCTGTCGGTACATGTGTAGTCTGCACAGTTGCTGTAGACCTATGTACAGTCCACTGGTCATGAGTCACACGGTGTTGTGTTAATGTATGGCTGTGTATTGCTGGTCCAATGACATGGTGATGTCAGAGGGCTACATTGTAGATTGTGGTGTGTACCTCTGTGATATGCACCTGAAACATCTGTGATAGCTCCTGAGTGTGTACTGGTCAATACATGTGAGTGGCCTTCATGTACGTGGGGACAGGAATACCATACTGTGCCCTTCCATGTTTAGAATCCATGTGCATGCAAGATGGCCCTTTGCAACTGCTAAGTGTGTGAGCATGCCCAGTACGCCGTTGTATAGATGGACACACAGTACATTCCAAACTGCGCCCTTCCGTGTTTAGAAACCGTGTGCATGCAAGACGGTCCTTTACAACTGCTAAGTGTGTGAGCATGCCCAGTATGCCGTTGTGTAGATGGGCACACAGTACATTCCAAACTGCGCCCGTCCGTGTTTAGAATCCGTGTGTATCCAAGATGGCCCTTGGCAACTGCTAAGTGTGTGAGCATGCCCAGTACACCATTGTGTAGATGGACACACAGTGCATTCCAAACAGACGTGTGATACTAAGCATGTGGGCATGGCCATTGACATCCTGTATAGCGATGGTGGTCATCCAGGCAACAGATGTCCATTTTCAATGTCACGATGGATGCCTACATTGAACACACTGGTTGCTGTCTTGAAGGGTGTAGTGTCTGTGGCGCGTCCCGTATCTATGTAGTGTTGTTGTAGTGCTCTGTAGATATTTGGTTGCCCCAATCACACCACTGCCGTGTGTTTGTCTATGTCTACCTTGGGACAGTAATATGCTTTCAGACTGCTCACTCTCTATACATTCCCTATCGGCGTCCTTGCCTTTGTGGATGATGTCACCCACCTAGAAGTATGGCTCTGGGAGTGCTGTGCTCAGTAATCTTGGTAGCGCATTCTGTAAATGCGTAATGCTGTAGTGTGATAAGGTAGTTAGGTGTATGTTCGACTCCCAGCCCTGTCAAGTGTGTGTGTGTGTGTGTGTGTGTGTGTGTGTGTGTGTGTGTGTGTGTGTGTGTGTGTGTGTGTGTGTGTGTTTCCAGCTGCCTGGGGATACAGTAATGCTTTTCGATGCTTCACACCACATACATTCCTTATCTGCGTCTTTGCCTTTGCGGATGATGTCACCCACCTAGAAGTATGCCTCTGGGAGTGCTGTGTTCAGTAATCTCGGTAGCGCGTTCTGTAAATGCATCATGCTGTAGTGTGTTAGGGTAGTTAGGTGCATGTTCAACTCCCAGCCCTGCCAAGTGTGTGTGTGTGTGTGTCTTTGCGCGCATGCTCCAGTCCGCCTGGGGACGCAGTCTTGCTTTTAGACGCCGCACACCACAGAAGTTTACTACCGATGTCTTTGCCTTTGTGGATGATGACATGCACCTAGATGTCTGCCTCTGGGACTGCTGTGCTTAGTAATGTTGGTAACGTGTTCTGTAAATGCGTCATGCTGTAGTGTGTTAGGGTAGTTAGGTGTATGTTCGACTCCCAGCCCTGTGTGTGTGTGTGTGTGTGTGTGTGTGTGTGTGTGTGTGTGTGTGTGTGTGTGTGTGTGTTTCCAGCTGCCTGGGGATACAGTAATGCTTTCCGATGCTTCACACCACATACATTCCCTATCAGCGTCTTTGCCTTTGCGGATGATGTCACCCACCTAGAAGTATGCCTCTGGGAGTGCTGTGTTCAGTAATCTCAGTAGCGCATTCTGTAAATGCATCATGCTGTAGTGTGTTAGGGTAGTTAGGTGCATGTTCGACTCCCAGCCCTGCCAAGTGTGTGTGTGTGTGTGTGTGTGTGTGTGTGTGTGTGTGTGTCTTTGCGCACATGCTCCAGTCCGCCTGGGGACGCAGTCTTGCTTTTAGACGCCACACACCACAGCAGTTTGCTACTGATGTCTTTGCCTTTGTGGATGATGACACAAACCTAGATGTCTGCCTCTGGGACTGCTGTGCTTAGTAATGTCGGTACCACGTTCTGTAAATGCGTCATGCTGTAGTGTGTTAGGGTAGTTATGTATGTTCGACTCCCAGCCCTGCCAAGTGTGTGTGTGTGTTTGCGCACATGCTCCCGTCTGCCTGGAGATGCAGTCTTGCTTTTAGACACCGCACACCACAGCAGTGTCCTACCGACGTCTTTGCCTTTGCGGATGATGACACACACCTAGATGTCTGCCTCTGGGACTGCTGTGCTTAGTAATGTCGGTAGCACGTTCTGTAAATGCGTCCTGCTGTAGTGTGTTAGGGTAGTTAGGTATATGTTCGACTCCCAGCCCTGCCAAGTGTGTGTGTGTGTGTGTGTGTGTGTGTGTGTGTGTGTGTGTGTGTGTGTGTGTGTTTGCAGCTGCATGACAACAGTATATTGCTTTTACAGTATTCACTCTCCATAACATCCGTGTGGCGTTTTTGCCTTTGCTGCTGTCTGCAGGCTAGACGTGTGCCTGTGTAAATCATGTGATCCACTGATAACGGTAGCGTGTTTTGTAACTGCGTAATGCTGTCATGTTGTACAGTGCTTACGTTTATGTTCTGCTCCCAACCCTGCCACGTGTGTGTGTGTGTGTGTGTGTGTGTGTGTGTATGTATCTAGCTACATTTATATATATATATATATATATATATATATGAAATGTATATTGTATATAGATATATATGTTGGGATTATCACTCTTGACTCTGCTGCATTGTCTATACGTGAGCACCTTGGATGTATGTACATCTCCTATGGCTCTGTGATAGTGCACATACTGTGTGCTGTAGTGATCGTGGGTTATACATGTGTAGTGACCGGTTATTGTGTTGCTGGGTATTACATGGGCATTGGAAACAATGTTAGTGCAGCACCTTTGACTGGTCGTATGCAGATCTCGGCAACAGTCAGCAGTGGTTATTACATTGGAGTGTGAGTATGGCTCATATCCATCTGTAGTAACTGTCAATACTATGCACTTCAGGTTAACATTACAGACACACGTTTATCCACAGGTTGTGGTACAGATCCCAGGACTGTATGTGTAGACATTGACAGGTGCAGGACTGGGTTGTGTTGGATGCATGGAGGGGTGTACATGGCCAGTAATGGGGATCTCTACAGCCTGGCAGGTACGGTCTGTGACTGTCCCACAGCCTCCTGTATATGGCTGAAACATGCTGTACCTATGTATATGCAGACACACACACTTACCACAAACAGCTAGGGCTATCACATACACACACCCATTGCACCACCATTGGGCCATGCAATAACCGTTGTCCCTCACACACACACACCTACGTGTACATTGGATGGCTCTATGACAGCTCTGGACATGTTAACACCACACCCTGTGCATATGATGTCACCTGTGCCACCACCTGTGATGTGTAACATTGATGCAGGATCTGACTAACCTGGTGCTGCTGCACACGGTGGCTTTATTCCACTGTAGTGATGTTAGCATGCTGTTAACACACAGTTGTACTTCCAGGTGTACTTCAGCAGGCATGATGCATTGCAGCTATGACCATCACTGTAGCATAGTTTACAGCACTGTTACTTCTGATGATGTAATCTCCATCCATGTGCCATTTCACTGATGTGTGTAGTATTGGCAGCATGTGTGTCTGTGTGTGCAGTATGTGTGTGATGTGTGTAGTACACATGTATACATGCTTACAAACGCATACACGACATTACACGGGCTTCACCATTCGTACACTAGCTTACTCGTTCTTCCACATGCACACACGGGCTAACACGCATGCACACATGCTTACTCAGGCTTACTGGCGCGCACGGGCGCAGACACACTGTGAGCAGGTTTGCAGGTCACATCGGTGGTATCCATGGCGTACGCTGTCAGTCTCCTGATGTTCCCTAGGATAGCTCATGACACGCCTCTTCCACTGAGTACTGACAGCGCACATGTGACACTGCTCCGGTGAGGTTACAGTGTTTTGTACACACACACTCATGTTGTCACCTATCTTCTACTCTAATAGTCCCCTTAACCTACACTACACTGTAGAGGCTTGGCCCATATGGCATGACATGTTGTGATTCACTATCCTCAGCCTCACTTGCCTCACATTGCCTACAAATGCTTTGTTGCATCTCTGACAGAGCGCTTCCACACATAAGTACCAGTACGCAGTAGCCATGTTGTCTCCAGCTTGCCATTCATCTGCATGGCGTACTGACATCTAACTACACCTACATTTTGTATGTATATTATCCATATGTCTTGTTTTGAAGCGCAGCGTGTTCTCGTGGCGCTGCGCTATGCTTCCACACCAGGGATCGGGGGAGGACAACTACTGGTTCATTGATATCCAATGGACAAAGCCGCCACTGGCCTTGGACTTGGACATTGGCATGCTTCTTCAACTGTATTCATACTGTATTTGCAGCTGTCATTGCTCCGTTTAGCAACGTGCAAAACGTTAGTCGCATAACATCCGGGTACATTTCTGCACATAACTCTGCTCTTGCACAGACAGCTTACTGTTTCATGTATCGCGTAATTACGTAGAGTTACCACCTGTCCCACTTTGGTAGGACAGTCCCTCTTTGGGCAGTTGTGTCCTGCAAAAAGTGTGAATAAATGGCAAATGTCCTGAGATTTTAGGACAAAATTATTTTCTATATTTTATGTAATAGTTGCATAAAACAGTTATTCTGTATCTGAATCACCTAAATGTTATAAGAAACAGAATAAGGAACTAAAATGCTACAAGAATAAACTTTTATTCAGGCAAAAAACTGAAGTTCTGTCCTTTGTACTGGCCGTGGGTATGTTTTGCCCTGCAAAATCTGATGTTTGTAGCACAAATGTCCCACTTTGGCCATTTGGAAAGGTGGCGACCCTATAATTACATAATTTGCATAGCTTACACATACAAATGGGGTATATTGCAAATCCCAACATTGTCCGTGCAATGTTTGTGTTACGGGTGGTCTTGCATGCCCCTGCAGGTGTTTGCTGGCAGTCATCTTTCCTTGCTGTACTCTCACTCAATCCATACACGCCGGAGGCTTCGTGTATCATGGCCTAGGCTTTGCTGTGTGCTATGTCTATTTGTGGTGTGTGCATGGCTGTGGGTATGTCCCACTGTCATCAATGGTAAAGGTGACACCCTATTGGTACTTCCTGTAGACTGCTGTGTCATTTGACATGTCAGCACATACCTGCGGATGAACTTCCTACTGCAGCGCTTTTCATACCTTCTGAGTTATCTTGCAGTCGATAATGCTGTTTCCTCAGACATGTATCTGTTTCTGATCATACCTATCAACCTCCTAGTGGAAAACATCTGTACAAAGCCTAACATGATGGGGGGACAGATAGGGGCAGATTCTACATATTGCTCTTACAAACGTAGATAGTTGACAGTATTATAGGTTTTGCATTAGTATGACCTTTCTGAGGGATTTGGGGTCTTAAACACATATGTTTATCATTATTTAATGATGTCAGTTCTCAGGTATTTGGCAGACAGGTACAGATTGTGAGAGGAACACACCACAAATATGAGGCATACATCTGCACATTCGTACAGTTGCGAGGTATGTTTCTGATACTGGACATCAATTTCCTTACGCCAATACACACAATACATGGCGCCATCACAGGCCAGTTACCATTACATTCCTATTGCAGGACACACTCACCCACTGGGTTATATTCCTCATACAGGCCAACAGGTGCTTATCTACACAAATTATTCCATCAGATACCTTATGTGTACACCAGTATTTGCGCTTTCCGTCAGTGGCAGAGCTCACGTACGAGTATGGGGGACTGGACACTGTATCGGTGACACTGCATGACATCCTGAGGGACACATGTCTTTTGAGTCTATTAACCTTCCACATTGACTTTCACAGGCCATACATTGTAATTCACATTTGTGGACAAACATGCTTATGACTTGTACATGTTTTGTCATTTGTCCTGGCATCTTTCTTCTTACCTGTCCACCTAGTATCACTAGTTCTGTACATTTCATTAGGACGGGTTACCTTCATACCTCTCACCTGTACACATTATGGGTATACGCCCTGGGGTTTGACCTATGATTCTGTTACATTTGTCATGATAATGTGCCTTTCTGGTAGATTGCTGACAAGCCATGACGGACTGTGCGGTTAGGTAATCATGACTGACATTTCTATTTCATGATTACTAACTCTCATAGCATTCGTATTCCTGACTACACAATTATTCTATCAATGGTCTGACTTTGTCTGAGGTATATTTAATATAGTCCCTATTTGTCTGTCGTGTACTATGCCTTAGTCCAGCTGTCTTATTCTGACATTCTGGCAGGTATGGTTACCATCTTGATCGTACGCGTGTCCATCCATGATAATTGCCTACATGACACTGTTATAGGTCCCTACGTCTTCCCCCAATGGTTTACACAATATCCAGTAGATGGGTTGCAACTTTTTGGAGAATGTAGGCGTGTGCTATACCCACATAGGTATATTGATCACTCCCATGGGGCGTACCTAATAAATCTGTGCCAACCAACACCTTGGCCCAATTCTGCATACACATGATTCCCATACCTGACACACCTCCACAGTACCCATTAGACATGTTTAATGTGAGCGATAATAAAGTGTGAGGACACTTCTGAGCACTCCCCACTCTGCGGATATCAGCTCGTATGTCATACATTCAATCGACCCATGTGTTATTACCCTTGCACCTGCTACTGTTGCATGTACACCTATATCGTAGTTGCAGGTGTGACTTCTTTTGCATCAATGATGTTTCGCACTTCGTACAGGATCAATTTTTGGGGTCCTGCAAAGGACACCTATAGTCATGTTTAACGCGTAGAACTTGCAGGCCCTGTCACACTGGTACTTTCAGGGCAATGGCTTGGAAACCATTGGTGTATTCTCCTTTCATGCATGTCTGTTTGTCTATCCATATTAGCTATACCGTGACCTATTTATGTATATGTGTTATATGTACAGGGACATATGTTTGTTCTGTATATATCTATTCATGTATCATGTGTGTATAGATATATATATGTACATATATACATATGTCTGTACATTCCTCATCTCATCATTTGCTTTGGATTATGTCTGTGGATATATGTGTATATATATCTCCATATCATACCTTTCATCCGTACAGATTTCCACTGCATGTACAGCTGTTTGCCTCTTATCTTTGGTCCATTTTTCATAACCTTGTGTCTATCTGGCAAGTTAGTGGCATATCATTAAAGACTGATGTTGGTAGATAATGACAAACATTTCAGGTTACGACTTCATACCCTTCAGAGAATCCATGCTAGTGACACACATGTTATTCTATCCACTTTCTATGTTTGTTAGGGCAATAACTGGGGATTGTCCCTATTTGTACCAATTGTTGTCATGGCTTTGTCCGGTTTCATACTTTACAGGTTTAACAGGTATGAGCCATGTACATAGAACGTGGGGAAAACACCATTCATTTTCTATTCTGTGTGCGGATTACACACGCGCAGGCGCAATTGCATATCCTTATTGTGGGTTACATATGTTTCATAGATAATTGTGCCTCCGTGAACTTTCATAATTCTGACCGTAACAGTTACATATCTGTATTCCAGTTTGCAGACTACTGCGAAACACACATTCACCTTTACATATTTAAATGTGTGCACTGCACGAACGCTTTCATTACACTTTCAAGTTATATGTGCAGTGGTTGTAGGTCAACCGGGACTGCATTCATGTTGGCCGGATACTGGAACCACTATTCTACTGGTATTCTCCCTCATTGATATGCATACCCATAGTACTTAGCTACATCAACATACGCCTCACCGCTTCACCTATGACACAGACATCCATTCTCCTGCTGGGAAAAAGGCGATATCTACATATTACACATTCCCTATTGCCTACTGCTGTGGACTCTGGCTGCATTGTTATTCACTCCGAGGATATGCGGAACACCAAGGCATATAGTCCAGCCACATACAGATCTTTGATTGTTAGGGTGTTCATGTAGTGATCTGGGTTTTGGCTTGTCCACCTGGTGAATGGAACTTCCCTGGCCGAGGTCAAATGTCAGACGAAGCATATGGACAGGGATTATCTCCCTATTTTTAAGTTTTACCTGTGTTTGTAGACACAGGTGTTTGGGCACCTGTCAGCAGCTTATTCTGTTGGCATTACATATTATGGGTGGGGTTGTTACAGTCCATACTCCACGATGAAGGGTGTTCCCATTCACATTTGACTATTACCTGTATACAGTCATACGGGGATTATTATTTTTGGACATGAAGTGACTACAGGTATGCAGTAGTACATTACACAAGTGTGAAGGGCTGTTCCTGTAAATATGTACGGACCATACCTCTCAACCTCTTAGAGCAGTGAACCTGTGCAAAACCTACATGATGGGGGGACAATTAGGAACACATTTTAACGATTGCTCTTACAAGCTTAGAACATTGATAGAATGCTAGGTTTTGCATTAGCATGACTTTTCTGCAGGTTGTGGAGTCTTATACTCAGGATATTTCTCATTATTTAGTGACATCAATCCTCAGCTATTTAGGTTCATAGGTTCATAGGTTCATACTAGGCTATCTGCCCTAGGGCATTTATAAGCCTAGCCAGAGTGTGTTTGGCTTTCGCCACCCATTTTAAATTAATTTTGCTATGCCCTTTTTCGAGGTTAGTATACTGTGCCTCTGTCTAACAGTGGCACAGAAGTGATAGCCGGGGTAAACCTCCGATCCCCCATCCACTCATCAAGATTCCTCTTGAAGACAGTCAATGAGGGACTCTGCCTAACCTGGACTGGGATTTTATTCCAGAGTGAAGGGAGCCTCTGGGTTATGAATCTGTCCCTCCAGCATGTCCTATTTATTTCAGTGGTGAGGTTCAAGTCTCGATAACGTAGCTCGATTGATTTGGATTTTCTGAGGTGCAGCATGTCCATTAATTCCGGGTTGGACATGACTTTATACGTCAGGCACAGATCGCCTCTGAGCAGGTGGTATGCCACTGAGTAGAGCTGGAGTTTCTTTAACCAGGCAGCATATGGCATCTGTTTGAGCCCTTTGATCCTCTTGGTGAGGTACTTTTGGGGTCTTTCCAGTTGCTGCAGGTGTCTGGTAAGGTACATCCCAAAAGGGGCATTGTACTCAATTATGGGCCTGATGAGGGATGAGTAAAGAGGCACGATGACCTCCCCTGATCTAGATGTGAATCCCTTCATGATTAGGTAGGCTATATAAAATATTTTTCTAACCACTTTGGCCACGTGGTTGTCAAATGAGAGATTGCTATCAACTTGGGTCCCCAGGTCCCTAATTACTTCTTCCAGATTAATGGATTACCACCTATGTGGTAATTTGTGGGCACTTTGTTTTTGCCAAAGGGGATGACTATACACTTTTTGGTGTTTAGCTTGAGGCCATTGCTCTGGCACCAGTTGTCTGTTTCCATGAGGCCCTTTTGGAGGATGCTTGTGTCAACTGGAGAGTCGATTATAGCGCCCGGTTTGAAGTCATCTGAGAACTTGGTCAGCCATAGTCCTTCTGTGTTGGCCTGTACCTGCGAGAAATATATACCGAACAGGAGAGGTCCCAGGACTGAGCCTTGTGGGATGCCACTTGTAACTGGTTTGGAGTCTGACATGGCTCCAACAATTCTAACCATGTGGGTTCTGTCCTTGAGCCAGTTTGCAACCCATCTAGTGACATAGGGGTTTATATTTAAGCTGGTGAGCTTATCTATAATGCCTGAGTGGGGTATTGTATCGAAGGCTTTTGCGAGGTCCAGGTAGGCTGTGTGGACCACCTTCCCCTCGTCAATGGCCTTGGTGACTCTTTCAAAGAAATCGACCAGGTCTGCTCTTAACAAAGCCGAACTTGGTAGGATCCAGTGTCTGTAGGTCCCCAATATCTTTTTTTATGAGGTCCATGATGATCCTTTCCATAGATTTGCAGACCAAGCTAGTCAGGCTTATGGGGCAATAGTTTCCAGGATCCGTTGAGGCACCACCTTTGTGGAGAGGGACCACTGTTGCTGTACGCCACTCTTTGGGTACATATCCTGTGGTAAGGCTGAGACTGAATGGAGTTTTATGTTTGGGTTTAGCTCTTCTTGGAGTTCATGTAGGATGCAGCCTGGGACACCGTCTGGTCCCATTGATGCTGTGTTTTTTGCTTTGGAGAGGGCGCCTCTTACCTGAGCATCTGAGATGTCAGGGGGGCAGCACTCTGCTGGGATAGATATTTGCCCTTTTGATGGGGAGGGGGGAGAAGTTTGCACTGAACCTGTCAGCTAGGATGTTGGCAATGTCTGTGGGTTCGGTGTATTTTTTGTCATTTTGGACAAATTCTGAGCATATCTGGGAATTCCCACCAGGTTCCTAACATAACTAAAGAAAGCCTTGTGATTATCCTTAGTGTCCTGTGCAATTTTTCTCTCAAAGCTGGCCTTAGATGATTTTATGAGTGCCCATAGTTTTTTGCTAACACTGATCAGAGATGCCTTCCCTTTTTGGGATTTTGCTCTATCATGTAGTAGCTTCCTCCTTCTATTGTATAGTTTGTTTATGGCTGGGGTCCACCAGACAGGACGTCTGCCTTTGGAGGATTGGATCTTGGTTTTATTTGGGATTGCATGATCCATGCATTCCTGAAGGTGTTCATAGAATGCATTTATAAAGGATTCTGCAGTCTGGGCCGTATTTTCCACAAACCCTGGGGCTTTGAAGGATTCCACCTCGGTTTTGAGGAGTGTGAAATTTGCTTTAGAAAAGTTTTTCACTGTGGTTTTCTGGGCAGGGGGTGGGGTCGGGATGTGAATATCCAGTGAGATTAGTTTATGGTCTGATCTTACCAGTGAGGGATACACTTCTGGTCTGGAGCATAGAGTCCCCATGTTGGTGATGATCAGGTCCAGTATGTTTTCCCCTCTTGTGGGAGTGGTAACAAGTTGTTCCATAGCATTTGAGTTAATAAATTCTAGGAACCTTTGAGCTAGGGTGTTGGAGCTAGAGTAATGCTCCCAGTCTATGTTTGGGTAATTGAAGTCGCCCAATATAATGGTGTCTGGAGAGACCTTCATATTTTCCAGTGTTCTCGGGAAGGCAGAGTGGGGTTCCTGGGTTTGGGAGGGTGGTCTGTAGCAGGCTATAAACTGGAAGGCAGTTTTACCCACTGTTAGTTGCACATGGATAGTCTCTGATGCTTCGTGCTGTGCCACCAACCTGGAGGTGTGGGTATCTTTGACAAATATTGATACTCCCCCTCCTTTTCTGGTTCTATCCAAGCTTATTCTAGTAACATTTGAATTGCTTATGCTACTTCACATAACATATTGAGGATTCATATATAAAATAACCATTTTATGTGACTATTAAAGTAAATTAGGAAATAAACTCTCAGAACATTTTCTATGTCTTGATTTTTTTCACAGGACACAACTGCCTACAGAGGGATTGTTACTCACAAAGTCGGACAGGTGGTGACCCTAGTCATTATGCGAATATCTGGACAGTTGAGTGGTATGGCACAGATCTCTGCAATATGCTGTTGTGTTCTGGCACAGCAGTAGCTCAGCATTAAAGACTGCAGTCGGAACGTGCTGACAGACAGTTGGGTTTACCACACTGGTGCAGATTGTCGGAGGCACACACCAACACTATCGGGCGAACCTGTGGTCATTCTTAGGGTTGCCACCTTTTCGACTGCCCAAAGTGGGACATGTTCTGTAGAGATGTCAGATTTTCCAGGACAAACCATACCTACAGCCATGCATAGCACTGAACTTTAACCTTTTTTATACATATAATAGCCTATTCTAGTCACATTTGAATTGCTTATGCTACTTCACATAACATATTGAGGATTCATATATAAAATAACCATTTTATGCAACTATTAAAGTAAATTAGGAAATAAACTCTCAGGACATTTGCTATGTCTTGATTTTTTTCACAGGACACAACTGCCTACAGAGGGATTGTTACTCGCAAAGTGGGACAGGTGGTGACCCTAGTCATTCTGCGAATATCCGGACAGTTGAGTGGTATGGCATGGACCTCTGTAATACGCTGTTGTGTTCTGGCACAGCAGTAGCTCAGCATTAAAGACTGCAGTCGGAACGTGCTGACAGACAGTTGGGTTTCAGACTTCCTACTCCAGACATTAATGCCAATGTGCAAACTGTTATTCTATCAAATTCTATGTTTCTAAAAGATATGTTTACAGATTTTCCCTGATTTTGGACCTTTGTCTCACTTATATTCACGGCTCTGTCCAGATATCTTGCTCACACAGGTTGACAGGTATAGTCACTCACGACTGCACACAGTCAGTGTCCCTCACACTTGATCAGGGTTGACCTGTTTACGTAGTGTCTTCCTCACCCTCATGCCATTTTCCACTTTGCAAATGTGTGCATTATATTCTTCCTCCTATTCATGTCTGGACAAGTGCATCACGGGAAGGTATTTTATCCAGGGTGGTATGTTATGCATGCCCACTTAGGGCTGGACAGTGTCATGGACCTCCACTGCATGTTCTGACTTGTGTCCAGATATCTACTGGATTGGACATCATGTCGTCATACCCATTCTACTATTTACACAAGTTGGTCATCCCGTGAGGGATATCACAAAAATTGGTCAAAACCAAATCAAGTTAGATAACGAAGATTTTTGTGGCTGCACGAAAACATGCATGGTTTTACCTGCAGGGTATACATGGTTTGCAATCCTGACACTGCCTATGGTGACAATACCTACTACATATGCATAGAGGTCACTGTGTGTAGCTGTTTCTGCAACAAACCAGTGGACCAAGTACGGCTGGATTTGGTGGACGTTCTGGTATGGTGGCAGGTTGTGTGTTGTGGAGGGTATGCTGAGTAGGCTATTATGCATCCAGGTGTGTTGCGTTTGTTATGGTATGTGATGGTGCGTATCTATATATTTGTCTCACATATTTCCATATTCATATGTTTGTGGGATTGTGTTCTACACTATGGCCTGTCTGCTTGTCTTGCAGCTGTTTCTACATGAGGTTGTGTTTCTTTCCACTTCACCCGCTGCCCCCTCATACACCTCCGGTTCACCTTTTCTGCATATGACACAAGTATCGCCTTTGAGGAATTTACCATTGAACACACACCCCTCACACGCTAATTACTCACACCAAATAGAGCACTACTTTGGTTGTTGGCCCATGACACGGCCAGAGTTACACACTGACTACCCTACATGTGTCGGGTACCTTTATGGTTGTGTGGACTACCCTGCCATGTTTGCTTTCCACATGCTATACCTCATGCACATAGGTACACGCCCTTACTTCACTTTCATCACTTGGTTGGTGTATCCGGGTACTACCCGTTCGACTGAGTCACATACACATTCGGATTATACAGCTGCCTTCTGGATTTTGCCAGCCTGTTCTACTCATTGGTAGGATGGCACCTTTTCCTATGTCCAAGCTATTCCTTACACATGTCCGACTGTTGTGGACATTGCCTCCCCACAGTCAACAGTTGTGTTTCCACCTTTTCAACTGGCCACAGTGTGACATAGGGTTACCACCTGTCCCACTTTGCGAGAGACAGTCCCTCTTTGGGTAGTTGTGTCCTGACATGTAATTGTCAACATGGCAAATGTCCTGAGATTTTAGGACAAACATATTTCTTATATTTTATGTGATAGTTGCATTAAACAGTTAATTCTGTATCTGAAATACCTGACTGTTATGAGAAACAGAATAAGCAACTAAAATGCTACAGGAATACGCTTTTCTGTAGGCTGAACAGTTATGTTCTGTCCTTTGTACTGGCCGTGGGTATGTGTCGGCCTTCTACAGTCTGATGTCTGTACCAAATATGTCCCACTTTGGCCATTTGTAAGGGTGGCAACCCTACTGTGACAGTTGCGGTGAACACAGCATATTTTACAGGCCGACACATACCCACGGTCAGTTCGGCAGATAGAACTTACAATTCTTGCCTATATCTAAGCTTATTCTTGTAGTATTTCCGTATCTTATTCTGTTTGTTATGACATTTATGTATTATACGTCCAGTGAAATAAGTTTAATGCAACTATTGCATGACGTCTATGGAGGAATATGTCCTATATTCTCTGGACATTTGCCAGTTTTACATGTTTGTGTCAGGACACATCTGCCCACAGAGGGACTGTTGCTCGCAAAGTTGGACAGGTGGTAATCTTGGTCGACGGTACGGATCATACTGTTCCTTTCGGCCTACATGTGTCCGTGTTGTTATGGCTCATTTATATGCTTCTTCTGTTTCGTTTACATGCGTATGCTATTTCATATCACATTTGGTATGTGAAATACAGACATACCTTTTGTATGTGACTATTACATGGCTTGTGGGATATGAGTCAGACATATGGTCACTACCTATATCTACATTTCTCCTCGTGTATTTTGTTATGGACACATCTGCACAGCTATGTTCCCTCCCTCAAATTACGGGTCGGCTGGTGACCCTCTCCGTTGGACTGGACGTACCTACTGGTGGCGTGCTAACATCTGATACGTTTCACTTCCACATGGTATAGCTATCAACACTACGTTGGACTACAGGCACATGGTTTTCCTGTCATTTGTTCATGAGTAGGGACCCGTTATTCCCTACTGTGCATTTGTGTTTGAGTCTTCATTTTCTGTTTGCAGGGACTCTGCTTTGCATATGTTTCAGTCTCCATGGACACTGATAGGTACGATTACTATTGCTGGCAGAATATAATATTCAGCAGTTTAGGTTGCTCCTCGAAAGCCGACATTGACACGCCTCCCTGCGCAACTTTGATACGCCCCTTGCATGTTTCCTATGCACGTGGATGATGGTAAAAAGAAAGAAATAATGAAAAAATCAGTGGAGGGTAAAGTAGTTTACAGAACAAATGAACAAAGAATTAGAAAAACAAATTACATTATCCCCCGGATTCATGAAGCTCAGCGCAAGTCTGGTGTAAGGTTGCGCCGGCCGTGCGTGTTTCCTATGCACGTGGCTGTGGCGGCTGCACGCCTTCATTAATATGCATATGGCACGACTAATCCACATCTATGCCGCACGGCCGGCGCAACCTTACGCCGGACTTGCGCTGAGCTTCATGAATCCAGGGATAATGTAATTTGTTTTTCTAATTCTTTGTTCATTTGTTCTGTAAACTACTTTACCCTCCACTGATTTTTTCATTATTTCTTTCTTTTTACCATCTCTTTCACATACTTAACTATAATATTCATAATCTTTGTCTCCTTTCTTTCAATTTTTCCTTTTTCATTTCTCTCATTATAACACTATGTTCCTTTACTTTTTTACTTAAATATGGTGAAACTATTTATTTTTCTCCTTGTAGAAAATATTTTTGTTTATATATTAAATCTTTAATTTTCTCTTGAGTTATTTGATAAATTTATTTTAAAGTATTCCCTTTCATTCCTATCAAAACTATATAAAGCAGCTTTTTGTATGTCTCTATATTCCTTTTTAGTTATTGATATTTTCTCAAGTTAGATACATTCTTTTATAGTTTTTAAATGTTATCCACTGTTCTGACCAATTTTTGTAAAAAATCTCTCATTGTCAAATGATCTGTCCATAACATTATTATTACTTCTCAACCTTTCTCGTTCTATTCCTTTTCATTAATCTTCAAATTCCTTCCCCAATTTGTATATATTCTTTATTTTCATTTATTTCAATCCATATTGCCAAATGATCTGAAAAACCTGTTTCTTCTATCACTATTCATACAGTTTTAGAAAAAAAATAATCGCTGTTTTTAACTTTCCTCTTATATGTACATTTATTCAAACTCCACAGCTCTAAATTCGCACATTTTATTATTTCTTCCATTACTTTCTTATCTGATCTATTTTTTTTTTGCTTTTTACATCTCAAATCACAATTAAAATTTCATGTTATATACATATTTACTATAATGTAATCCAATATGTCTTGAAATAATTTCGCCCTTTTTATATATCATATAAGCGTATACTGTTGTTATTCTATAAACTTTCCCTTTCCACCTAAAATCCATTACCATTAATCTTCCTAAATTAACTAAAGTATAATGCAAGATTTTTATTCCCTTCTTATACAATATAGTAATCCCTGAACAGGTTTCATTACCCAAATTCCATATTATACTCCCTAACCATAACATTTCTTTCTGTGCTCCTTCTTCTTCATTTAAACCCCTAATATCCTCCAATACTATCAAATCTACCTCATACATATTATATCATTCCATCATTCCAATTCTCCTTACTACATTCTTTATGCTATTAACATTAACAGATAAAATCCTAAGATTATTTGCAGCCATTCTCTTTAATTTACTATAAATGATTTACTTATCCATTTCTTTTGTTTTTCAATTTCAATCATAAATCCTGATGTTTTCTTTTTCTATCTTTAACCCTTTTCTCAATTGAAATTTTCTTTTTAACCATTTTCCAATCTATTTCTTCTCCTTCGTTAACTTCTGTTCCACTTTCCCTCTCCCCATCTTTTTTGAGTATTAATCACATTTTCTTCCTGATTTGTATCACTGCTTTCCTTTTTCTCTTTTTGCTGTTGCTCCTGTTGCAATTCTTCCTTATTATATATATATTTTCTCTAGTCTGTCCTTCTTCATATTCTAAACTTTTCTCCTTCTCACAATCCATCCATACATGTCCCATTTGTTTATATTTGTAGCATATCTTTTCATATTTTCTAGGATCATGATTAGTTTCACCACATAAATAGCATCTCTTCTTATCATACTTATTTACAAAATGTTCCTCCTTCCCACAGGAAAAAACACATTTTTGGTTATCCACAATACTTAACAACAGCTCTATGACCATCAATATTAGTTATGCTTGGAATGTATATAATTTTGCCATTTTCCATTTTCAAAATCACATTACAGTGCCAAACCCTGTCCAAATTCCTCTATCAATTACTTTAGAAATGTCCTTTACTTCTTTACAAAAATTATTGAATAAATATTTTTAGCAATCTCGCTTTCAGTTTCTGTCCAAAATTATATGCTAACTTCTTTTTGTGTTTTTCAAATAAAAGTCTTTACAATATATTTATTCCATGGGTATATTTTCTTTTCATATTTCACCAGAAAAGATTTAAAAAATTCATCAGTCACAAAGAAAATGTCACAATAAGTCTCTCTTTAATCAGAATAAAAGATCTTACCTCTTGTGCCTTTATTTCTAAAGGCACAGCAATCTTGTCCCATACTTCATACCTGTCTATTTCTGATTATTCCTTACTCTGAATTTTCACTACATACTTCTTTCTTTCTAATTCTTATGTCTTCTTTTTTCCCTTCTAACTTCTTTCTGCTCACTGACCACTTCTGCAAATGTTCTCTTCCTTAATTCCTGTCTATCTTCCTTGTTGATTGTTTTTCCATCACGTCGCCCCATGATATGTCCCTCCCTGCCTCCAGCTCACTCTGTTCTACCAACTCCTCTTCTAATGTATCATCCCTAAGTTCTCGCAAATGGAAGTTTGTAATTATAAATTCTGCCTTCTGTTTCTCTTCACCTTTCAATTCTTCAAAAAGATCTCTTTTGAATAAACCCTCTGAATCATCAGTTAATCTCCTTCATGCTTCTCTTCAATGACTCTCTTCTCTTCCTCGACTTCAACAAATATCTCTTCAGAGTTAACATTCATCTGTACTCCATTCTCCTTTAATGCCATGTTTTGTTTGCCATTCTCCCAGCTGCCTCTGTACCAGGAACAAATGGTCGCTCGCACTCATCAACTGCATGCACCACAAGTGTTGTAGGGGAGCTCCCTGGTGCACAGGCCAAATTTCTCCTTGTCAGTTTAAATACCAGCTTGGGTCTCTCATAAAAAGAAGCAATACCACAGTGCAACTAATCTGGTTAATAAAATCCAAATAAAATAAGTAAGTGTCACCCACTCTCAGCCTCTCTAAT
Organism: Protopterus annectens; assembly: GCF_019279795.1. Lineage (NCBI taxonomy): Eukaryota > Metazoa > Chordata > Ceratodontiformes > Protopteridae > Protopterus > Protopterus annectens. The sequence goes on along the minus strand of NC_056728.1, from coordinate 160,207,054 downwards.
GAAGGCAATCAAATGCAGACTTACAAATACCATCTTCTTTTGCAATTCCATAACTTGAGGGTTTAAACATTCTCCTTTTATCCGGATACCCCATCTCCGATATCCTGAAGATTACTGCCTCCTTTCCAGAGACCCCTTTGCAACTTATTCAGCTGTCAAACACCTGTTGCCTGTATTACTACTACTGTCTTAAGGGGAGATTTTTTTTAATCAACTTCTTTACCAGTCCACACATTAACAAACCCTCTCAAAAGCTTCTGTTCCACCACATACCTCGGTCTCCCATTCCATTCTGAATATAAAGAACTACAATCTATCAATTATCTGCTTCCCTAAGACCCATTCACATAATTTTCTTACTCTCACCAAAATCTTCTAACCTCCTTATAGTCCCACTGACTATAGATGTCCTTCACCTGCTTATCTCTCCATCACATACAACTCAAATTTGCTCAAGAATTCAGGCTGAAGCCAAAAATAACGGTTTAAAATCAGGGACAGATTTTAAAAATTTCTCTTATAAAGTTAGAGTCATTAGAATAATGGTTTTGTATTATCATGCATTTTTTTCTGAAGGACATGATCTAAAATTCAAATGTTTCTCATTATTTAGTGACTTCAGTCTTCAATGATTTGATTTCCAAGAAAACTACAAATTTTTCATGGAACAGAGCAAAAATATGAGGCATAAATCTGTATAGTTTGTGAGATTCTGAACAATTGAGAGGTATGCTGCATTACCAGAACCCACAACTAGGCTCCCACCTCCATTTCAAAAACTCAGGCAGACATAACAGTGATGCAGATGTGTTAACTGGTTATCATACACTAGGCAATGAATCACATTCACAGCAAAATTGTCATGTTCCCTTCCTGAAACTGTCATTTGTACACAACTCTCTCCATCCATCGTTCCATCTTATTAACCTCAACACTTTTTTCCTCTCTTGCCACAGTTCCCTTTATAACGCTTGCCCATCAATTCTATACAAACATCTTTCAATCACTTTTACTTAATCCTTATTCTTCTTGACTTCTTTCTTTAGATTGCCACTCCTGCCCCTAATTTGGGCCTACACACACTCGTATTCCAGCCATTCTCCCTTCAGTAGGCTTATTTCCTTCCTGTCCTCAAAACACGTGAAAGTCCTCATTTATACTTTACTGCCAAGATCTTAGGATTAAAGATCCTTTTTTTCCTCCATTTCTATTATAAATTTTCACCTGTCCTTATTTTTTATTGACTTATTTCAATTTTATAACCAGGTTAAAACACTGATCTCAGTGGACTCTTTTCAGGTTTAGAATAATTGCAATACAAAAAAACACTTAAAATGGGTACAATGGAAAAAAGGTAAGTTCTAAGGACAGTTGGAGGTACAGTGAAATAATCAATGAAACAATCAGAACAAACACCCACGTTCACAGTCAAAAAGGGTTTGAGTAAGTCCAAAGTGATGGTAACTCATTATAAGAAATGGTACAGCTCAGAAAATGTATTAGGAAGTAAATATGAATAGAGATCTGTGAACAATATCTACAGGATAAATATATATCAAGAACCAAAGAACAAGTTTACCTGCATGGATTAAATGCACATGAAAATAGGTAGGAACAATGAAAGGAGAGCTTTGTGCTCTTTAGGTGATTCTTCTAATTTTGTATTATGTTGTACCTTTGATCATGAATTCAAGATCATGCTCAAATGATTTGTAGCAAGTATTTTCTTTCAAGTGTGCTGAGAAGGATTCACAGATTTGTGGATATATGACCAAGAAACTATGGTCACAGCAGTGTGGTTAGGCTTATATGAATGTTATATTGGGAGGGAGGGATCTAATATGGTAGTCAGAGGAGTAAAGAGATTGGCAATTGGCAAAAAAAGGGAAAAGATTCAAGACTGATTAGTCTGGAAAGAGGAAAGCCTAACAAGAGCCTTATTCTATGAACGTGGGAGCTAGTGTGCTTTAGTGAGTACCTGACAATGGTGTGCAGTTCTAGGAACTACAAGGAGAATCTGCAAAGGTTGTTAGCAGTTGTTTGCAATGAAAATAGGTTATGTTTAAATCATACCTTCAGGAGACAGAGAAAGAGGAAAATCTCCGTGGCCCAGGAGAGTTAATGTTAGCTTTGGTTAACTATTCATGATGATCAAAGTGGAGTTGCTTATCTAGCCAGATCTGTAAATATCATAAGTGTTGCATTCTTTCTAGAGTTTTGCACCAGTTATTAGACACACAGGAGAGCTTGCTTTAACTACCAAATATGATTAATTTGCTTTTTTTTTTTTTTTTGTATTTAAGATTGCCATTTTCTGGCTCAGTTAGTTTGAAATGTAAACAATGTCTTCTTGAAGTTGGTTTCTGATTAAGGACTGGGGTTGATGTGTATCATGAGCATCTAAGATGATAGATACTTGGCAAGGTCATCAGGGACAGGTTGATGAATTAGGAGAATAGCAAATGTAAAAGACCTGGGCCTTGGGATATACTGCTTTACTGGGGGGGTGACTGAGTTTGTCTTCCCTATTCACACTTTAAATTGACTGTCTGTTAGGAAGTCTTCCAACCATGGGAGGTCTTACTTACTTATTCCAGATTTGGTGAAAGAATCAAAAAAGAGAGCATATTCTATTAGGTTAAATGCCTTTGAGAGGCTAAAAAAGACTGTAGTAGTTGGGTTGTATTTGTCCATGTTCAGTAGGATACCATATGTGAAAGTGAACAAATATGTTTAATTGATTCTGCCAGTCTAGAAGCCTGCTAGTTAGGGCATTAACTTCAGGGTAGTAAGCATTCAAAGAGTTCGGAGTAGCCAAACTTTTCAAATGTTTTCCCATGCTGGTCAAGACTGAAACAGTGTGGAAGACATTGGTGGTTGCAGCTCTGGATGTTTTGGGAATAGGATGATAGGCCATATGTTGTGGGTGAGACACAGTATTTTGAGGAGTTCTTCAAGGTGGTCTTTGCTGAATGAAATAAAATAATTATGAACTCTGTATGAGCCAGCTGGCCCACCTTGTGGTATGTAAATGAGTAAACTTTTAAACACTTTAGTGAACATGGTATTAAAGTAGAAGAGATATCTTACTAAAAGGTTACAAGGCCTGAACAACGTGTCTTAGACTGACTACTCAAGGCCCTGTCACTATACTCTGTATTCTACAGAATGCTAAGAGGTGACCCGTGTCTGGCTTACAAGGAATTCTTCGACCAAGTACTGATGGATTTACTGCACATCAGCAAGTCAACTGACATCAGAAATACTCAGTCTAGGGATCTGAATATCTTCTGTAACATCAACAGAATGGTTTGGAGGGGTGGGTATATCTTGCCGAGGCTATCCCTGCTCTGGAACAGACTCCGCATATACATTATGTTCAACTCTGTCCATATTCATGTGCAACTTTGATCTATGAATGGGAAACAGAAAATTTACACCAGGACTGCCCCCTGTACTACTAATGGACAGAGGCAGCTCCTAAATGCCTTGTCCCATGCATGTGTCCCCCCCCTCAGATTATATATGGTATGATCCCAGTTATTATCACTAGGGGTAATATATAATTATCAACCATGGGACAGGTAAGACTAGTCTCTAGGGGACTGGTTAATTTGAGTATAAAAGTAGAAATTGGCCCAGCTTAAAGTGGTCCACAAGGACATCTAGCCTACTACTTACCTATGAACCTGTAAGAGTACAGTAAGGTGGGGGCCTAGGATTTTGTGGAAATTATTTGAATGAAGGGGAAGGTAGTTATGAATTAGGATAATTCATTTTTGATTGGAATTTTTTTCTTAACTGGGGTTTCAGTGAAGAAAGTTTAATTGCCACTAGCAGCAGAGAGTTGGTTACTGAGTGAGGAAAACAAATTAGAGGATTTAGTATGAAATCAGTTAAGGAGTGGGACCATTAACACCTTCCTGTCATACATATGGTGCCATCCAACAGGCATAGCTGGCAAGGGTTTTTCAAAGGGATGATGCTTATGCAAATAGATATTTTTGTTGATTTAAAATTGTGCATAACTGACTTTGGATACATTACAAGTGACTTATGAATGCAACAATGTACATTCATTACAATACAGCTGAAATTTAGTGCCACATACGTGTTTCCAGTACTGGACAGCAGTCCTGGAGGACAACTGACTTTGCACTTTTGCACACAAACACATAGCCCTTGTAATGGTAATATTTATGTGCATGATTACAACAGTTGTAAGAGAATAAAAAGCTCATTAATACACATCTCCTCCAGCCAAAGGTGTTCTCTCTGTGAAGCTTTTAAATCTATTTTCTTCTTCCTTTTGGTTCTCCAACCTTCCTAATCTGCATTTCCTTCATCTGAATACAATACTGCTTCTCTGAGACAACCTTTGACTGCCTTGCACCACTGCACCATTGGATCAATTTGTTCTACGCAGTCTTGTCCTTAATGATCGTTTGGATCAGCATTGTTATGTCCAATCCTCATGAAAATAAAACATTCACATCTGCCACATTCTTCATCTCAACTTTCTCCCAGTTTTTGGACTCTGAAATGCCTTCTGATTGCTCACAACTGTTGTTCTTCTCCGTACTTAATATTTCTAGCACTATTAGTAGCCAACCAGCACCACCGGCTGCTCAGAAATGGATGAGAAAGTTGGGTGGCGCCCCAGCCAAATTTCCTCTAGTCAGCATAAATCATTTCTGATCTCCTTTTGAAGAGGCCATTGCCATAGTGGGATTAATTTTGGTAGCAACTGCAAGAACAGAAAGTTAGATGTGCAAGAAACAAAGCTTTAAGTTGATTTAGCTGCTGATATTCTTGTCGAATTATAAAAAAATATCTGAAAAGATAATCATTTTGGTGGTTACTCCAAATAAGTAAAAAAAATATGTTTACACAGTAATGGTCTCCCACCTAACCATCATTTTCGTTAAATTGGTTTAGATGACAACATATCTGTTTTTTTCAGCTGTTTCTATAGTAATTTTTTTTCTTTTTTCTGTTTTAACTTCTTCTTCTTCTTTCGGCTGCTCACGTTAGGGGTTGACACAGCAGATCAACTGTTTCCATTTCTTCCTGTGCTCTGCATCTTGCTCTGTCACACCAACCACCTGCATGTCCTCTCTCACCCCATCCATAAACCTTATCTTAGGCCTTCCTCTTTTTCTGTTACCTGGCAGCTTCATCCTTAGCATCTTTTTCCCAATATACTCTGCATCCCTCCTCAGCACATGTCCAAACCAACGTAATCTTGCCTCTCTGGCTTTGTCTCCAAACCTTCCAACCTGGGCTGACCCTCTAATATACTTATTCCTAATCCTGTCCATCCTCGTCACACCCAGTGCAAATCTTAACATCTTCAGCTCTGCCACGTCAAGCTCTGACTCCTGCCTTTTTGTCAATGCCACTGTCTCCAACCTGAATAACATAGCTGGTCTCACTACCCTCTTGTAGACCTTCCCTTTCACTCTTACTGGTACTCGTCTGTCACAAATCACTCCTGACACTCTTCTCCACCCACTCCATCCTGCCTGTACTCTCTTCTTCACCTCTTTGCCAGACTCACCATTAGTCTGAACTGTTGATCCCAAGTACTTAAACTCATTCACCTTCACCACCTCTACTCCCTGCATCCTCACCATTCCTCCATCCTCCCTCTCATTCACACACATATATTCTGTCTTAGTCCTGCTGACCTTCATTCCTCTTCTCTCTAGAGCATATCTCCACCTCTCCAGGGTCTCCTCCACCTGTTCTCTACTCTCACTACAGATCACAATGTCGTCTGCAAACATCATAGTCCACGGGGACTCCTGTCTGATCTCGTCTGTCAACCTGTCCATCACCATTGCAAATAAGAAAGGGCTCAGAGCTGATCCTTGATGTAATCCCACTATATATTCGTGCAGTGTTTTATTGTCATGTAATGTATCTTCAGGTTTTCTTCTTGGGTCAAACAATATCTGGCAGATTCTTCCTACTGCACTGGTGTGCATCTTGAATCCTTGCTTAGAATAGCTGCTTTCTGTTGCCACGGTGAATATTTTTTGCTTCATACTTTTCTCTTCCTGCACAGTATAATTTTCTGTTGTGGAGTTTATAATTTCACTTTCTTCAGTAGATTTTTTACATTCTTGGATATCTTTTACTTTTCCTGTTCAGGTAATGTACTCAGATTTGAGTTTTTGTACTTTTATTACTGTTAGTGTGTGCTTAGTTTGTAACAGCTTGGTCTTTTGCTTTTCAGTATTATTTTTATGCAGACAATGTATTTGAGTTGAGGATTTGTATTTTTGCTTCATTCTTTTGTTTTACTGTTTTTTAAATATTTGTATTTGACAGCTTTTTCCTACTAAATGACTTTTGAAAATGGTAGCACTATGTTGCATTATAAAGTGTGTGAGGGACGAGTGCTCTGTCACTGAATACAGTGTGTAGATAGCCTGTGTATGGAACAGATTTAACACACAGGGGGCTAACAATTTGGTTGTTCAGTTTTCCTTGCCATTTGCTTAAGGTAATGTAAGCATCTAAGAAACTGCATGGCTATCTTTACACATAAATCCTTGCAAAACATGCTCATTTTTATGGATTTTTCTTTGTAAAAGGCAATTTTGAGATTGCACACAGTGCTACTTAGTTTACAGAGGTCTGATCTGAAAAAGTCATACACACTATGCAAGAAACTACACATAGCCAGTAAGAAATGATTTAGACAATATTGAGGTTACAACGACAGATTAAGTAGCAAAGGAATTCTAGAGATGAATTGGCCATAACATAGAAATACAGTTACTGACAAAGATAAAATGAGGGACTTGAACAGAAATAATCAATAAGTAATGAATTCAGTCACTTTCCTTTCATGAATGAGGCAAGGTGTGTCTGTTCTCAATTAAATGAGAAAGCAAATACTTCAGATGATGCTTCCTGTCTCTTCTCTCCATCCTTTATCTTCCTTTACACCATCTCTCAGTGCCACTCTGCACCACTTCCCCAGCCTAACTACATACACCTACCTTTATTGTACTTCACTCGCTGATCTAGCTATCCTCTACCATTGCACCTCAGTCACAATATATACCAAATTGACCAACAATAACTCTGTATATAGAACTGTAAATACTTGAATATTGGGTAGCAATAATTTGTCTAGCAAAGCAGGAATGTATGTTCTTATAATGTTTTTACATGGTGTATATTGTATTAGATAGATGCCCACTATGACAGATTCTTCATCTGTACTGTAAACTTCTACTTGCATGCTTTATGAAAACAGTCCACCTGGATCAGCCCTCTACTCTTATCAACAAATGATAAATAAAATACAAATTAATTCATATCTCTGAGTAGTAAAGTACAAGGAAATGCAAGAGCAATAATATACTATTCAGGAATACTGACCGAAACAGAACAAATACTGGTGAGATTTACAATTAGCAGTTTGTACCATAGCTATACAAGTGAAGAGATGCTGACAAGATTACTACAAGGATATCTGTGGAGCAGAGGAGCACCAACTTGTTTCATTGTAACAAATCCATGTATTGTTCATTTACATTGCTATCCTAATATTGTCTTATTTGACAATTTTGATAGAAAAGCTAGGAATTTGTATAATAGTGGGAATTCAAATAAAATGTCCAGCCCATACTATCTGCAGTCTAATGGATAGGTGAACCATCTAGGGGAAAATGTCCTAACGTTGAAGTATCAGACTACCTCATTGTGAGGGCTCTTGTATTTTACAATTTCAAGCATAAATAGGCACAATGCATGAAAAACTGATTATCTATTTTATTAAATTACTGATGCATGAAAAGTCAATGCAGATTTAAAAATAAGATGCTGGAGGAAAAACTAGAACACATAGATATATTCTTATAATAAGACTCCAGAAGACTGTTAGACTTGAGGTTAGGAGACAAGATTAGGAAATGAGAGCCATGGGACGTTTGCAGCTTAACGGCGGAGATGAATTAGCTACACGAGGTTCTTTGCTCTTTTATCAGGCATACCGGTTATTGCCTTAATGTAGTTATCCCTGTACCGTGTCTCCCTTTGGTGTGTTATTGCTAACTTTATTGACTGCCTGAGGGAAGCAGATGCTGCAGAAGTCTCTTTGGGCCTATGTTGGATCACCATCCTGAAGGCAGGAATTGCCATGTAACGTTCAGGCTGGCAAGCCTTTAATTGTCCCTGGAGTGATCTCGGCAGATCCTATTATCTAGGAATTATCTTTATACTGATATTTGCAGTACAGTCCAAACAAACAGAAAATGTCAAAGGGAAAAAGAAGCTTGTGCCAGATGCAGCTGCACTGCTGGGTTATGGGTGGATATGGTTTATTTGTGGTAAAAGGGAAAACATCATACTTGACAAATGCCATATATTTTGTTGACTGGGGTGACTTAGAAACAGACTGACTAAATAACACGAGGTGCAGTCTCCACATGGGAAGCACAAACATTTATATCATTTCAGTCTGTATTCTTAATTCACCTTCCATTCGGTTTCATTTTCTGCTCATTGTCTCATTACTTTGTCATGGTCATCAACCTGCATATCTGTAGAGTGACTAAATATTTCTGTAACCTTTGATAACTTAAGCCAAATATACACACACACACATTGTACATGATTTACACTACTTTATCACATTGTATTTGTTGCTGATGTTCTCAGTATTTTTCATTTCTATGTTTACTACTTGTCAGTTTGCTACAAGAAATGGAAGTGTTTAAGTATTGATTCTTTCTTGTTGTATTCCTGAAATGCTAATTCCGCCGAAAATGTGGTTATTCAGTGCTTCTGTGGAACCCTACGGATATCTACATTGCTTACTGTACTTAAAATTCATTTTTGCACTTTAAAAAGTTACTGTTTGTCGTTTTTGCTTGTATATCTGTAACATAGCTGTAGGCTACACACTCAAGTGCGCTAGCCTCCTGTGTATTTAGAGTTATTTAAGTTGCTGCATTTCTGTTATCTGTGAAAAAAGAAAAAAATACAAAAAAATAATCTCCCTGCTTTCCTGCCTTTCTGTACTAGTCTAGTCCGGTTTTCAGGCTTTGCTGAATCCAGGACTGTAGTTAAGGTTCCTGTGTTGCCCATATCATACTTGAATAGTTAGGTGGCTTCCTTGTTCACTGTGAGAGAGGGAACTCTGATCAGCCTATCTGTCCCTGTACGAATGGTCCCAACCCACCAACTTGTAGCTCATTGGCCATATTGGGCTAATTTCTATCCTTTTGTTCTCCCTGGTATAAAAATCGCTTAGCGCGGTTTTTGCGCTTGTATACAGCTCAGCAAAGCTCCTCGTCTTGCCCTGCAGAGTCCTACAAGCAGCCGAGAGACAAAGAGAGACTTTGGAAGTGTTTAAGTATTGATTCTTTCTTGTTGTATCCCTGAAATGCTAATTCTGCCGAAAACATGGTTATTCAATGCTTCTGTGGAACCCTACTGATATCTGCATTGCTTACTGTACTTAAAATTCATTGTTGCACTTTAAAAAGTTACTGTTTGTTGTTTTTGCTTGTATATCTGTAACATAGTTGTAGGCTACACACTCAAGTGCGCTAGCCTCCTCTGTGTATTTAGAGTTATTTAAGTTGCTGCATTTCTGTTATCTGTGACAAAAGAAAAAATACAAAAAAATAATCTCCCTGCTTTCCTGCCTTTCTGTACTAGTCTAGTCCGGTTTTCAGGCTTTGCTGAATCCAGGACTGTGGTTAAGGTTCCTGTGTTGCCCATATCATACTTGAATAGTTAGGTGGCTTCCTTGTTCACTGTGAGAGAGGGAACTTTGAGCAGCCTATCTGTCCCTGTACGAGTGGTCCCAGCCCAGCAACTTGTAGCTCATTGGCCATATTGGGCTAATTTCTATCCTTTTGTTCTCCCTGGTATAAAAATCGCTTAGCGCAGTTTTTGCACTTGTATACAGATCAGCAAAGCTCCTCGTGGTGCCCTGCAGAGTCCAACAAGTGGCCGAGAGACAAAGAAAGACTTTGGAAGTGTTTAAGTATTGATTCTTTCTTGTTGTATCCCTGAAACGCTAATTCTGCCGAAAATGCAGTTATTCAGTGCTTCTGTGGAACCCTATTGATATCTGCATTGCTTACTGTACTTAAGATTCATTGTTGCACTTTAAAAAGTTACTGTTTGTCATTTTTGCTTGTACATCTGTAACATAGTTGTAAGCTACACACTCAAGTGCGCTAGCCTCCTCTGTGTATTTAGAGTTATTTAAGTTGCTGCATTTCTGTTATCTGTGAAAAAAGAAAAAATACAAAAAAAATAATCTCCCTGCTTTCCTGCCTTTCTGTACTAGTCTAGTCTGTTTTCAGGCTTTGCTGAATCCAGGACTGTGGTTAAGGTTCCTGTGTTGCCCATATCATACTTGAATAGTTAGGTGGCTTCCTTGTTCACTGTGAGAGCGGGAACTCTGAGCAGCCTATCTGTCTCTGTATGAGTGGTCCCAGCCCAGCAACTTGTAGCTCATTGGCCACATTGGGCTAATTTCTATCCTTTTGTTATCCCTGGTATAAAAATTGCTTAGCGCGATTTTGCGCATCGGGCAGTGCTGGTTAATTGGGTTTAAACTATTCCCGGCTCCACAAAGTCTACTCTTCACTTTTTCCCTTGGAACTGCTCTAACTCTCAAATTAAACACTCTATTCTAAATCTAAAACACTGCACTTGCTCATATAAGCAATTTCTATAAGTTAAGCACTAATAATCTAAATAAGCACTACATCCTCATATACTCCCCTTGAGTACTTTATCCCCTATTGGTCCTCTCTGATTCAGTTGCAAAGGAGTTCCCTATACTATTCTAGCATGTCCAAAGGTCAGTTACTGGTTTCCTGTCCAGTCCAGCTGGTGAATCTGGGAATCCTGAGGCAATGGTACAACTGCCTCATGTACACAGACAACCCTCTCCTTCTCCCAACAAGTACAAAAATATGTGAGAGATGCAACCATATAGCCAAACTGGAGGCTGAGCTCTCTCGACTCAGTACTAGCGTAACCAGTCAGGAGGGGAAGGTAACCACACACACCACAAATCCAGTCTCACATAGTCCTACCACAACTGCAGACCAAACACATAAACACACAAAAACATACTCGGAGACTCTAAATAAAAATCTGCCAAAACAGCAGAGACCTCCAAAGCAGACGCCCAAGTGACCGCTACCCCAAAACAAAACACAGGCAACACATAGCTCACAAAGTCAGTGTGCCAAACAGCCACAGCCCTTAAGTCCCAACAACATACCTGATACACTTGTAATAGGTGACTCTATAGTCAAACACACTGACGTCCTGCTCACCAGGCTGAACAAAGAAAAAGTCACAGTGAGCGGCCTGTCGGGTGCTAGAATCCGCCACATAACACAAGCACTCAGGTCACTCCAAAGCAAGTACAAATATGACTCAGTCATTGTCCATGCTGGTGTGAATGACCTGAGACATACCTCCCTGGGCTACATGAAAAGAGACATAGAGGAGCTCTCTGATCATGCAGCCCAGGCCGATATGACCCTGACCTTGAGCAGCATCTTACCCTCACCAAGAATGATGCCTCAGTATAAATACAAAATGATCAATTTCAGCAATTGGCTTAAGTATTGGTGTCATTCAAAGGGGATCCAGTATCTGTCTGCCTGGGATGACATGCTCGACAAGCCACGTTGCTTCGCAAGGGACGGCTTGCACCTGTCACCCCTGGGATTTCGGATATTGGCAAAGGCTTTTGCCATCCCCATAGTGCCTTTGTTAGGCAAGGCTCAAAAGACAAACCCACCTCCTTAGACAACACAAGTAGAAAGAAACTAAGGGTAATGCTGCTCAACGCCAGAAGTCTAAACCTCAAGATGTACGCTCTCAAAGCCCTCCTCAGTGCAGTGACAGAAACCTGGTTCAAGGCTCCCAAGAGCACCCCAGCACTACCAGGTTATACCTCATATCATGCTTTTTGGCCCCAAAACTCAGACCGAACCATAAAAGGAGGGGGAGTATCCATATTCATCAAGGACACCCACACCTCCAGGTTAGTGGCATTGCACGAAGCATCAGAGACCATCCATGTGCAAATAACAGTGGGAAAAACTGCCTTTCAGTTTGTAGCATGCTACAGACCACCCTCTCAAACTCAGGAACCCCACTTGACCTTCCTGAAGACACTGGAGAATATGAATGTCTCTCCAAACACCATCATATTGGGGGACTTCAACTATCCAAACATAGACTGGGAGCATTACTCAAGCCCCAACACCCTAGCCCAGAGGTTCCTAGAATTCATAAACTCAAATGCTATGGAACAATTGGTCACCACTCTCACAAGAGGGGAAAACATACTAGATCTGATCATTACCAACATGGGAACACAATGTTCCATACCAGAAGTATACCCCTCATTGGTAAGATTGGACCATAAATTAATCTCACTAGAAATCCACATCCCGCCCCCACCCTCAGCACAAAAGACCACAGTGAAGAACTTCTCAAAAGCTAACTTCACACTTTTTAAAACCAAAGTGGAATCCTTCAAGGCCCCCAGGCCAGTGGAAACCATCGCCCTATCTGCTGAATCCTTTGTAAATGCATTCTATGGACACCTTCAGAAATGCCTGGCTCATGCAATCCCAAATAAAACCAAGACCCATTCCCCCAAAGGCAGGCATCCTGTCTGGTAGACCCCATCCATAAATAAGCTATACAACAGAAGGAGGAAGCTACTACATGATAGAGCAAAATCCCTAAAAGGGAAGGCATCTCTGATCAGTACTAGCAAAAAAACTACGATCACTGATAAAGACATACAAGGCCACTTTCGAGAGAAAAATTGCACAAGCAAGAAAAGATAATCATAAGGCTTTCTTTAGTTATGTTAGAAACCTGGGTGGCAACTCCTAGATATGCTCAGAGTTAGTCCATAATAACAAAAAATACACTGAACCCTCAGACATTGCCAACATCCTGGCAGACAGGTTCAGTGCAAACTTCTCCCCCCCCCCAAAAGGACAAATATCTATCCCAGCAGAGTGTTGCCTCCCTGACATCTCAGATGCCCAGGTGAGAGCCACCCTCTCCAAACAAAAAAAACACAGCATCAATGGGACCAATGGTGTCCCAGGCTGCATGCTACATGAACTCCAAGAAGAGCTATACCCTCACATAAAGCTGCTATTCAGTCTTAGCCTTACTACAGGATATGTACCCAAAGAATGGCGTACAGCAACAGTAGTCCCACTCCACAAAGGAGGCACCTCTATGGACCCTGGAAACTACCACCCCATAAGCCTGACTAGCCTGGTCTGCAAAGCTATGGAGAGGATCATTATGGAGCTCATAAACAAAGACATTGGGGACCTACAGACACTGGATCCTACCCAATTCGGCTTTGTCAAGGGCAGATCCTGCCTCCTGAACCTGGTAGATTTCTTTGAAACAGTCACCAAGGCCATTGATGAGGGTAAGGTGGTCCACACAGCCTACCTAGACCTCGCAAAAGCCTTTGACACAATACCCCACTCGGGCATCGTAGACAAACTCTCCAGCCTAAATATAAACCCCTATGTCATAAGATGGGTTGCAAACTGGCTCAAGGACAGAACCCACATGGTCAGAATTGCTGGAGCCATGTCAGACTCTAAACCAGTTACAAATGGCATCCCACAGGGCTCAGTCCTGTGACCGCTCTTATTCTGAATATATTTTTCTGAGGTACAGGCTAACACAGGAGGACTGTGGCTGACCAAGTTCACAGATGACTGCAAACTGGGTGCCATAATTGACTCTCCAGCTGACACAAGCATCCTCCAAAAGGGTCTCATAGAGACAGATAACTGGTGCCAGAGCCATGGCCTTAAACTAAATGCCAAAAAGTGTACAGTTATACCCTTTGGCAAAAACAAAGTGCCCACAAATTATCACATAGGAGGTAATTCATTAAGTACAGAAGACGTAATTAGGGACCTGGGGACCCAAGTTGATAGTAACCTCTCCTTTGACAACCACATTGCCAAAGTGGTTAGGAAGACCTCCTATATAGCCCACCTTATCATGAAAGGATTTACATCTAGATCAAGGGAGGTCATTGTGCCCCTTTATTCATCCCTCATCAGGCCCATAATTGAGTACAATGCCCCATTTGGGATGTACCTTACCCGACACCTGCAGCAACTAGAAAGACCTCACTAAGAGGATCAAGGGACTCAAACAGATGCCATATGCTGCTCGGCTAAAGAAACTCAAGCTCTACTCAGTTGCATACTGCCTACTCAGAGGCGATCTATGCCTGATGTACAAAGCCATGTCCAACCCTGAATTAATGGACATGCTCCACCTCAGAAAATCCAAATCCCTTAGAGCTATGCGATCGAGTGACTTGAACCTCAGCACAGAAATAAATAGGACATGCTGGAGGGACAAATTCATAACCCAGAGGCTCCCTTCACTCTGGAATAGAATCTCAGTCCATGTTAGGCAGAGCCCCTCACTGACTCTCTTCAAGAAAAATCTTGACGAGTGGATGGGAGATCGTAGGTTTACCGCGGGGATCACTTCTGTGTCACCACTAGACAGAGGCACAGTAAACACAACCTTAAAAAGGGCACAGTAAACTCATTCCAAGGGGTGGTGACAGCCAAACACACTCTGGCTAGGCTTGTAAATGCCTTAGGGCAGATAGCCTAGTATGAACCTATGAACCTATGAAATGGTTGGCCATGATCGCTGCACTACTCCGGTAAAGAAAAATCAGTCACTCACTCGCTCACTAAATAAATAAAAGGGTTCCATCTGAAATGGTCATCTAAGGGTGAAGTACAAACTGAGTGAAATTACATTTTTCAAGATAAACACATCTAAAGCACGAGCAGAGTGAACTGCATTTTGAATGATACACAGCTTTACCATCAGGGAGTAATTTGGTGGCTCCACTGTCTGTGATTTAGTCTATATTGGAAAATGTTATGTCATCAGTTGTGAGAATGGCTATACAAATTTAATTTATTTATATTTGTTTCCAGAGTAGTGCATTGATCAATACTGACAAAATACAGGCTCAGCCCAAGTGAAATACAAAACATTTCACAAACAAAAAAGTTAGAAATCTAGTAAATAATAGAATAGTTAAGATTGCATAGAAAACCAGTATATGCACTTTAAGCAGGACTGCAACAATAAGTGGTACATCGGGTGGGACTGAACCAACGTTTGGTGTGACTTGTAGTTCAGATGGGAGACTGCGAAGTATCTTCCTGTAGTGTTGTATCTGCAAAGCCCAAAGGCGTGAATCACAGGGAGGGTGGAAATGGAGATTTCTTTGCCCCAAACCCAACATACAGTATCCTCAAAGGCAATATATTTATGACTATGGGGTGTCTGGGGCTGCCCCACATCAGGGTGCAGGTTTTACATTCTTATTGCAAAAAAAAAAAAAACATTGTTTTAAAAGTCCCTATTTTTCGCTTATAGGGAATTCATAATTCTTGGCTTCATGCTTCAAATACAGAGTCAAGCTGCTTGTGCACATTTGTTGCCATCGTGTTTTCTGACTTTCTATTGAATAATAACGACATACACCTGATTGTTTACATCTGCAAGGGTTTAGATGCTTTGTTCTACCTTCTACAGACTTTTTCTGCTTGGTCTGCTAGTGTACAGTCACAAACAAACACACTTTTATTACTTTTTAGGTTTAGACAATGACAAGAAACTGGGGTAATGGTTACCATTATATTTGGTTTATTTACAGTACAGTTTGGCAGTGTATGAAAAATGAGGCAAGAAAGACTGACAATATGTACTAATTTGCATGAGAAAAGATTTGTAGTATCTTGTTTCACTGATAATGGAACTAATATTGATAACAAGAGTTATTTAATAGCAGTTTGTGAGGCTTGTCTTGCAATTATTTAAGTGCTCATTTTACAAAGGTATCCTACAGCTTATGTGATTGTCTTAAAAATCCTTTCATATCTGTTAAGGGAGGCTTTGGAATATTGTTCTTCCAATGAAGCTTTTAATACAGAATTTGTCCTGCCTACCTATCTTTGGACAACTGTGCTTACAATATTGTGGCTTTTTTGATAGGAAATGTAGCCATTCTTGCTGATGCTAGCAATAAAGTTTCAGTGTTTTAGCATTTCTCCTTATTTCTGCACAGTTCTGAAGATAATAGGTTAATAATTCACTGATGCTGCAGTAGTTAATGTATCAGCAAGATATCTAGTCAGCATGACTTGTTTCTGCTCTACTCAACTTCTCTGGCAGGTTTCCTATCTATGGGATTTGATGTCTGACAGACGGACACTAATGACTCCAGTGTGTCCAAAATGTTACTTTAAATAATTCTCTAAAATCTTTCACTGCATTTAGTTGCAGACAAGAAACACTTAGTGTGCAACTGTTTGGAGTACTTATTCCAATACATTTATCTGCTATTTTAATAATTAGATACACAGATACATACATATATGCAACACCACCAGATATGAAGAAAAGGTTCTAAATGGCACCAACGGCATGGCCTCTTAAGTCATACCACTGGCACCAAGGAGGGTAAAGAATCACTTCCCAAATGGCAGCCTGGCCTTAAGAGCATAAAGGGAATTTACACTGCTGTCCTGGGTATAAGCTTTCAGCATATATGTATGTTTATATATATATATATATATATATATATATATATATATATATATATATATATATATCTCATCATCATCATCATCATCATCATCTTCTTCTTTCGGCTATTCCCGTTAGGGGTCACCACAGCAGATCATCTGTTTCCATTTCTTCCTGTCTGCATCTTGCTCTGTCACACCAACCACCTGCATGTCCTCTCTCACCACATCCATAAACCTTAACTTAGGCCTTCCTCTTTTCCTGTTACCTGGTAGCTTCATCCTTAACATTTTGTTCCCAATATACTCAGCATCCCTTCTCAGCATATGTCCAAACCAATGTAATCTTGCCTCTCTGACTTTGTCTCCAAACCTTCCAACCTGGGCTGACCCTCTAATATACATATTCCTAATCCTGTTCACCTTCGTCACACCCAATGCAAATCTTAACATCTTTAACTCTGCCACATCCAGCTCAAACTCCTGCTTTTTTGCCAATGCCACTGTCTCCAACCCATATAACAAAGCTACCCTCTTGTAGACCTTCCCTTTCACTCTTACTGGTACTCGTCTGTCACAAATCACACCTGACACTCTTCTCCACCTACTCCATCCTGCCTGTACTCTCTTCTTCACCTCTCTTCCACACTCACCATTACTCTGAACTGTTGATCCTAAGTGTTTAAACTCATCCACCTTTGCCACCTCTACTCCTTGCATCCTCACTATTCCTCTATCCTCCCTCTCATTCACACACGTATATTCTGTCTTAGTCCTGCTGACCTTCATTCCTCTTCTCTCTAGAGCATATCTCCATCTCTCCAGGGTCTCTTCTACCTGTTCCCTACTCTCACTACAGATCACAATATATATTTATATATACATGCACAAATTCCCAGGGAAGGCTGCTAAAATTCACTTATACCCCCATACCTTTCTTCCTGACATGATAGCACCGTCACCACACTGGAATGAATATGCAGGGATCTCTAATTACTTCCTGTGCTTAAAGTAAATCATGTATGAAATCATACACTAATATTTTCACTAACAGACTGCTCAAATGATCTGGCGAAGTGGAAATGGAAAGCCACAAACTGATAACCATTGGTAAATGACAGTTGTCATCTCAGATAATAAATGATAATAATATGCATATAATAAAGTACAACAGCTTCACAGTGAACAATCTTTAAACAATAAAGCAGTAGGCCCAGTTTCTGGTTAAGTGCACATGGGAAACCAAAAATGTACAGAAAAAAATGATCTACAGACACCGAATATCCTATTTTTTTATTAAAGCGTACTGACCCTGACTATTCCAAGTCAGAATAATATAAAAAAGCACACACTCAGAGCACAAAACTTTCACAGATAAGTTATCATGTCCTTCTAAACAAAAAACAAGCTCACATCTTAATACAGTTCACTTCCTCAGTTCTAAGGCTTCATTGCATCATTTCATTTAGAAGAAAGCTTTTCCATAGTTGCTTTACTTCCTTATTTCTTTTGCTTTCCCATAACAAAATGAACTAAAGGAGTTCTGCCACCTGTGAAGATAATGGCTTAATTACACAAGCCCAGAGACATCAGAGAATCAACATAGATCTTAACTGTCTACATATTAATGCCAGCTTTCTTTTTATGCTTCAAAATATACTTCTTTGAAGTGGACTGTGATTAGATACTGCGTCTTACTAGCACAGGAGATGCAAACACTTAAAATTATGCATTAATTCATTTCACAGCCTTAACATGTCCTTTTGTATTCAAAATAAGAAGGGCCACACACATATTGTGGACCAAATTAAACAATAGCTGAAATAAAAAAAAAAAGATTACAAAAAACACACACAACATATTTAAGTCAGTCTTCCTTAGCTTGACATCAGCCCTGGCACTATATATATATATATATATATATATATATATATATATATATATGTTTGACTTTTCGGCTTTTCCTGGTTAGGGGTCGGCACAGCAGAACTCCAGTCCGCTAATGATTGGCAGTTGATTTTTTTTATGGTGCTGAGTTGCCACCCCAACACCCAACCTTCAGTGAAGGCACGCCCATTCACGCATGTCTTTTGAAGGCCACTCGACCGCAGGGAGGACATGCAGACTCCACACAGAAAGCACTCCAGCCATGAATCGAACAGGAGAACCTCTTGCTGTGAGGTAACAATGCTACCGTTGTACCACCGCAGCTTCATATATATATATATATATATATATATATATATATATATATATATATATATATATATATATATATATATATATTAACACATATATTATATTTATATATATATATATATATATATAGATATAGATATCTTTATATGGGATTATAACAAATGAATGAAATGACAAAAGAGCTCTTTCACCGACACATAAATGCCGAAACCACAAAACAGCTAGGTTACGGAACAGCAATTTTTTTCCCCAGGGAAAAAAGCTCTGCTCCAAAAAAAAAAAAATGTAAAGACAAAATAACATTATATGCCAACTCCGAGATTGCACCACAGTGGAGGAAATGGCAAAGTCCCGAGAACGGTCCAGTGATTTTTTTCCCTGTTCCGTAAATTCACTGTTTAGTGATTTCAGCTTTAATGTGTCGATGAAAGAGCGCTCACTCTTTTCTCGTTTTGTTCATTTAATACATATATATATATATATATATATATATATATATATGTATATATATATATATATATATATATATATATATATATATATATATATATATATATATATATATATATATATATATATATATATATATATATATATAGCGACACTGAAAAGTAAAATTACTCACAGGTGTAATTTGTCAAGCAATACTGGAAATGTATGAGATAACAGTTTATAGTGGCCTATAGTAAGCTAGCATCATCATGACATATTGTTTTTCCTTAGAATTGCTCATGCTATTTTTGTTTAGCTGAATTGTAAACGATGACTGTGTATTTTCATAACTTTGTATAATAATGTAAGTTTTATATGGATTTTTTTTTTCTCCCTGGGCTTCTGGCAAAAATGTGTTTCATGGTTCAGTCTCAGTAAACAAATGCAAATAAATACATTCTTGTTTCCTTGACAGAAAGGTATAGAAGAAAACTGCTAAGATACTCAGAAAGCCTTGCTAGGAGAGACAATTTCTCTGATGTATGGACTATGCTTAAAGGTGCTTTATGTTGTGCTGTCATTCCATATGATTATTTCAAAGAATATGTTTTTGTGCAATAAAACTAGGCTATTTTGAAAAGTGCAGGTTTCTTTGGCATTTTATATTCCACAATGGTGGGTGTAGCATGCATTGTTGTGCACTTTTTTCATTCAAAAGTCCTTAGCTTATATCTTTCACTGTCTGCAAAAAGGCCATTGGTTTGAGTTTATTTTCCCTAAGCTGAGAGACAAGATTTCTGTGGTATGAGTTGTGAACAGAATTGTCGGGGCACATCTATCCTACCCAAAGGGAAAGCGGTGCTGTATTGTGCGCTGATGGATTTTGTGGAGAGCACCTATGTTTGTCCTTTTGGTGAGATGATCACCGTGGATCCATTGCTGTGGACCGGTGTTAATGCTACTAAGAGGATGATGGCAGTTACCAAAGCTACATCAATATCAAACACAGATCCAACCCTGAACCATGGAAGAAGCCTCATAGCTGTTGGATTGGTATGTCCACAAGGAGAAATGTTGAGGTAGTAACTGTGTTAAAAAATTGTCTTAGTCCACGTAAGTAGGATCCTGTAAAGCTTTCATTTACTTGGAAGGGACTGTACTTCAGGACTAGGAAAGGTAATACTAGCCTGAGCTGGCATTACTTTTGAGACACAAGCTCACAAGTTTCATAGCTGGACATCTTTTCCTGTCAAAACAGTAAGATCTCAGTTATGTGACTTATAACATGTACTTAAATTATTGCTAGATCCTGAGGGTGAGTATAGAAATTTTAGCCACTGATAAATTTAACTCATTTAGGCCTGAACAGCAGGAGATTAATCAATCTGTTTGCCTCCCAAAGTATTTTAACCTTGGAAACCACTTACTTTCTGAGAGTGATTCTTCGATATCCTCTACTAAGAGCATACCTCATATGATTTGTGGTGCATGTTGCAAAAAAAAAAAAACAACAAAAATAAATGCAAAATACAATAGTTACTTCCACTGGTATATCAAAAGCCTGCCTTATGACACTGAATGTTATATTTCAAATTTATAAAAGAAAATGGTATTCGCTTGCCAAAATATATCAGTATTATGGTCAAACAAACAATGATATTTCTGTAATCATGCAAGACAGACCAACTACATCAGTGAATGAATCGTTTATCTGTTCAAGAGCCTTCCAGTGATGTATGACAACAGGAGGTTGTATACTGTTTTCTGACATTGCATAATCAGTGCATATTATGGATTTCCTATTTTCACAATATTTGTAAACAATGCAACAGAACCATGCATGTTAAATGGCAATAATGAGGGGCAACGTTGTGCGGCATAATGCTATGCATAAGGCTGTATCATTCCTTTGCCTGTAGGCCACACTGCTCTTGCAAAATCAATTCCAATATGTAACTACTGCAAATATTCATAAAAATATAAGTCTTACCAAATATTTATATCTATGGAAGTCTCCCTATTACCCTGCATGTTATACTGCTATTTTTTTTCTTTTAAAGTGTTTTTTATTGGTTACATTTTTAACAGTGAAATCAGAAAATAAAACTATCCAAAAAGCAATTGAGTGTCATAACAAATAAATATAACATGAAATAGAAAAAAATGACATTTGTATCTAATACCCATCTCTTACATATGCCACCCAGAAATTACTATATTACTCATCCCTTTTGCATAACTAATGTAAATATGGAAATGTCATACTTTATCACTTTTTGGAAACATTCTTTAATAACTGCAGCCCTGTATATTCCATGTTAACTGATTCACTATGCATGTCCAGCATATCAAGTAAGCTTTCATATCACTACATTTAAGGAAAGTCTGAAAGTGCATCTGATCAGAGAAGGTAAATGTGACATCCTTTATGAATACAGGGCAACAAGCACAATCCAATCAACATATCACTTCCCACAATCAGCTCACAAGTTTTGTTATTAATAGCAGTTTTGACTAATTAGGTATCTCCTTCAGTGGTGCTTCATTTTATTGTCTGCCTCCGTTAACCCGATGTTTGATATACATGCTTACTAAGGAGTTTCTTTCTCTTCTGATATGCCACCACTTTACCTTCAGACACAATTTGACAATTTGCCCTGGCATTAAGTTTCAATCTCTGTGTAGAATTGCTGTGCTGCTGGTTGTATTAATGAGACACATCATTACTGTATATTTGCAAATGCATTTAAAATTGTACATGTTAACTTCTTACATTGATTAAGTTAATGGGGCATGGGATTATTTTATAATTCTATACAGGTTTAATCTGATTTATGTGTATGTCCTAACACTGTCTTATGTGCACAGAATTGCCTTTTATAACTTGTCAGTTGTTGTAGAAAAGTTGATGCCTGTGATCTCTGTGTATGATATTGCCATTGTGACTATAGTCATGGCTGAAAAGAATCTTCGGACTAGTTCATGTATCTATTTAACAAAGTTTAAAACAAAAAAAGATAATGATGAAAAGATGCCCCTTTGGCATGTATCTAACCAGTCACTTGCAGCAGTTGGAATGCCTACAAACGTTTCTCAGCAGGAGAATTGAGAGCATAAATACCCTGTCCTGCACTGGTCACCTAAAAGCTATATCTCTGGATGCAGTCTCCTCCATGTTGCAGACAAGGGAGCTTAGCCTTGCTTGCAGGGCTTCTTCATACCCAGCCTGGGTGGATTTGTTGCACATGTGCTAAGCAGCACCAGAAACACTTGGTCCAAGGATCTGAACTTTGCTTGTCACATAAACAGACCATGCTGGAGAGAAATATATGCATCTTATAGGATCCTGACATTATCCATCCATGTAAAACAGACTTCATCCCTGACCCTGTTTTCAAATGAAACCTTGACAACTGAATGAGAAATTGCAAATGTACTGCCAGTCTGGCCCCCATCTCCTTTATGTACAGAGGGCATCAATAAAAAAAGTATTATCTTAATTAACACCCTCCTTTACAAATCCTTTGTTATCTCTCTACTAACTTGCCCCCCCATGTAGATGCCCATGATAGTCAGGACCCAAATGGTTTTGGGTGTGCAGCTAGACTTGTCATTATCCTAGTATCAATCTATGAACCTATAATTATTTGGCTGTGACTGAAAGGGGTTCTTTATGATCCATTTCACTGATGAGGAAAAGAAATAAAACAAAATAGAGAACAGTAATATAGAAAGAAAAACAAATACTCATCTTATACATAAAATGATACTATGCTTAGTATGTTACTATATTTGTATAGTGTATGCTCTGTGTGTCTGTTTACTGTATACCTCTGAACCCAGAAAACATGCCATGGCTGAAAAAAAAATCTTCAGACAAGCCCACTTAGTCAGTTCAACAAAGCTATAAATGAATACATACATTTTAATATGAGTATTTCTCTTCACATAAGCATTAGTCCTATGCAGAGACATCAGACTTCTTGTGCTTGTATTCCTGTTAACCCTTTTGCAATACCCTATCCCCTCTCAAGGTCATGGCTTCATAGTGTATTATCTTACTAGCCAGTCATAAATGAGACTTTGATACTGCTGGTCAGTAGTAGAATACCTACTTAGGAATCACAAAAATATAGACAGGCCTCATTTTATAGTTCTCTATTTCCCTAGTCACCATACCTGGATTATGGTCAAATGGGTCCATAGCCATACCAACACCCTGAATATAGTGAAGTGCCTGAGTCCCCTTTCTCGCAGCCAAGAAGTCAGGTGTCTTGAAGCTCACATGATCACCTGCTGACACTGGAACAAAACTAAATGTTTGGGCCAAGATGCATCAGCCACGTGGAGCCAGTAGAGCTGAAACACCTCCCGTAAACACTGCAGCAAAGGTCAGGCAAGGTTAGTAAGGCAGAAGAGAGGACAGGAGTGTAGACTGTGCCTTCAGACATGATCAGGAGTGGAATTTAGGTTTAGGGAGGAGTAACTTGTAAGGTTAGGGACTGGAAGGGAGGCTTAAGGCAAGGGAGTGATTGAAGAATTTAGGATGTTCATCGTGTTTCACTGTTGCAGTCATTACACTTGGGTTATCCTGCTGGCAGGCTACCAGCAGTCAGCCAGAGTTCCAAAGTCTAGGTCCGGCGTTGGTTGCTGTCGCCTCTTCCCTGACGTCAGTGTGCCAGGGTTATAAAAGATGCAACTGACGCCATTTTCTTCAGTCTTTCTTGCCGCGCGGTGCCCAGAGCAAAAGCAGTTCGCAAGTGCCGGTCGGCCGACTCCTGACATTTTCGAAATCAAGTTTCAGAACCAAAGTCTTCAATAAAGCTAAGCACCCCATTGGAGAAACTTTTTCTTGCTCCAGACGGATGTCAGTAAAAGTTAATAATTGTATTTTTTGTGGGAAGCAAATACCTCATAAGGACTTTCACTCTTACTGTATTCCTTGCCTAGGCCCTGACCATGACGTTACTAGCAGGACAACAATTTTAGGGCTTGGAAGGGGAAATAATACAGTTAAGATTAGAGACTGGCTGGGGGTAAGGGTTCTGGTATGGCTATACAATTTGACAGTGTTGGGTGGTAGGAGGGCTAGGTAATTAACTAGGATCAGGTAAGTGGGTGATGGAGTACTCGCGTTTTAGACTAAGTGGTAGTGAGTAAGTGTGTTGTGATCTACTAGCTTGTGAGCACTTGCGGCAGACCCCAGTATTCCAATACTTGGCTGTCTTTTCCAAATCTATTTATTTATTATTTATTTACTGCGTTTGTTAACCAGGAAAGTCCACTGGGCCTAAAAAGAGCTTATTTGTATTGGAGGTTCGGGGAGAAAAGCTCCACATTATTACATAACAAAGAGAAATATTTATACATAGAACTAGGTATGTTGACATTATTTTTACATTCAAACAAGTAATAAAATTAATAGCAACAGCAGTAATAATGTTGGCAGACAAAGAATAGTATAATGGTACAGTTGTCATACATATCTGCAGTATACCTAGCAGTGCAGAAGTGCTATAGAGTGGAAAAGGAGGAGATAGAAGGGCTACAGGAGAAAGAGACATGGTATAGCGACAGAAAGGAGTATGTAGGGATGAGAGAGAGAGAGAGGAAAAGTTTGTACTGTAAAAGGTTCAAGTTGAGCTTCCAGAGAGAGGAATTACGTGTTGAGGTAAGTGGTTGGGGTGCAGGAGCATAGCTAGTGAGAGGAGAGAAGTGATTTGAGTGATTTTTTTTGAAGGTGGCCAGATTACTGATAGCTCTGAGTGAAGTAGGAAGATTATTCCATAACTTAGAGACAGTATGAGAATACAACATTTGGCCGGCTGAGAGCTTGGGTTTGTTGACTGACAGTAGCATTTTGTTTTCAGACCTGAGTTGGTGATAGGATGGTATAGGCTCATTATAGGGGACAAGGAATAGCAGGATTCAGGATGATAGATTATTTTGTGGGCTGTAGTTAATTGCAGATATGTGAGATGATGAGGGGATTCTAGCCAGTTCATTTGGTGCAATGAGGAGCAGTGGTAGGTGGAAAATTTTGCATTAGAGGGCACCAAGCTTTTGATGTTTTTTTTTTCAATGTTGCTGTAGCTATGAAGGTCAAATGTTAATTTGTCACCAATGATGACACCTAACAGTTTAGTGCTAGGAGCAACTTCAATGGTAGTGTTGTTTTGGGAATGGATAGAGAAAAGAGCCTTGTCAGTAGGGCTGGATTTAGTGGGGGGTGAATACTAAGAGTTTGGTTTTATTGGGGTTGAGGGTGAGATGGTTTTGGGACATCCAGGTTTCAGTAGAAGTGAAAGCTTCTTGGGTAAGATGCTGTAAAACAGTAGGAGATTTAGAAGAGCAGATGATGGTTGAATCATCAGCATATTGGATAACAATGCTGTTGGTTAGAATATTATGAAAGTCATTGGTAAATATATTGAATAGGAGGGAACCTAGAATTGAACCTTGGGGGACATATGTGTTTGTGCTGATGAAAGGGGAAGAAGAGTGCTGCCATTGCCATTACCAATTACCATAAAACACTTTACAAGCCTGACAATATGCCTTCTATTTTCTTCTTTTTCTTTTACAATGATCTTCTTCCCTTGCGACTCACATTTATTGAAAATGCATTTGGCAATCCATTAATCTATATGAGACATGCTGAGATGCATACTTAAATAGCATATAGTGAAGCACCAATTAACTGCGAAATGTGCAGAAATTCAAAAAACAAATGAATAACATATTTGCTAACATCGTGGGCACAGCCCACTGGTTATAACTGTCCCTTTTCAGGGACAACCCAGGAGCTGTGTCTAGTGAAGTATGGTCAGAGTAGTAGAGAAGACAAACAAAGGCTGGGGGAATCAACCACTGCACTACAGGAAGTAATTCACTGACAGCTCTTAGCTTTATTCATTTACACTACAGGAAGTAATTCACCGACAGCTCTTAGCTTTATTCATTTACACTACAGGAAGTAATTCACCGACAGCTCTTAGCTTTATTCATTTACACTACAGGAAGTAATTCACTGACAGCTCGTAGCTTTATTCATTTACACTACAGGAAGTAATTCACCGACAGCTCATAGCTTTATTCATTTACACTACAGGAAGTAATTCACCGACAGCTCGTAGCTTTATTCATTTACACTACAGGAAGTAATTCCTTTATTCATTTACACTACAGGAAGTAATTCACCGACAGCTCATAGCTTTATTCATTTACACTACAGGAAGTAATTCACCGACAGCTCATAGCTTTATTCATTTAGACTACAGGAAGTAATTCACTGACAGCTCATAGCTTTATTCATTTACACTACAGGAAGTAATTCACCGACAGCTCATAGCTTTATTCATTTACACTACAGGAAGTAATTCACTGACAGCTCTTAGCTTTATTCATTTACACTACAGGAAGTAATTCACTGACAGCTCTTAGCTTTATTCATTTACACTACAGGAAGTAATTCACTGACAGCTCGTAGCATTCTTCATTTTCACTAAATGCCACACAAACTCTTGTAACCCAATACTATGCATTTCATACTCATGTACCTGCAGAAAAAGCTAAATTACAAATGTATTCATAGTTAAAATGTTAATACTAGACTCAGACTTCATGCTGTCCAGTTTATTCAGACAGTAAACATGCTGTCAGTGGCATTCATTTAGTGCACTCTTATATATCCTACTTAACATTCCACTGTCCCTCACAAAGCAGACGTGGCTCTGTTGGCCTCACCAAAGCTCAGAGCTCCTTCATAATTGTTCCACTAATATGCATGCTTAACATCATTACTCTGCCTTTCCTCTAGTATCTTTTCATTTTTCGAGGAAACAAGCCTCAGTCATTTTCATCATTAAAACTAAATTCCCACCCACCATCACTCTGTTTCTTTTTGAATGTTCTGTGTCTCTCAGTTTCACTATCATATAAACAAATAAAAAATTTGATTAAAAAGCATGCCTTTACGTCACACTACTACCATTGCTGTGTTTCTTGGCCTGACAAACGCCATATGTATCAGCTATACTGAGCACAATGGCTGTTTGCTGACTTATCAAATGATTCAGTATCCAAAATGTGGCATCAATCCCTCTACTGTTGCTTTGTTTGAATGTTACCATATCAAAGGTTCTTTCCAAATTTTCCAAGAAAGACCCAGGTAAGCTAGAGTCTTTACTGCGTAATTCATTAAATCCCCTGTAGTAGAGGATCATGGAATATATGCAAATGACCCTTTTAGGCTATACCAGTGTTTCAGCTACATGTTTTCTGAATGCCTAATTCTTTTCACATTTTACCTTTTTTGTCTGTACTGGTGCATTCAGCACTCCTTTAGTTGCCTGCCCCCCACCCCAATTTTTGTCTCTGTGACATTTTTTACCCTTTGGTTTGAATTTTTTCAGATTTTCATCAAGCCTGTTTCTTTACGTCTGTGACAAACTCTGAATTCCTCCAATGTTCATTTTTTGTTTCCCTTGCACATTCTCCTCCATGTCTGCTATTCTGTCTGGCCATAGTGACCACCAGCATGGATATGAGCTGGGCAGTGAAGAATCCTCATCCATGTTATCTCTAGCATTCCTTCCCCTCCTGATAGGCTGAAGCTTCCCCGAGTCAATGAGATGCAGACATTAAAACTGAAATTCAGATATACAGTGCCTCATTACTTGCTGCTGTTCCTTTATATTTAAGCATTTTTTCTTAATGTATATATTTAAATGATTCACTCACACAGTTTATTCAGTTTTTAGATTGTTTCAGTCTATCTGCACCTTTAATATTGTATTTGATTGGTATTCTGCCGTAACAGTTCTTTCTCCAGTCATCACTAAATATTCTTAACACGTGATCCTACAGCATAAAAAGTTAAATAAGTTGGTATGTGGATTGACCCAGGATTATTCTCAGCATTCTAGAGTAATTTTGGTGGGCTTTTGAGGAGATCATTGTGCAGCCTAGCCCAAACATCCAATTGCTCAAAAAGCACTGTATGGTTAAGTGACTTGCTCAAGGTCACACAGTACACAGATAAAGGATGAGGGAATCACACCCTGTACCTCAGGAAGTAGTTTGTTAACAACCATGACCCTCCTTCCTAACTAACAGACATGATGGTAACATCCTACCTACCACTTGTCTTATTTCTACAAGCAAGCCCATATTAAAATAAGGAAACCGAATAACAACAAAACTTGATTAACAAAATAATTAAATATAAGGTAGATATTAATAAACACCGTATACAGCATTTAGGTGAGTTCAGAGATTTAATTATTTGGCTTAGTTTTATGCTTTATATGAGTAGAATGTATCTTCTTTAATGGATTATTATTATTCTGCAGAATCAATATGTATCTAAAAGTTGTCTAATATTATGCATGGTTTTTTGAAGACAAAGTGATCTTATGATTATTAATTGCTAATCTCTGATTTCAGTGCAGCTGGGATCATCTCTGTGGCATTCAGCACCTTTAAAATATATTAATGGATTTCAAAGTTTTCCTGTAGGTATCAGATTTGCTATTAAGATGCAAGTGATTACAAATAAAGAGCTCTTGCTGATGGTACAGTAATGCAAAACCACTAGGAAACCTGCCTCAGATTCCTGCCCTAGTAACAAAGCAGCATGTGTACTTTATTAATAAATCATTTAAATTTGTCAGCTTAAATTCCTGAATCCAGTGGTGGATGGTGCTGGGACACATTGCTACAGGCAGCAGCCTTGAAAGCCAGGCATAGTCTTACAATGTAAAAAGGTTTTTCTTTTCTTGCATTTAGGAATTTAACTTAGTCTCAATCCCCATGATGCTATTTTTAAATCAAATGGCTTTTAAGTTTTTGATTGTCTTACGGTTTAATTTTAATAATAGATGATGTCTACAAGAAATTATTTTAACACTTCCAGTACTACCAACTGCACAATGAGCACTTCTCCAACTACTGAATACTGTCTCAGTTAAAGTAGTGCATTTTACCCTTTTATTTTAACTTATTTTTTGAATAAATTTGTTTCAGTAATATTTTAGGAGTTGAAAACTTTTAAAGAGTGAGACAGAAAGGGGATACAAGAGAGTTATTGGGTAGAAGGAGATCAGAAACACAATTATACATGGAAAGTGCAGCAAGTAGGTGGCACGAACTGCTTTAAGTAATACTGGCAAAGATATAACTGATGTGTTTCTTGAAAATACATAATAGGATATATTATTTAAGTAAAAAGAGAACAAGGTCCTGTCCTGAAGGGAGACATAAGACAGAAAGAGGGCAGAATGCAAGGTAAAATGTTAGTATTCAAAAGGAAAGGAATGGACATTACAGAAGGACTGATATGCACAGCATTGAATTAAATAATTATTCAGATATTAAAGAACATTACTATGTAAAAATCTGCTTGCTTAAATGAGCAGCAATAGAAATGTGCACAAGGAACAGCAGAAAAATGTGATGAGTACTGAATGAAAGGCCAGAAGTCATCTCCAAGTTTTAGTGTTCAGATATGGTCATAACCTAATACAATTTATTACATTTGTCTGAGAAACATGCAGAGTTATCCTAGCCAGTCTCTTCCATGGTAGTCAAACTCATCTCCATCTCTCTTTTTTCTCTATCACCTTTCCATCCTGCAATGTGCTCATGAATGCCTGTATGGCTTACAAGCTCATCACTGCCACACATACTGGTAGATCATTCCACTGATGACCAACACCTCTATTAAAAAAAAGTTTCCCAGATCTGCAACCTGCAGTGTCTGTGCCCTGCCCATCTTCCTTATCCTCACTGCGCAGGGCACAGACACTGCAACCTGCAGTGTCTGTGCCCTGCCCATCTTCCTTATCCTCACTACTCAGGGCACAGACACTGCAACCTGCAGTGTCTGTGCCCTGCCCATCTTCCTTATCCTCACTGCGCAGGGCACAGACACTGCAACCTGCAGTGTCTGTGCCCTGCCCATCTTCCTTATCCTCACTGCGCAGGGCACAGACACTGCAACCTGCAGTGTCTGTGCCCTGCCCATCTTCCTTATCCTCACTGCGCAGGGCACAGACACTGCAACCTGCAGTGTCTGTGCCCTGCCCATCCTCCTTATCCTCACTGCGCAGGGCACAGACACTGCAACCTGCAGTGTCTGTGCCCTGCCCATCTTCCTTATCCTCACTGCTCAGAAGGCCTCTTTTCCATCTCTCAGACATACTCCATAACAGCCACATCACCATCACACCATCATCCCCATTCTCGTCTACCATCCAAATGTGAACAATCCCAGCTCTTGTAGCTATAAGTCAAACTACTCCCCTCCATCTTACTCATACCTCAAATGCATTTCTTTGGGATCCTTTCAGTCGACACATGTTTCTCATCCTACATACAGTACTTGAGGTGGAAATCAATAATTCTTTGCTAATGGAGAATAAACCCCCTGAGAACATTCTCCAACATTCTGTCTGAATCTCTCCAATCCCCTCTTATTCTTCTGGTGTTCCCATATAACTGTAGTACACAGCCTAGAGTTTTCTGCTCTGTTGACATCAGTTCCACTCTGAGTTGATATTTCATACTAGTGTTGCTGCTACCCAAAGGAAGAACTTTGCATTTGTCTGCAATGAGGATCAACTGCTATTTTTCTCCATTTGGATAACATTTCCATGCCCTTCCTTAAACTTTTTCCATCCATAATTGCTGGGCTAATTTCTGATCAGTCAACAGCAGAATCTGGGCCTCTAGTCTTTCTGATATGTGGGGGAAAGAAAGCAAACTGAACAGTATTGGATCCAGAACTGACCCCTGTGGCATTCCATTCCTAATCTCCCTTATTCCTGCCACTGAGCCTCTCAGTGTTCTACTCTCCAATCATGTTACAATCCAGTGTCTCAGTCTTGATCCTAACCCTACCATTGTAGTGTTAGATCAGTCCCAGTAGCTACTTTTGTGAAACTGACTCAAAGGTATGTGAATACTCCACTGTGGACCAAGTCATAAAACTAAAACAAGTTTGACTCTCAGCTGCTTCTGACCAGACAGATGTTTTGTTTGTTATCCCTGTCATGACTGTCTTCAAGGAAACCACCCATTTCACTCAGGATTTTCTCCATGATTTTATTTGGAATTGCTTTTATGCTAATCAACCTGTGATTTCATGACTTTTTTCTCCCTGTCTTGTATAAGGGCATTACTAATCTGCCAGCTGTGCAGTGCACAGCAATTAAGCCATTACAATGATTAAGGTTTCATTAGTGACTCTGGTGTCTGTTGCAGTGGCAGGTGAGGGGAAGGAAGCTTTCTTCCTATCTTGGGGGGGGGGTGTAGAAAAAAGCATGTCAGTGAGGCAGTCTAGATTTATTGATTCTGACAACCACTGGAAGAGACGAGGCTGGCCAGCAGTTGGGTGAGGGCTTTCTTGTCCTTGGGTACAGGACAGGGCTTGTTCCTAGTGACCTTGCTGCACTACAATAGGGTATGGCACTCATCCTGTACAAACCATACACTGTCAGCAGCATGGCAGTTCTTCAGGGTCACTCAGCTCAT
The DNA here is from genome assembly GCF_019279795.1 of Protopterus annectens. Lineage (NCBI taxonomy): Eukaryota > Metazoa > Chordata > Ceratodontiformes > Protopteridae > Protopterus > Protopterus annectens. The sequence goes on along the minus strand of NC_056728.1, from coordinate 160,175,261 downwards.
GATTACCAATTAAAGGTGGACTGGCAAACTATAATTTGCCAGGGTATACAAATACAAGATGAACCCGAGTCTATATATACATAGTCCGCAATCCACCTCATCTCAGTCTAAGAGTAGAAACCCCATTGCTACAATAGCCACTCGCCAGAAAAAAAAAGTTACTACTCAAGTCGTCTTCCAGTTGTTAGGCACTCCTACACTGGACACTGATCAGTTAAAGACCTCCATGAGCTATGTTAGTACAGTAGTCAGATTTCCTGAAAACACAAAGAGGCAGCCCACCTGTTACTTTTGTCTTGTCTATACAGCCAGTTTGCTTTCTATATCACCCTTATCTATAGTCTTGTTCATAGGTTCATCAATGAGTACTAAGCTAATTGCCCTTTCCAGGCCATTTTAAGCCTGGCCAATTTCCCTTTTGGTGCTTGAATTAAAATTCTCATTTGCTGTTAGATTGGCCTTACTTATCCCATGGCTGATGGTTATATAGTACCTCTAATGGGAATTACTGGGATCATACCATAGATAATTTGAGATAACCTCTGCATGGGATAAAGCATTTAGGAGCTGCCAAGCAATCCTAGGGTAAATGTTCTGTTTCCCATTAATAGGTCCAAGTTGCACTTGGTTATGGACAGGGATGAGCTTTGTTTTATGCCATTTGATGTCCTGATGTGCAGTAATGCAGCAGTATTTGGTTGGAGGATGCCAGGCATCTTGTTCATGTATTACTTTCCTCACTCTGCTGTAGCTCCTCCCAGCATGGCACTCTATTCTCCAACTTCTTTATAAAGACTAAAGTGAGGTATGAAATCTTTGCTTCTTCCACGATCTCCCTCTGTTACTTTTCCATACTCATCTTCTCTACTTCTCATCTCTTCCTTTGCACAGTATGGCTAAGGAGACCACTGCTTCCCCTGACGCCTTGCATTCATATGTATCCAGATCAGCCTTTTTTTTCTCTTTTCACTTTTTCCTCAAACTCTTGTGCTCTGAGGTCCATGTTCTTGACCCAAATGTATAAAAATCACACTGCTACTCCACAGCTATTAAAATTAAAATGAAATATTTATTAAAATTGCTTAAAAAGCATTCTAAATGTTTGGTTAACCACCAAACAAAAAAGTTCTTCTTAATGAGACCTCTGTTGCTTTCAAAATACAGAAGTCCGTGTTGTTACAAGTTTGAAAAATGCAGCTTGTTGCAATTAAAATCCTTGAAGGCGTATAACATGCCTAGATGTTTATAACCAAAAAGCAAATGCTCATATAAATGCAGATTCCAATTTAAAGACAGAATACGCTTACAATTCCTGTTGTTCCAAATTCACTCATATAGCAAAACGCCGTATAAGGAGCACTGGTGTTCCTGTTTGCTATGCGCAAATATAGAAGCGTATAAACATCACTCAAATTTCATCCAAAATAAGATTCTTAGGCTTTAAATACTCGGCACCAGAGTGTTGAAGCAGCAAAATGTAACAGACTGAAATGCTAAGTTGCTTTTATAACAAAGCTTAGGTAAGCTTAAAGCACTCGGCAAATGAACAGTTCTTCGGTTAGAGTGCTATACACCAAATGTAGTACAACAACCAGTTTTCCTTTTAGACAAAACTTACAATTACTAGAGACACTCAACAATACGAGCAGTTCTTGAACCAAGGTACTAGGCAGCAAAATATGATAGAGCAACAACGTATTCTATTAAGTACAAAGTACTGATAAGACGTCCCATAAATACACGATAAAAAAGTTCTTAATGAGACCACTGTCGCTGTCCACTGAGAGTAGCGGTGTGATTTTTATACATTTGATTTTTTCTGCTCACCGCTACCTTATCAGTGAGTAATACATTTCAGCTACACATGTTCTTGACCCATGCCAATAATGTGCTGTTCACCACCTTTAATTTGCCTCTAGCCCCTTAACTTATCTTTGACCTGCTTTCAACTCTTCCAAAACTCCACCCTTGCATTGCCCATTGAGATTTACCCTGTCCCCACAATAAAGAATACAGTCAGTGAGGTATTTTGTTTAGCAATGTCTTCACCTGGATATCTCGTGCATCGCTGTCTTTGTTAGGAGAACATCCAGAGTTCTTTCCTTTCTTGCATAGGCCAACAACTGAGAAAAACTCTCCTGGTTTAAAAGTCAACTCACTTCTTCTCTGTTTGGGAGCTCAAGTTGTCCCAGTCAATTCTTGATAGATTGATATCCCCATCAACAAAACCTTCATACTTCTGTTACTCAACCAGTTCCTTCAGTCTTTTATCCTCTTCCTTTCCTTAACTTAGCCAGACGATGTAATATTTAAATACAGCAGCAGCCATCCCTATTCTTAACTACTAAGGGGTTTACTCTAAGGTTTGTCCGTAACACTTTATTACCAGCTCCAAGACCTGATGCTCCTCCTCCTCCTCCTCTTTAACCTCACATTTCATGCTCACACTTACGTATATTACCACCGTCCCACCCTGTCATCCATCTCTATCATTGTTAGATAACCTTTACCTTCTTATCTCTGTGTGTAACTGCACATATGTTAATGGATACCAGCAATATCCAACCTGCACTGCCCATGCCAGGATTCTACTGGTCAAAACAAATATATTTTCCAGTCAGACTCCAAATCAAACATCCTGTGTGGAACAGGGGATGCCACAGTAAAATGTAGGATATCTTTTTCACTGATCAAAGGAGCAGCTTTAGTCTGTGAAAACGACAAATAATAGAGGACAAGTGATTTATACATTCTGAGTGGTAAATGACACAAAGACCTTGTTGCAACTTCAGGTGAGTTGATTAATTGTAAGCCAGTTGTAACAGACAACAATGGGCAATAATCTTGTAAGGCAAGTACCTTATCCTGTACAGATGGGAACAGAAGATGCATCCAAATTACAAACAATTTCTCTATCCTTTTAGGGCCACAAGGAACAAATGTATATTACCCATGTACTTTAAGATTAAGGCTTCCAGTAAAATTATTCAAACAGTTGAGCACTGTGGGATTTATGGTACTCAGAATTATTCTTAATTCACAATTCAGGGTACATTATTCCTGCATGAGTTTTGGAACTAAGTAAAAATTATCTTTGTGATTAAAATACTAAAACCACATTTACTGTAAATCTAAAACTTTCATCCAGTTGTTTATAAAATACCTGTAACTGCTAAAAAAAGCTTAACATACACACAGGCATGTGGCACAGTTACCACTTCCAGTAAGACCAAATTCTCAGTCTAAAGGGAATCTTAAATGTTCAGACAGATTCCAGATTCTTTAATGTTTATGTTTATTGCTATTTTTCTCAGTGCATTGGAACATGTATTCCTTGGTTTCTTGGTACTGTCTATCTTGACAATTTGAAGAATGTGCCTACCACCAGACAGTAGCATTCTATAATCATTCTGTGAGGAGGAATAACAGCAGTATGCCATTTATAATACATTTTAAAAGGGCCCTCTGCAGAATATATTCCAATACAGATCACTGCAAGTTATTACTCCCATCTGCATTACTCAAAACCAGTAATTTCAGTTTATCAGCACGTCAGAGATAAGATAAAAGGACAATAATACAAGTCTGCATTCTGTGGATAGGGATGGATTTCCACAATAGTAACATGTACCATGTGCTTACAGCAGCAAGCATAGAAATGCATAGAAAAGCTCCATCACCCCTCATATCACCAAACTCTCTGAAATTGGATCTGATTCAAGGATATTTAAGTGTGCAACCTTCAGTACACAGAATCTAGACTGTTTTTTAACTTCCTACAACATCTCTTAGCTCTTATTCTAAAAAAAAAATGAATACCTGATCTATCTGAATACCAACACATTATTAGTAATTTAGAAGCAGTATTCACATGGCCAAGTCTCTCCTACTAAGAACGAGAGCATGCAGGTTTTTATTCTTTGATTTTTCTCCTGAATCCATTTCAAGGTCGCAGGGGAATAGCATCCAGGACTCAGTGGGCAAAAGGCAGAGAAACTAATGTTGAATGGGCTACAAGTCCATTGCAGGATGTACAAAGCATACACACCTGTGGGCAACTCATAGAATCACCACCAGCTCATCTATGGTAAGTCTTTAGGGTGAAACTGGAGAACTATCATAAAAGAGGCATTGATACAAGGCAGAAATGCAGACTGTGCACATGTATAAGCTGAAAAACAATGAAAATAATCATTCACTGGGAGGCAAGAATGCTAACCACTGTCTGCTCCACTTGGACAAGCAGTTCTCCATAAATAAATAAAAGACCTTATGACTGTGAGTGAGGCACAATGCATTCATTACATAGCTCACCACAGAACTGCTCTGCTAGAAGATGTCAAATACATTCTTAGTCGGGAGCAGAATCAGCTGAGTGATGTAACAGCAAATTTTACTTTCTGTATGGAGTTTCAGTTTTGCTCACAGTTCTGATTTTTAAAGATATTTAAGTTATTAATTGTGGGGGGAAGAGCTCACATGTCTAGGGATGTGGAGGACAAAACTCCCACAAAGACAAAACATGTATTTTTATTGATTTTACTCACGTCTAGTGATCAGAAAAAGACAGTGAGAGATTCGAGTGTGAGTGCATGTGTGTTTGTGTGTGTGTTCCTTCTGTAATTGTGTTTATTTTGTTGCTATTTTTCTTCAACAGAATGTGCAGTTGATGTGCTGGCAATGATGTAAGTGCACATTGCCTATTGATAATGCATGCATGAGTATATGTCAAGAAAAATATGAGGTAAGCTGAATAGTTACTTACTGTTGTTTTTAATATTTTGCTCACTTAGCAGATCTCATTCATTTCATGATCATTTTGAGAGGAACAGTTGATGACACCTGTAATGAACATATAACATTATATGCAGATTTTACCAAACAATAGAAGGACTATGCTGCCAATAAATATTTCTGATAAAGACGATATATTTTAGGCATTTTTTTGTATTATTGGAATCTGGTCACTGGGAATTTTTGAGTTAATCTAGTGGAAAATAATAACCAGTCAAGATGGCATTGCATGAATATGACTGGGACGTGGAAGAGTACTCTGGATTACTCAAACTTCTTCACGCAGCATGAAATGCTGGGACTGAAATTGGTCCAATGGCATCAGTGCTCTACCCCAATTAACAAATTGTATAAATAAATAAATGCCCTGGAAAGCTGTGAAAAATTGAGGGAAGATTCTAAAAGACCTCTTTTTGGTGTAAGTCACCTTATTGATAAAACAGGCTTACACTGGCGTAAATCATATACACTAAGAGCAAGTCTTTTAGAATTTGTAATCCCTACTTTCAGTGGATACTTCTACCTTACAGATAAAGTAGTGGAACTCTTTCCTCTGTAGAATATAATCAGGGCTGTTACAGGGTGAAACCATGCCGTTATGACTGACAGTAATGCATTGCTAGAAGTTCAGCAATGAATATGAAATCAATAAACACAAAGTTAAGAAAGTCTTAGCTGGTGAATCTTTCACTTTGTTTTCCAGGTAGGCTGACCCAAGTATAGACATTTCATATTTAAGAACAGTAGAGACAGTTGATATCCACAAATCATGATGTTGAATAAAACAAATGCACACTAAATCAGAAAAGGGAAATAACAGAATACAAGACAGTAGGTGCAAAACATATGGGGTTGAGCAACATTTACAGGCATGGATATTCTCCAGCTGTAAGTAATCCATTAATAAACAAAACATGTCCTGATGCAATTACAACCAGAATTAGTAACTGTAAACATATACAATAAAGAATAAGGAAACATGAGCAGACTTGAACCTGAAAGTTTACTGGACTGATCAGTTAGCACATCATAATGCTAAGATAGGGAATAGTCTTACTGAAGCTAGGCAGAAACATGGTTTCTGTGTATGTAATGTTTTAAAGACTGGCACTTTTTTCATGCGCTATGTGACTTGAATTTGTAGAGACTGGAGATATTCTTCTTCTTCTTTTTTTCCCGGTTAGGGGTCGCCACAGCGGATCACCTGTCTGCTTATGATTGGCAGTGGAGTTTTACTGTGTCGAGTTGCCAGCCTGGTGCTCAACCTTCCACAGAAGGCATACACATACACACTCTCATGCCCAGGGCCAGTTTAGAGTGTCCAGTCCACCTACAGCATGTCTTTGGGATGTGGGAGGAAACTAGAGCACCCGTAGGAAACCCACACGACCACAGGGAGGACATGCAGACTCTGCACAGAAGGCACCCCAGCCAAGGATCAAACTGGAGAATCTCTTGCTATGAGGCGGCAATGCTAACCTCTGCACCACGGTGGCTTCCCTAGACTGGAGATATTCTGATCCCAGGAAATCAAGACAACAGATGAATACCCACTGAGTAGGATACAGGATCTCACATTAGGCATTCAAGGGCACATGTTGTAACCTTTGTCTATGTGCAAACAGTGCAAATGACAGGTGTAACTCCTACAAAAATGCAATGGTAAAGAAATTAATGGCTAACTAAGTCCTAGTTTTTACTGGTAGTGTTAACTTTACTCATAGTTATGCAATGATATTTGCAAATGCAAACCAGAAGAATGACTTGGCATACTGCATTTAAATGGATTTTTAGTGATGTGTTATTTTAGCAATATCTGTCACAATGAAAGAAAATTACACTCCAAGTGACTGACTCCTTGCTAATTGGTGAATCTAACCTAAGCTATAGATTCTAAAGATTAGCAAGCAAGGATAACGTTGAACATTGATATATCCCCTAAGACTCTGTGGCTTAAAATAGGGTCCAATCACATCTCAAACTAATGAAAATTCTAGACAGTTTGGATATGGGTATCATTAGTTCGACATATGTCTAGTCTGTAACAGCCTTATTAATACATTCAGTAGTACTAAATAACAGCTTTGGTCTTGGTTTAAGTGTTAGGAACCTCCCAGATAGCCAGTCATCTAAGCTTGTCAGATCTAGTAGTACGATTGTCTTATAATTAGCATATATTTTTAGCTGGTGTTCAAAGAGAACAGTGGAGACAAATTGAAAAAGAATGAAAAAGGGATGCCCACACCTTTTAATTTTAAGTGATGGTTCCCAACCTTAGACTATAAACTTATGGTTGGTAAGGAAATCTACAAAATCAGGCAAAGGACTCGGCAGTAAAATCATATTAGGTAAGTGCTTTTAAAAAGCAACTGAGTCACAGGATGAAAGACCTTGGTAAGATCAGTGCAAAATGTACTTGTAAGTGCTTGAAAAGAGTGGCAAGAACTTTTACATTTGTCTGGGTAAAGGTATGTATGGTTAGGAAACTTGTGTTTCCCACAATCACTTGCCTAGTATGCTCCTAGGTAGCACATACGTTTATCCTGAAAAAATGTAGCATGTAAGAAGCTAGGTGGCAATCACAATGTTATTGTCAGCAATAAAAGCCATGGCAGCATGTGGATAGACTGCCACTCTGTCATAGGCACTGCTGAAGTTGGTCAGACATCATGTTTTCCTTATGTTTAAATCGATACAGGAACTGTCAGAGTAGCCTACAGTATGCAGGCAAAGCAGCGAAGAGTCTTATGACAGAAAGTATGACAATGGCTGCTTTTCAGAATTTTATCACTTGTATATGTAGAAGGAGATAGTAAGGCTATGTGAGAATGGCATTATTTATTTATTTGAAGTTTGTTAACCGGGAAAGCCCATTGGGCCAAGATGAGCCCTTTTTCAATGGAGGCCCAGGGTGAAAATCGCCACAGTACATATGTACAAAAAATCAGCAAGAATTGATATCAAGAATTAATACCGTAACAGCTCAATTGTATGTACATACAAGAGATCAACAAGAAGTAATACCAAGAGTTAATACAGTATGTTCCAAACAAACTAGCAGTAGTTAATACATAATGTTGTACAACAGAGTTGATTTACACAAGTAGTATAGAACCCTAAAAAGAGAATAAACATTTTATCTATATACCTAAGCTATGGTAGCCAGTAGGAGTAGGAGTAATAGGGAGGAAGTTAAGGAGCATTCCCAGGTAGTGGAGAAATATGAATGGAGCTAGGCCTTAAAAGAAGAAAGATTTTGTGTAGTACAATGTGGGGAGGAAGTGAGTTCCATTTTCTTGCAAGGGAGAAAGACAGAAGAAGTTGCCCAGGGTTACGTGATGGCTTGTGTATCTCAAGGAGGTTTTGATTATTAGATCTGATGGTTCAGTCAGGAAGGTACATAGTAAGGATAGAGGACAGGGAGGGACATTGAGAAGGGTTGAAAATAAGTTTATCAGTGGAGAGTTGTATATAGGAGAGATAGTTAGGGAGTTCCAACCAGTTAAGGGAGTGTAGGGAGTCACAATGGTGGGATAAGGATTTTGAGCTGGTAGCAAATTTGGAGATTTTATTGTAACAGGATGCCAGTTTAGCTTTGAGAGTTGCTTTTAGGTTGGTAAGGAGAGGAGCACTGTATATGAGAGAGGGAAGGAGGTTCATAGGTTCATACTAGGCTATCTGCCCTAGGGCATTTATAAGCCTAGCCAGAGTGTGTTTGGCTTTCACCACCCATTTTAAATTAATTTTGCTATGCCCTTTTTCGAGGTTAGTATACTGTGCCTCTGTCTAACAGTGACACAGAAGTGATACCCGGGGTAAACCTACAATCCCCCATCCACTCATCAAGATTCCTCTTGAAGAGAGTCAATGATGGACTCTGCCTAACCTGGACTGAGATTTTATTCCAGAGTAAAGGGAGCCTCTGGGTTATGAATCTGTCCCTCCAGCATGTCCTATTTATTTCAGTGCTGAGGTTCAAGTCTCTCGAGCGCGTAGCACGATGGGATTTGGATTTTCTGAGGTGCAGCATGTCCATTAATTCCGGGTTGGACATGGCTTTATACGTCAGGCACAGATCATCTCTGAGCAGGTGGTATGCCACTGAGTAGAGCTGGAGTTTCTTTAACTGGGCAGCATATGGCATCTGTTTGAGCCCTTTGATCCTCTTGGTGAGGTACTTTTGGGGTCTTTCCAGTTGCTGCAGGTGTCTGGTAAGGTACATCCCAAAAGGGGCATTGTACTCAATTATGGGCCTGATGAGGGATGAGTAAAGAGGCACGATGACCTCCCCTGATCTAGATGTGAATCCCTTCATGATTAGGTGGGCTATATAAAATGTTTTTCTAACCACTTTGGCCACGTGGTTGTCAAATGAGAGATTGCTATCAACTTGGGTCCCCAGGTCCCTAATTACTTCTTCTGTACTTAATGGATTACCACCTGTGTGGTAATTTGTGTGCACTTTGTTTTTGCCAAAGGGGATGACTATACACTTTTTGGCGTTTAGCTTGAGGCCATGGCTCTGGCACCAGTTGTCTGTTTCTATGAGGGCCTTTTGGGGGATGCTTGTGTCGGCTGGAGAGTAGATTATAGCACCCAGTTTGCAGTCATCTGCGAACTTGGTCAGCCACAGTCCTTCCGTGTTGGCCTGTACCTCCGAGAAATATATACCAAACAGGAGAGGTCCCAGGACTGAGCCTTGTGGGACGCCACTTGTAACTGGTTTGGAGTCTGACATGGCTCCAGCAATTCTAACCATGTGGGTTCTGTCCTTGAGCCAGTTTGCAACCCATCTAGTGACATAGGGGTTTATATTTAAGCTGGTGAGCTTATTTGTAATGCCCGAGTGGGGTATTGTATCGAAGGCTTTTGCGAGGTCCAGGTAGGCTGTGTGGACCACCTTCCCCTCATCAATGGCCTTGGTGACTGTTTCAAAGAAATTGACCAGGTTTAAGAGGCAGGATCTGCCCTTAACAAAGCCGAACTGGGTAGGATCCAGTGTCTGTAGGTCCCCAATATCTTTTTTTATGAGGTCCATGATGATCCTTTCCATAGCTTTGCAGACCAAGCTAGTCAGGCTTATGGGGCGATAGTTTCCAGGATCCGTTGAAGCACCACCTTTGTGGAGAGGGGCCACTGTTGCTGTATGCCACTGTTTGGGTACATATCCTGTGGTAAGGCTGAGATTGAACAGTAGTTTTATGTTTGGGTTTAGCTCTTCTTGGAGTTCATGTAGGATGCAGCCCGGGACACCGTCTGGTCCCACTGATGCTGTGTTTTTTGCTTTGGAGAGGGTGGCTCTTAAATGAGCATCTGAGATGTCAGGGGGGCAGCACTCTGCTGGGATTGATATTTGCCCTTTTGGTGGGGAGGGGGGGGAGAAGTTTGCGCTGAACCTGTCAGCTAGGATGTTGGCAATGTCTGTGGGTTTGGTGTATTTTTTGTCATTTTGGACTAATTCTGAGCATATCTGGGAATTCCCACCCAGGTTCCTAACATAACTAAAGAAAGCCTTGTGATTATCCTTAGTGTCCTGTGCAATTTTTCTCTCAAAGCTGGCCTTAGACGATTTTATGAGTGCCCATAGTTTTTTGCTAACACTGATCAGAGATGCCTTCACTTTTTGGGATTTTGCTCTATCATGTAGTAGCTTCCTCCTTCTATTGTATAGTTTGTTTATGGCTGGGGTCCACCAGACAGGACGTCTGCCTTTGGAGGATTGGGTCTTGGTTTTATTTGGGATTGCATGACCTCTGCATTCCTGATGGTGCTCATATAATGCATTTATAAAGGATTCTGCGGTCTGGGCCGCATTTTCCACAGGCCCGGGGGCTTTGAAGGATTCCACCTCAGTTTTGAGGAGTGTGGAATTTTCTTTAGAGAAGTTTTTCACTGTAGTTTTCTGGGCAGGGGGTGGGATCGGGATGTAAATATCCAGTGAGATTAGTTTATGGTCTGATCTTACCAGTGAGGGATACACTTCTGGTCTGGAGCATAGAGTCCCCATGTTGGTGATGATCAGGTCCAGTATGTTTTCCCCTCTTGTGAGAGTGGTAACAAGTTGTTCCATAGCATTTGAGTTTATAAATTCTAGGAACCTTTGAGCTAGGGTGTTGGAGCTAGAGTAATGCTCCCAGTCTATGCTTGGGTAGTTGAAGTCGCCCAATATAATGGTGTTTGGAGAGACTTTCATATTTTCCAGTGTTCTCAGGAAGGCCGAGTGGGGTTCCTGGGTTTGGGAGGGTGGTCTGTAGCAGGCTATAAACTGGAAGGCAGTTTTACCCACTGTTATTTGCACATGGATAGTCTCTGATGCTTCGTGCTCTGCCACCAACCTGGAGGTGTGGGTATCTTTGACGAATATTGATACTCCCCCTCCTTTTCTGGTTCGGTCCAAGTTTTGGTGCCAAAAAGCATGGTATGAGGTATAACCTGGTAGTGCTGGGGTGCTCTTGGGAGCCTTGAACCAGGTTTCTGTTACTGCACAGATATCGATGTTCTCCATGCTAAGGAGAGTTTTGAGTGCATGCATCTTGAGGTTTAGACTTCTGGCGTTGAGTAGCATTACTCTTAGTTTCTTATCCCTTGTGATACCTATGGAGGTGGGTTTGTCTTTTGAGCCTTGCCTAAAAAAGGCACTATGGGGGTAGCAAGAGCCTTTGCCAATATCCAAAAGCCCAGGGGTGACAGGTGCAAGCCGTCCCTAGCTAAGCATCGTGGCCTGTCGAGCATGTCATCCCAGGCTGACAGGCATTGGATCCCCTTTGAATGACACCAATACTTAAGCCAAATGTTGAAATTGATCATTTTGTCTTCATACTGTGGCATCATTCTTGGTGAGGGTAAGATGCTACTCAAGGTCAGGGTCATACCGGCCTGGGCCACATGCTCAGAGAGTTCCTCTATGTCTCTTTTCATGTAGTCCAGGGAGGTACGTCTCAGGTCATTCACACCAGCATGGACAATGACTGAGTCATATTTGTACTTGCCTTGGAGTGACTTGAGTGCTTGTGTTATGTGGCGGAGCCTAGTGCCCGACAGGCAGCTCACCATGACCTTCTCCTTGTTCAGCCTGGTGAGCGGGATGTCAGTGTGCCTGACAATAGAGTCACCTATTACAAGTGTATCAGGTGTGTTGTTTAGCCTTAAGGGCTGTGACTGTTTGGCACACTGGCTTTCTGAGCTATGTGTTGCTGAGGTATGTCATAGAGAGGGTAAGCTTAGTTAAAGAAGTGAGGTAGCGATTGTACCAGTAAAGCATTCCTAGTTTCTCGTGGGTGTTTTTGATGTTGGTTTGAAGGTGAATGTCAAATTTTAATTGTTCATCAATAATGATGCCTAGAAGCTTAATTTGGGAGCCTATTTCGATGGGAGTTGTATTTTGGCTTACTATATAGAAGGAGTTTGAGTCTATTTTGGTATTTTTTAGAAGGGGTAAAGATCATGAGTTTGATTTTGGATGCATTAAGAGCTAAGTGATTATTCTGCATCCAAATCTTAGTGCTGTTAGAGTCAGTTTGTGTTATTTGCACGGGTTTAGGAAGGCATACCGCAGAGCAAATAATGGTTGATTCGTCAGTATATTAGATGAGTTTGGCATTAGGGATGCATTGGTGGAAGTCATTTATGAAGGCATTACATAGAAGTGCGCCCAGGATAGATCCTTGAGGGATGCCTGTCAGAGTGTTAAGGGAGGTGGAGGTGCAGTTATTCCATTTGACAGCTTGCTGTCTATCCGAGAGATAACTGGAAAACCAATTCAAGGAGGAGGGAGAGAAATTAAAATGGGAGAGCTTATATAGAAGTAGGCCATGGGAAATTGTATCAAAGGCCTTAGATAGGTCTAAGAGAAGAGCAGACACAATATTTCCAGAATCAAGGGGACGATTAATGTACCATGTCCAGGTCTGAATCCATGTTGTGTTGGGGTAAGCAGGTGGTTGTCTAACAGGTAGGGTAAAAGTTGAAAGTGAATAAATTTTTCAAGAATTTTTGAGATAGGGGAGAGGATAGCTATGGGGTGGAAGTTGGGGATGTCAGTGTTGTTGACTCCTTTATGTAAGATTAAGATAAAGGCTTTTTTCCAGAGGAGGGGTATGTAGGATTCTTGAATTGAACGGTTGATTAGTATACATATGGGGAGTGCTATGCCATCTGCAGCTAGATTAAGGAAGTTAGCAGGAAGGTTGTTAGGGGCACTGGAACATGGTTTTAGCTTTTGGAGGAGTTTTTTATAGTGGAAACTGGGATGGGTTTGAAGGAGAAGAGAGAGGGGTGTGAAGTATGTGCAGTAGGGGGAGCGGGGTTATTGGTAAGAGGAGTGGAAGGAGAGATGGAGTTCTGAGGGAAAGTTTTGGTGAGCTTGGCAATAGAGTTTATGATGAAGGAGTAAAATAGGGTGGCTGTGAAATGGTCTGGAGAGGTAGGGTCAGGGCAGGGATTGTCTGTTTGGCCAGGACTGATGAGGGTAGAGATACTACTCCAAAACTTTTTGGGATTGGATTTCTGGTTATTTTGAAGCTTAGAGTGGTAGAATTTTCAGTCAGAAGCAATTAGTTGTTTAACTCTATTACAAAGTTGTATTCTGTAAGGGAGTTGGGTGTTTTGCACTTTTGGTGGAGTTTCCATGATTTATCATGGGTATGCATGCATGCATGTTAATGTTTCTTTGGAAAGCCATGGGGCAGTAATGGATTTTGCTCTTTTTGTTCTGGGAGGGCAAAGTAGTTTAGTAGGTTGATAAAAGTAGTATTGAAGTAACAGCATTGTTAAGAGGAAGATTTTTCAGAGGGTACCAGTTCATCTGTTTTAAGTTGCTGGAAAAGGATTGTGGGTTGAAGTTTTTGAAGCTGCTGTTTAACATATATTTGTGCTGTAAGTGTAGGGAGGAAGGAGTGTGACTAATGAAGGCAGGAAGGTGATCACTGACAGAATCAGGCAAAGTGCCACTTTCAAACATATTGTTGGGGTGGAAGACAAATATCCAGTCCAGAATACTGCCTGAAAAATTGTCTTTGTTAGGACTAGTAGGAGAGTTGACTAACTGAGAGAAGTTGTGTAAGTTGATGTTCTGGGAGGAGGTGGTTGAATGAATAGAAGTCCAGTTAATGTTAATGTCTCCTAAGATGATTATTTTGTTGGTAATATTAGTTGAGAATTAAGAAAGAAGATCTTCCAGAAGGGAGATGTTATTTCCAGGTGGGATATATGGAGCAGCTGTAGCTATGTTTTTGTGGTTGTTGATTACCAAAAAAGGGCACATATTTTGGAGACTCTAAAGCAGAAATTGTCACTATATACAAACCCCATGCTTCCTCATGTTCTGTTTTACTGAAGTAAAAGGAAGAGGTTTAGGAAATGGCACTGCCAAACCAAAGAGATGAGTTCCAGTCATTTTAAAGATAAAACCTTCTTAAAGTATTACATAAATAATAGAATCAGACCTTGTGGTTCTAAGTTTGGAGATAGAAACATGGTAAAAGTAGCATTTTGGTTGGACTGCTCCATCTGCTTAATTATTTGTTCTGCATTGAATTTCTTTGCACACTACTGATTTGTTCCTGTTAGTGGCAGCTGTGACTCACTAACATATTTAAGCATATGTTCTATTTTGCTTCCTGACTCAGGTGTTGATCGCTTATTGTATGGCATCCTATAGAACATCTGAATACCCTAAAGACATGGGCATTTCCATTTTGTTGCATCCTTCTTTATTAGTGTGGCAGCACTGAATGTGGAGTGCTCATTTGTCCTCATCTACTCCATGGATCACTGCTCAGTGTTGGAACCACCCTTGACTGGATTACTTCATGCCATCTGGGCACTTTGGACATTAGAATTTGCATTATGTCTGTCATCATCACTCTGACAATTTGAGGTAGTGCCAGTTATGCCAAGGAGAGTAGGGCAGTGCATATGTAACATATGCCAGCATAGCTAGCTGGAGTTTTGTAAACAATTTTATGCCATTCGTATCTCAAACTGATTTGTACAGATGATTGTGTTAAAATGTATTTGTAAAGCTGCTTGTGTTAAAAATGTACCAACAGTGGGTCTTGCTGGACAGAAAGGAAATATACATCTACGTTAGGCTGTATTGTGGTAACTGCTGAAATGCATATATGTTAACAGAGGATGCTAGAAGTGAAGAGGTTAAGCTCACCCCAGCTTACCATAAGACAAATATCTTGAAATTAAATTACTTGGTTTAGGCCATAATGATTTTCTCTCACAGGCTTGGATGCAACAAAATATGCAATGTCTGGTCTGTAATCCTGTTATTATTGTCCTTAGAGGTGAACTAATTGCTACCCTGTGGAGCCAGAGAATGGCTGGTTAGTCTCTACAAGAAGGATGAAAGTATTAGAATTGTTTTATAGTCTACAGATGCCTTAGCAACTTTCTAGGTCTGTATTGTGACACATCTGTGCTAGATTCTGGTTTGGCTTTTAGTCAGGGGGGGTAGTATGGGAACCACAGAATCAGGTGATCAAATGTGATGTCATTCGATAGCCAGCACTGAAGTTATTTTAGATATTAGTGAGAGATGTGATAGTGACACTCAACACTATGTTATTGGAACTGACAGAAGATACTCTCATCCACTTCATCTCGCATTGCTTTAATAAGTAACCAGGAAATTGTAATTCTTCATTCAGTTAGGAAAATAGTGAGATTAGCTAAAAGTATTGTTTTTCTGCATCTGTCTGAGTCTTTCCATCTGTGTTATTTTTATATTTCCTGCGAATTGAAACTCTGGTGTTTATTAACATTTATTATTTATTTATTTATTGACATTTGTTAACTGGGTTTGTCCAACTGGGCTTGTGGCCCATTTTCAGTGGAGACCCAAGAAGAAAAGCTCCAAGAAAAAATACAGTTTACAGAAAAGTAAAAAAAAATCTATATACAGTTATATGAGAAAAATGAGTTATAGTACAACATAGGGAAATAATGAAAAATGTTCACATACAAGGAAAATACAGTTATATTTAAACAGAGCAGATATATATACACACACACACATATTTATAACAAGATTTGAATTCATCAGTTGTGATTAGAGAGTTAGATTTAGTAAGCATTCACTATGGGGGAATACCTATGTGTATGGAGGGAGAGCAGATGAGGGAGGGGGAGTTTATTTGGGGCTTGACAAGGGCAGGTTTTGGAGTTGAGTAGATGAAGTTTGAGTTTCTCTTTAAAGTGTGCTGGGTGAAAAGTGCAACATATGTCTCTAGGAAGTTTGTTCCAGGCTTGGGCAATGGAGTACTTGTATAGTAGTTCGCCTGTTTTTTGGGATGGTAGATGTGTAATAGTTGCTGATTTGATGTACGGAGGGTACAAGGTGGAGTATAGATAGTGATGAAAAGAAGAGAGAGCTGGGCAGGATGAAAGTTTATAGAGAATGGTATGTAACATTTGTAGTTGTGATAGCAACAGTAATTGGCAGAATTCCAGCCAGTGGAGGGAGTTTAGGGCTAGACAGTGATGAGTATTATATGGAGAGTATGTGATAAATCTAGCTATCTTATGATAAGTTTTCTGGAATTTGCTTAAGGTTGTAGTTTGAATTTTGGTGAGTACAGGGGCAGCATAAAGAAGGGAGGTGCGGAGAAGAGCTTGGACAAGAGTGAGTCTGGAATTAGCAGTTAAGAATTTTTGATTGCGATAAAGTAAACCAAGTTTTTGGTGTGTCTTTTTTATACATTGGAGAATGTGCAAGTTGAATTTGAGTTCATCATCAATAATGACCCCTGGGTGTTTAGTGTGGGCTTCTGGTTGAATAATAGTGTTATTTGAGGAAGTAATGGCCAAGGAGGATTTGTGGTGAGTGAGTGATTGGGGAGGAAATAGTAAGAGTTTAGTATTTTTAGGGTCTCGGATGAGTAGATTGTTAGATAACCAGTGTCTTATAAATAGGAAGACCTGCTGAGTAAGGGTATGGAGTTCAGAGATGTTGTCAGAGATGGAGATCAGAGTTAAATCGTTAGCACATTTGATGAGGGAGGATCTTTTGCAAGCAGAATAGAGATCATTGGTGAAGACATTGAATAGGAGGGGACCTAGGAAGGAGCATTGTGGAACACCAGTTGAGATGGTTAAGAATGGAGAAGATGAAGAGAGCCATTTGACTGATTGCTGTCTACAGGATAAATAGCTCATGAACCAGGCAAGGATGAAGGAAGACATGTTGAAGTTTGCAAGTTTGGATAGCAGGAGAGGATGGGAGACTGTGTCAAAGCCATAAGAAATGTCAAGAAAGAGCAAGATATCAGTTTATTATCAAGGGCTTTAGCAGCGGTATGTGTGAAGGATAAGAGGGCAGTAGTTGTGCTGTGGTTGGGACAGAACCCATGCTGGTGGGAGTGAGAGGGTCATTTTCAAGAAGGTAGTTGAGTAGTTGTGTATGGATGCATTTTTTGAGAATCTTAGAGAGGTGGATAGGATAGCTATGGGTTGGTAGTTAGATGGGTCTGCACAGTTTCCACCTCTATGAAGTGGAAGAGTGAAAATGGATTTCCATAGTGTAGAGACAGTAGCTTCTAAAATAGATCTATTAATTAGTATGTTCACTGGGTAGGCAATGGAGTCTATGGCAAGTTTAAGAAAGGATGGAGGTAGGTTGTCAATGGAGAGAGAGCAGGGTTTCAGCTTTTGAAGAAGTGATCAGATATAGGCAGTAGAAACAGGATGTAAAGAAAAAGGAGGCATGTTAGATGGGTTGGAAGTGGGTAGGCAGAGGAGTAGAATTACAGCTGGGTGGCATGAGGGTTTGAATAGTGTCAATAAAGTGTTTATTGAGTAGAGTGGCTGTTTCCAGAAGGGATGTGTTAGGGGTAAGGGCAGGGGGTTCCAGGGGAGCCAGGAGAAAGGATTTTGTTAATAGTTGATCAGAACTTCTGAGTGTTGGATTTGTTATTGAGTTGGGCAAAGTTATATCTATAATTATGAAGTTGGGCTACTTTCTTAAATTTGTCCAGCATTTCCATGCTTTGTCTCTTTCTAAATTAAGGGACTTTGTATCTTTAGAAAGCCAAGGAGCATTATTAGATTTTAGTCTAATCTTTCTAGAGGGGGCAAGTGAGTTCAGGGTAGTCAGGGAAAAAAAAATCTGCGTAACGACCAAACAACTCTTTGCCCTGTGTGGAAATGGCCGTTCATAATTTTCAGACTTCGACATTTAGTGATAGAGCTTTAGGTGTTCGACAAGCTAAGGTTTCAATCACATAATAGGGAACCATTTACAATAGCCAGGAGAGCCCGCAGATAAGATCCGCTAGGGGATATAAGGCAAGAGGAGGGGAAATTACATAGAAGCAGTATACAAAAATGGGAGACATTCAAAATAAGCAAAGACAATAAAAACTATAGTTATACAAGAGTCACTAAGCTTGTAACACCCCAATGTAGTAATTCAATTATACATTAAAATTAAATTGTAAGTCAATCCATACCAAGCAAAGACAGTAAAACTGTACTTATATAAGATTCTCTAAGCTTGTAAAACACTCCTCAATGCAGTAATTCAATTATACATTAGAATTAAATTGTAAGTGAATTCAAACGTAGCAAAGACAGTAAAGAGTATAGTTATATAAAAGTTGCTAAGCTTGTGAAACACTCCTCAATATAGTAATTCAATTAAACACTAAAATTCTTTTGTAAGACAATAATATTGGCTAAGAGACTAACAGCACAATGTAAGTAATGAGCTAGTTAAATGTACGCTAGAGTGCAGAGTTCAAAACCAGGCAGGAATTCTCAGGAACCAAAAACTAATTTAAATGGCTTACTGGATAGCTCCTCAAATATTCTAAAGTAGGTTACAAAAGTTATTACGCAAAGCAGTTCAATAGGTGTTTTCATAACATAGCGACAATAGAAAAGCGCTCATTAGTTGTCCTACAGTTGGAGCCCAGAATTGAAACACCAACAGCACCACGTAGCTATTAATCAAATAGTCACTACAGTGACAGAGGTAAACAGAAGTTGTACATACAGGTTTAGGCCATTAAAGACATTGCATAATACAGTCAAATATTTGAAATACAGTAGCTGTAATAAACAAATATTTTCTAAAACAGTAGTAGAGAGACTTACAAAAATGTGATAGATGCTCGCAGAGAAAAGAAACACTCAGCAGCTGGAAGGGAGATAGTAGATTTAGAAATGGCCCCTTCAACTTTAGGGCACTTATCAAAGCTTAGAACAGGAAATGAGGTGAAGGGGAGGGGTCAAGGCATACAGGAGTGGGGCTAGCACACAGGTCAGAGAAGTGCTAAAACAACAGTTATCAGTAAAAGTATATTGACTGGCTAGGGGAGAGTTAGAGTGGTAGTAAAAAAGACAGAGAAAAATAAGCACAGAGAAATTGAGTAGGGAAAAAAACAGGCAATAGCTGAATATTAGTACAAGTATGGATACCAATATTCTTGAAAGTAATTCCAGAGTAGAGCAACTACAAACAAGTTAAAAAATGTGGCTTTGGAGAGAGGCAGGGACTGCACAAAACTGCAGGGTCAGGGTAAAACACAAGCAGTGATGAGAATCCATGAGAGACCACAAAAGGCCCCAGTGGAGAGCAAGGTAGAGGGAGGGAAAAGGTCAATAAAAAAATGAGGAGAGAGGATAGAAAAAGAGCTTAGGGCTGCTGGCATCTTTTTCTATAACTTTGTTTCCACGTAGCAACTAGAGCAGTCAAACTGTTATATAATGTTTACATTAAGAGCACTAGTACAAATGCTGTGTTAATAATTAGTAATAACTCTCTTAATCTTTGTTTGTCGCTAAGGACACATACTTGGGTAGTCTTTGTGATTTTAGGTGGTTGCAGAGACCATTGGTAAATTAAAGGTATCAATGTTAGGTCCACAAATACTGTTAATTTACAATGGCCAGGAGAACCCGCAAAGAAGATCCGCTAGGGGTTGGTATTGTCATGTTTTCTATTTTATTATTTATTATTAAATATAGCTAAACTTTTCATTGTGGCTGGTGTTTTAGAAAATAGTTTAACCTTGGAGAGTAACTGCATTTATTTGGTGGCACTGTGAGATTCGTGCTCCTGAAAGTGTTGTTGCTTGATTAATATTACCATTTGTATAAGTATTAATTTTACTAACAATAATTGGGTGCACTGGTAAGAAACTTAGAGCAGTTGGCTGGTGGTGCTGAATCTACCTTATAGTTTGGGCAGAGGGGGCATAGCTGCTAAATGTGTGCCAGCCTTGCCAAGTTGTGTGTGTGTGAAAATCAAATGTCGAAAGAGTGTGTGCGTCAGTGACTTGGAACAGGGGAAAAGAGCACTGTTTTCTGCAGAGAGAAAAGTGAAGTCTTATTTGGGGCCTGGAGAGGAAAACCCAGCCCCAGGACTGGAATATGGTCCCTGTGTTCTTAAGGGAAGTTGTGCTTGGTGCAGAGAGCTGCACCTGAAAATATTGTGTGTATCCATTTTTGTTCTAAGTGAACACTCCTAACTGGTGTCAGTGGTAAGGACTGAAGATCCTTGATTAAGGAGGAACGTCACATATTGGTGGCAGTGTGGTATATTAATTGAACTTCTGTAGCCTGTAAGAAATTGTCACTAAAGGTGTGTTCACTCTCAGTAGCCACAAGGTAAAAATATAGAGTTTCATTTTTCACAACAGTTTTATTTATTTTTGTTAATTTAGTTTAGTCATGGGAAAGCAGGCATAGATGTCAGCAGAGGATTATGGCAAGCTGACAATGAACTAGTTAGCTAAGGTGTGCAAATCCAAAGGACTGGAGCATGCCAACCTGACTAAAGTGGAAATTATTTCAGCCTTAATCACAGCTGCAGCACAGACTAGTAACCAGGAAGGCAACCAGTCTGGTAGTGGGGATGTGCAGCCCTCAGAAACAGGATAGTTCACCTTTTCCTCAGAGGATTTAAAAACCCATCTGGAGTTAAAGAGACTTCATCTGCTGGCCAAACATTTGGAATTATAATTGGCAGAGAGACTGCAGCATTTGGAGGCTAAACAAAATGAGAAATTGTGGTGTTTGGAGGCTGAAGAAAATAAAAGATGTCAGCATTTAGAGGCTGAAGAAAATGAGAAGCAGCATTAACATGAGAAGGATGTGCTGGCTTTCCTACAGGAGCCTGGAGTAATGGGGAAGGAAATAACCAGAATTAACCAAGGTCAGCAAATGTCTTCCACACTATAAAGAAGGCGAACATTTTGATAGTTTGAGTCATTTATTTGAAAGATTATGTAGACAATGTGATGTTGACCAAGGGCTTTGGGTACAGTTCCTGACCTCAATGGAAAGCTGTAAGAACAAGTACAAGCTGCCAAAGTTGTAAAACCAGGTTTATTCCAAATGCACAAAACAGAGAACACTCCAAGGTAACAGCACCAGTTCACCAATGACCTAGGTTTCGTCCCAAGGAAATGACTTCATCAGATTGGTGAAGTAGTACTGCTTATTTATGTCAGAGTAAATTAAACAATTACACTCAATTGATTTTGTTAAAAGGACAAAGCACAAATAACATCCCCTAACCATAAGAAATTTGACTAAACTAAAAATAATAATTAAAAATAAGTAGGTAAAAACATCCTATGAATTCATGTGTATTTACTAAGTTGAATTGTTACTTGTGATTACTTAGAAAATGAATAATAATAAATAATTGTGTGTCAACATGGTTCCACACTGAATCTATTATACCCTATATGAATTAATGCCCTATATGTACTATAGATTTCCTATACGTGTATATATATATAGTGTGTATAATTTCTACTAAGTTGTAAAAATCTGTAATAAATGCATAACAATGAAGTAATAATATAATGTGTGTGTGTATGGTGTATAACTAATGCTGACTAAGTACACCTGTCCAGGATGAAATTTAATATAAAAGGTTGACCGTCCTGGCACCCTACACTCAGTATAATACCATGAAATACTATATGTTCTGAAGGTTTTTTAACCTAAGCCAAGGCTTGATTGAAAGAAATTCATTCAGGCCTGGATCAGTCTAAGTTGCCATGTAAGCTCACTCATATCTAAGTGGTATTGGGTTATTCTTCCCTGTTGCTCAAAGCACACCTGTTGGATCACACAGAATCTAAAATTGTGTCCCTCATTAACCATGACATGTCTTGCTAGGGCATTTGTCGGTTTCTGATGTTTTATATCAAGAATATGTTCTTTTATTCTATCCCTAAACCTTCTACAGGTTTTCCTTACATAAAATGCCCTGCAATCTTGACACTTTGCTACATATACTAAATTTTTGCTATAACAATCAAAATGCCCATTTATTAAAATGTCACATTCATTAATAGAAACTGTGTGTCCTGATGTCCATATGTATTTACAGGTTGTACATCTACCACACTTGTAATTCCCCTTACATTTGTTACTAATGACCATTGTGTCTTTCTTATATACAAACTTAGGCTTATGTGAAAATTCCACCTTATTGCTATGAAATATCTCCCAATACTTCATAACTATGTTAACTAGAAACTCAGAATCCATATTGTATTTTAAAATATACAAAATAGTATCACTTCCAAAAGTATTTGATTCACTATTACTTGTAGAATACCCAAATTGATCTATATTAGATGTAATAATTGGAACTATTATCTTATTATTTCTTTTAAATATAATTTCCTTTTTCAAATCTAAACATAATTTTTGCGGATAACCTCTATTGAGAAACATTTTTATAACAAAATCTAATTCCTTCTCAAAGTCCACATTATCACTGACCATCGCACCACCTAACCATCTGCCCCTTTACTATGGCTTTTTTCTGATGTGGGGGGTGCCAACTATCATAATGTAGATAAGAGTTTGAGAAGGTAGGTTTTCTAAATATATTTGATCTAACCTTACCTTCTTTTTTGTCGTATGTTAAACTTACATCCAAATAGTCTATCTTTTTGGTATTGACCTGATATGTGAACTTTAGAAACCAAACTGTGTTATTAATATAATCAAGAAAATTGTCCAATAAAAGTTTTTCCCCCGTCCAAATAATAAAGATATTGTCCAAAAATCTCAAATACATATTGATAAATGGACTGTATTCACTTGTATGTACATACTTTCTTTCCCAATAGGCCATAATATAATTGATTGTTGAAATAATGGCCGTCAAAATACAAAAAATTGTTTCTTAGTACTAAGTCCATTAATCTAACATATGTATTGACTTCATCTTGTTCATAAACCCCAGTAGCACAAAGTTGTTCCTCTAACCATTCTAAGCCTACGTCATGTGGGATCACACTAAATAAGTTACATACATCTATAGTAACAAAATAAAATTCTTTTGGTATATTCCAATGTTTGATACTTTCCAAAAAGTGCCATGAATCCTTTACTATATAAGGTGTAACTCCTAAACCTTTCTTTAGTTTCTGATCCAAATACTGGCTTACAAAACTTACTTTACTACGTTTCCCATCCACTATACGTCTAAATTTAACATTTAACAAAATTTCATCCTGGACAGGTATACTTAGTCAACATTAGTTATACACCATACACACACACATTATATTATTACTTCATTGTTATGGATTTATTACAGATTTTTACAACTTAGTAGAAATTATACACACTATATATATACACGTATAGGAAATCTATAGTACATATAGGGCATTAATTCATATAGGGTATAATAGATTCAGTGTGGAACCATGTTGACACACAATTATTTATTATTATTCATTTTCTAAGTAATCACAAGTAACAATTCAACTTAGTAAATACATATGAATTCATAGGATGTTTTTACCTACTTATTTTTAATTGTTATTTTTAGTTTAGTCAAATTTCTTATGGTTAGGGGATGTTATTTGTGCTTTGTCCTTTTAACAAAATCAATTGAGTGTAATTGTTTAATTTACTCTGACATAAATAAGCAGCACTACTTCACCAATCTGATGAAGTCATTTCCTTGGGACGAAACCTAGGTCATTGGTGAACTGGTGCTGTTCTCTGTTTTGTGCATTTGGAATAAACCTGGTTTTACAACTTTGGCAGCTTGTACTTGTTCTTACAGCTTTCCATTGAAGTTAGTACACTTTCGTAAAGGATTTGGTTCTACAGTTCCTGGCCCCCTTGCTCCATGGTAAAGCTGTAACTGCTGTTTTTAAATTGTATGATAATAATTATTTAAACTATGATAGAGTGGAACAATGTTTATTGAACTCTTATAAGTTAACATCTGAAGCTTACAGAAAAAAGTTTCTTGAGCATAGATGTAAGGCAGATGAAAGTGCATGTGATTATATTGTTGAGCTAAGCACTTATTTTCATAGGTGGGTGAGTGGGTGTCAGGTCACCACTTCTGAAAGGCTGGCAGACCTTTTGGTGAGGGAACAAACCCTTAGCACTTTGTCTGTGGACATGAGAATCTGGTTGGCAGACCAATATTGTAACCCTGCAGATGAGCTGGGGACAAAGGGGGATCTATACTTGGCAAGTAGCACAGCACTGCACAAGAAGGAGATACTCAGTGCTACATATGGATATAAGGGAAACTGTGGTGGGCAACCTAAACCACACCAACAGAGTCCACCAGTAATAGGGGAAGCCACTAGTGCAGGTACATGGCCAGGATCAAGGTTTAGATGTTTTAAATGTAACCAGAGGGGTCATATAGAATGCAAATATCCACTGAAGCAAGGTGGTGAACAAAAGGTGGGAAGCAAGCAAGTGGGAATAACGGTATGCCAGTGGTATGTTGTCTGGAGACAACATGACTACCAGACTATCACCAGAGTTTATATCCTGTGTTAGTGGATGGGAAACAGCCTTGGATATAACCATTGTGAAGCCTGCAGTGATTAAAGAGGAGAAGTACTTGCTTGGGCAGTCCACACCAGTCAGAGCTTTAGAAGGGACCCCATTCCAAATGCCTTTGGCCAGGGTTCACCTTGACTGGGAGGGCAAAAAAGGAAGTAAGCAAGTAGGTGTGTTTGAGGATATCCTTGCACATGTCTTGATAGGGAATGATTTTGATAATGCAATACCTTGTGTGCATGCAGTCACATGCAGTCATTCTTGGAGACAGGCATGTGGGTCTGGTAGCCAGGGGGAGATCCAGACAGACCCCACACCTGAAGCCAGAGCTAGTGAGGGGGCTATTTCAGGGAAGGATCTACTCTGTAGCAGTGAGCCTGAAGGTGAGCCACAGCTGCTGGTAGGTACTGATGTTCCCTTGAACAGAGTGACTGCAAGAGCAGAGGTGAGTAGTAGTACCCAGGTTGACAGTGATGCACTGCTGTCAGAGGATACCAGACTTCCTGTGGAAGTAAAGCTGGGAAGGGTCACAAAGGTAGAGTTGAGACAGGCTCAGCATTCGGATCCTACTTTACGAGACTTTAAGGAGGTAGCCAAGGAGGCACCTGATTCTCAAGGAAAAAGGGAGTCTGTATACTGGAACAAAGGGTTAATGTATAGAGACTAGACCCCTGAGGGAGGGCTAGAGTTTGAGGTATACAGCAGTTGGTAGTGCCAGAGCTTACCATCTGGGACTTCTACCAAAGCCATCGACATTCCTTTTTCAGGTCATATAGGCATAAAGTGTACCAAGAGATGTATTATGCAAAATGGCGGACTGCGCAGTGGTGTAGCAGTTTGCATTGTCGACTCACAACAGGAGGTTCTCCGGTTCAATTCTCAGCTGGGGTGCCTTCTGTGTGAAGCATGTGTCCTTCCTGCATTAGTGTGGGTTTCCTCTGGGTGCTGCAGTGTCCTTCCACATTACAAAAACATGCATCTGGAGCATTTCTCCCCAGGCCTCCTCTGAAAATTGGCTCATTGCAAGTCAGACTTTTCCCAGTAAACAAATGTTAAGTAAATAAATAAATAAAATAAATAAAACTTTTATTGATCTAACATCGAAAGGGATGTAATAGGCTACTGCAGGACCTGTGAACAATCCCAAAAAGTAGGCAAAACAGGAGACAAAGTCAAGGTTCCTTTGCTGCCTTTGCCTGTGATTGAGGAGGCATTTCAGGGGGTAGCTATGGATATTGTGGGGCCTCTCAATACCCCAAGTTCCACAAGGAAGAAATATATCCTAATGGTAGTAGATTATGCTAATAGATACCCTGAGGCAGTGGCTCTGTCCTCCATCAAGCCAAAGAAGATGGCAAATGCTTTATTAGATATTTTCAGCAGTGTGGGGTTCCTGAGAGAAATACTGACTGACAAAGGTGCCAGTTTCATGTTCGACCTACTCATAGGTTCATACATTCTTAGGAGGTTACTAGGCTAGCAGTCCTAGAGCCTTTACAAGCCTAGCCATGTTAATCCCAGCTATCCCCATTTGCTGTTTTTGGGTAGTTCACAGAATGAATTTATGCACAGAGTGGGTGTCTGATCAACACTGCCTGCCCCTGTCCATGAGGGACATGGGTGCCACCTTAGGGGCAAATTTGCAGTCTCCCATCCAATTTATCTTGTGTTTGAATAGGGTCAGTGAGGAGCTCTGTTTTAGATAAATAGGAAGTCTATTCCAAAGAAGCAGCTGTCTCTCCAGCATGTTCTGTTAATGTCGCAGTTTAGATTGAAATTTGACTTACAGATGTGCAGCATTTCCATTGTCACTTCTCAGCAGCCTATAAGATACAGAGTAAGGTGACAGAGCTTTCAGCCTGTCCATGTAAATCATGGTTCGGAGTCTTTGTATTTTCTTAGTGAGAAACCTCTGAAGTCTCTTCAGCTGCTGCAACTGTCTGGGAAGGTACATGCAAAAGTGTGTATTATACTCTAGTAAAGGTCTGATGAGGGCCATATACAGTGGAGTTATAACATCCCTTGACCTGGATGCTCTGCCCTTGTTTATGAGGTGTGCTACATAGAAGGCTTTTCTTACCACTGCGGAAACTTGGTGTTCAAAGTTCAGATTGCTATCAACCGGTGTTCCCAAGTCTCTCACCACTGGGTTGAAACTCAGGGGGAGAGGGTGCTGTCAGTATTCTAATTTGTAGGGAATTCTGTTTTGCCTAAGGGAATAATAATGCATTTTCTTTGCACTTAGTTTTAGACCATGGCTTTGGCACCAATAATTTGTTTGTGTTAGCCCTTCTTGTAATAAATTGACATAATTGGGGGACTCAGTGACTGCTCCCAGATTGCAATCATCAGCAAACTTGGTGAGCCAAAGACCGTCTACTTTGGCCTGGACCTCTGAGAAATAGATGACAAACAGTAACTGGTGAGAGGTATACTGCTGGAGGTGGAGTCGCTAATTTTGACAGATTGTGTTCTGCTGGTGAGTCAATTGACTACCCTTCTAGTAATGAAAGGGTTAATCCCTATCTGGGAGAGTTTTTCAATGATACCAGAGAGGGGAATTGTATCAAAAGCCTTGGCAAGGTTGAGATAGGCAGTGTGCACTGCCTTACCTTCATCCATGGCTTTGGTGACTTTCTCAAAGAAGTTCACCGGGTTTAATAAGCATGACCTACCCTTAATGAAGCCAAACTTGGTTGGGTCCAGCATTTGGAGGTCACCTATGTCCTTGCTGATAAGGTCCATGATAATTCTTTCCATGACCCTGTAGATGAGGCTGGTTAGACTTAGAGGTCTGCAGTTTCCAGGGTCAGTTGATGGCCCCCCGTTGTGCAGGAAGATCACTGTTGCTGTTCTCTGTTCTGCAGGTACATAGCCAGTTCTCAAGCTGTGATTAAAGGGAATGCTAAGTGAGTTCACTGAGTCTTGTTTTAGATTGTTTACTAAATGACCTGGGATATTATCTGGTCCCACTGAGGCCGTGCTTTTGGCCTTGGAGAATGCTGAGATGATCTGTTCTCTACAGATACTAAGTAGAAGGCTGGTGTCAGGTATGCTTTGGGGTTGTCATAGGTGGGGATGGGGGGGTGAGGTTTGCACTGAATCTGTCAGCTAGCTGGTTATTGATATCTTCCAGTGTAGTATGAGTGATTCCCTTTTAGACTTTGAACATAGTTAAAGAATGCCTTATGATTATGTCTGTGGGACTGCTGTGGGGTGAAGCAGCTAAAGACCACCCCCTACCACCCCCAGTCTAATAGTCTTGTGGAGAGGTTAACCTCTATACTAAAGACCATGCTAAGGGCATTTGCAGAGAGGTCTAAGAGACAGTGAGACAAATATTTGCTCCAGCTACTGTTTGCTTACAGAGATGTACCTCAGGAATCCACAGGTTTTACACCCTTGAGGTTACTGTATGGGCATAGGGTGAGAGGGCCCTTGGATTTGATTCATGATGATTGGGAAGGTGAGTGTGACTCCCACAAGGATTCTGTTGTGGCATATGTCCTAAACCTCACGACAAGGCTTAGGGGACTCATGGGCTTAGCCCAAGAGAACATAGCAGGTGCCCAACAGCAGAAAAGGGTCTGGTATGACAGGAATGCTTGAGCCAGATAGTATTCTGCGGGACACAGGTTATGGTGCTTATTCCTGTCAGACACAATAAACTGCAGGCAGCTTTGGAAGGCCCCTTCAAAGTGGTAAGGAAGGTCATTGATATTAACTACATGTTAGAACTGCTAGGCAAGAGGCAGGGGTACAAATTGTACCATGTTAACATGATGAAGCCTTACTATGATAAGGAGGCCCTTGTGCTAAGTATTTGTAGTGGTTGGCAGGAAGAGACTTAGGGGGATCTGGTGACTGATTTCCTCAGTGAGGCTCAGACTGATACCTCATTGGAAGGGGTAGCAATGTCCCAGTCACTATCCCCTACCCAGTTTTGAGGAATCTAGCAGTGTTACAGAACTTTGGGGGCATGTTCACTGGGAAGCATGGATGCACAGACCTGGTGCAGCACCATAATGAGGTCACCAATGCCAATGTAGATGTTATCTCAAGACAGAGTATGGGTTAATGTGTTCCCAGACAGGCTCATTCTTCTCAAGCAATGATTCTCCAAGGTCACATGAGAAACTAGCTTGAATCTTCAAAGGGGGGAGAGATGTGATGTAGTGCCAGCTATGCCAGAGACAGTAAGGCAGTGCATGGGTAACATATGCCAGCATAACTAGCTCAAGTTTTGTAAAGAATTTTATGTCATTTGTATAACAAACTGATTTGTTTGTTTGATTTGATGATTGTGTTAAAAATGTGTTTGTAAAGCTGTTTGTGTTAAAAAATGTATCAAAAGTGGGTTCTGTTGGACAGAAAAGAAATATATATGCATGTCATGCTGTATTGTGGTAACTGCTGAAATGTATATATGTTAACAGAGGATGCTGGAAGGGAAGGGGTTAAGCCCAGCCCAGCTTACCTTAAGAAAAATAGCTTGAAATTAAATTACTTGGTTTAGGCCATAAAGATTTTATCTCACAGGCCTGAATGCAGCCAGAGATGCAATGTGTGGTCTGGGATCCTGCTCTTATTGTCCTTAGTGGTGAACTAATTGCTACCCTGGGGTGCCAGAGGAATGGCTGGTTAGTCTCTACAAGAAGAATGAAAATATTGGAATTGTTTTACAGTCTCCGGATGCCTTAGCAAAGCTCTAGGTGTGTATTGTGACACATCTGTAATAGATTCTGGTTCAGCTTCTAATCGGGGGGGTAGTGTGGGAACCACAGAATTAGTTGACCAGATGCGATGTAATTCTATAGACAGCACTGAAATTATTTTAGATATTAGTGAGAGATGTAATAGTGACAGCACTCTGTTACTGGAACTGACACAAGACACTCGTCCACTTCATCTTGCCTTGCCTTAGTAAGTAACCAGGGAATTGTAATTCTTCAGTCAGTTAGGAAAATAGTGAGATTAGCTAAAAGTATTGTTTTTCTGTATCTGTCTGAGTCTTTCTGTCTGTGTTATGTTTTACATTTCCTGTAAATTGAAACTAGTTTTTATTATAAATAGATATTCAGTATTTTCATGCTTTCTGTTTTATTAATTATTATTAAATATGTCTAAACCTTTCATTGTTGCTGGTCTTTTAGAAAATAGTTAAACCTTGGAGGCTAACTGCATTTATTTGGTGACACTGTAGGCTTCGTGCTCTGGAAAGTCTTGCTGCTTGGTTAACATTATCATTTGTATAAGTATTAATTTTACTAAGAGTAATTGGGTACCCTAGTAGCAGCCTTAGAGCAGCTGGCTGGTGGCAATGAATCTACCTTATAGTCTGGGCAGAGGAGGCATAGCCGGTAAATCTGTGCCAGTCTTTCCCAGGTGTGTGTGTGTGTGTGTGTGTGTGTGTGTGTGTGTGTGTGTGTGTGTGTGTGTGTGTGTGTGAAAATCAGATCTCAAATATTGTGTGTATCGGCTACTTGGAACAGGGACATAAATCGTTGTTTTCAGCATAACTGATTGCCATGCAGATTTGACAGTCACATCATCCATACATTGGCCGTGGTATAGAGCAGAAAGGGAAATTTCCCATTTTCCTCAATGTAGTGCAATCTCGGAGTTGGTATATTTAATTTGGGGGGTGGGGGTTGCAGGATGGCTTGCCTCTGCAAAAATAAAAAAAATGTCAGAGTTATAGTGTTTCTTGAGCATTCCTTATTCAAACACATCAGAGGATGTTCAGTGGTGGGTGGAATTTAGGCGGGACTTGCTACTGCACACCCAGGGAGATACCATTCTACAGCATCCCCCTGTTTTTTGCAGAGAGAAAGGTGAAGACTTATTTGGGACCTGGAGAGGAAAACCCAGACCCACGTCTGGAAAGTGCTCTCTGTTTGCTCTTAAGGGAAACTATGCTTGGTGCAGAGAGATGCATCTGAAAATACTGAGTGTATCCATTTTTGTTCTAAGTGAACATTCCTAACCAGTGTCAATGGTGAGGATTGAGGCTCCTTGATTACTCACCCAGAGAAGAGGCATCATAATCACCACTGATGTTCTATAATTTTGCTTGTGGGGTATGTTTTTTGTCCTAATTTTTGGACTTCACATTGCATTTGGGTAACCTGATTTTTGAGTTATTTGTGACCAAGCATTATTTTATTCATTGTGTTCTTCATGTAAATGAGCCTTAGTGCATTGTTTAAATCTGTTCTTATATTTATTCATACATGCTAAAACTGATGTTTCTTATATTTTCCTTAACTATGTATAGCATACCATTCACATTCCCAGGACCTAAATGCTTTAATCATGAAGACACACACAACTTTGACTTCCATAAGTACAAAAATAGGGATTATTTATTTATTTATTTATTTTTTGCAGTGGGTTACAACCATTATCAGTTAAATATGAAAACAGTACGTACTTTATTTAGAAAAATCAAGACAAATGCCATTTAGAAAGTGTAGTGTCTGATATATAGATGTACATAAAATTAAGAATGTGAATCCAAAAGGAGAACCTCCATGAAGACAAAAATAAATCCATAAAAAATAAAAACAGTTCATGGTATTTGAGCAGCAAATAGCAAACAAAATTGCTTCAACAGTACATATGAGACAGAAATTGCCTTCTGAATAGACTCACTGTAATCCTTATTTAAAAGACATAAGGAACATCTTTACTAGAAATTGGACTATGGTCAGACTTTATGATGAGATATATAGTATACTACTAGACAAGCCATTATCTGTGAACAAAACAGGCTACAATTTTAAATTTTGGTTTGAGCACCCGGTGAAATTTGGTTCCAATTATCTTAATAAAGGCACCAGAAAGTGTGGGAAGTGTAATATCTGCCCTTATGTTTTAGAATAGAACCATTTATATTTAACATCTCTGGACATGATTTTGAGACTTAGGGATGGAAATTTTTACACATCAGGGGTAGTCTACATTGGAATATGCATCCAATGCGATAGTTACTACATTGGGAAAACAGAAAGAGCCTTTAAAAAGAGAATTTATGAGCACTTAAATGCAATTAAAACCAAAAATCAAAACAAGGCATTTTACAGGCAGACATTAAATTGTGACAAATACACAGGTTTTAAGTTTGGGATTTTGGACAAAGTTGACAAGCAAAATAGGAATGGTGTGTGGGAATTGGATCTGGAAAGGAAAGAACTGGAGTGGCAGTTAAGATGTAATGCCACCATTTAACCAGGATTAAATGAACACACTTCTGTTATGCCTGTGTTAAAAACAAAAGCACTGGATTTATGAGAATTATATAGAATATTATAATAAGTGCCTTACTGAATATGTTTCAGACACTTGTAAAAATGTATTCACGGAGTGTTTATTTAAAATTTTCCAATAATGATGAAACTTTCATAAAAAATTTTTTTTTTTCTTAGATTCATATGATTATTGTTTCAAAAGTTTTGGATTTTTAACATGAATGTTTAATTTAAGAGTATGTTTTCAAACAGTGAATTTGTAATTGCATCACTGTGAAAGGGCTGACTTTGGAAGCTAAGCAGGGTCAGACCTGGTTAGTTTTTGGATACAAGACTGCCTGGTAACTCCAGGAGTTTTATTTATAAGATTTGTTGTAGTAATACGGCGGTGGTGGTGCTGCAGTAGCATTGTCGCCTCACAGAAAGAAGTTGTCCTGTTCGATTCTCAGCTAGAGCGTCTTCTGTGTGGAGACATGCGTGAATGGGCCTACCTTCATTGAAGGTTGTGCGTCAGGGCCGGCAACTCGGCACGTAAACATCTACTGCCAATCATTAGCGGACCGGAGTTCTGCTGTGGCGACCCCTAACCGTGAAAAGCTGAAAGACACAACAACAACAACATTGTTTTAAAGTCACTCTGAAAGCCAATAATCCTATGACCTCTGTACAAAAAAATGAGTTTAAT
Source organism: Protopterus annectens (assembly GCF_019279795.1). Classification (NCBI taxonomy): domain Eukaryota; kingdom Metazoa; phylum Chordata; order Ceratodontiformes; family Protopteridae; genus Protopterus; species Protopterus annectens. Next base: position 160,142,732 of record NC_056728.1, on the reverse strand, counting down.
AAACTCAAAGAGTCACAAAACACAAAGCCACTGAATACTCCAAAAGGTCAAGCACTTTCGTCATAAGACTTCATCAGAACAATGAAAACATGTGCAACTACCACTTTTATACTAACAAACTCCCTTAATTGTACAAATCTGCCCTTAAAATTAAAGTGACAAAAATGTTTTACAAACTTAAAAACATAAATAAACATACTATCCTGTGTTTAAACACCTTAAAATACATTTAAAACTACATAAAAAAATATGTAAAAAAATGTGTATCCTTACTAAAACTTTAAGTAAGGTATGGAGAAAATGAGAAATGTGTGGGAGCAAACCAAAAAGGGTTTAAAGTTTAGATGCCCGATACCTTAATTCAGGCTTGATACTAATATGATCATTAATCCCTGGGGCTACAGTGGCATTCAACCTAAATTGCCATCTCGCTTCAGCTCTAAGCAATTGGTTAGCCCAATGTTTATTTATGTTTGTTTTGTTGTTTTATTTTTTTGGTGGTGTTAATAATAAAGTTCTATTTTAGTGGACTTTGGATCATTCATTGGTGGATTTCCTTTCATCGTTGGTGGATTTATAACATATTCCATTTGCATGGGAACATAACAATAGCTGGTGTCTTTTTCTGGCTACTACATTGCACTTGATTTAAGATTCAATCTTGGATAACAGTGAGTCTATTCAGAGCACAATTTCTGTTTCATATGTACTGTTAAACCAGTTTTGTTTGCTATTTGCTGCTCAAACACCCTGAACTGTTTTTAGTTTTTATATATAAAATTAAGAAGGAAAGATAAGGATGTTAGAGTTTGTGAGCAGCTTGAAGGAGTTTTGTTTAGCAAAAGATTATGTAAGTAAAAAGTGTAGTTTGGTGCAATATAACGTGCTATATGAGAGACTGTAATAGTATTAATAGTAGAAGAAAGACCATGATGAAGTTCAATTTAGGTGAGATGTTTGGATTAAAGGCAATGCCATTTGGTCAGTGACATGAGGTGGGTCTTTAGCAGAGTAATACATTTAAGAATTTTATTGTGGGGGTAATGCTTTCTTAGTCTTTTGGACCTAGTGTGGAAAAGCATTGTGCTGTACAGTGGAATTTAGTGTGTTTTGTTTAGGGGGGGTTGCAGTGTGGGGGCAGAGGGGTTTTGGTTTCTGAGCCTGTAAGAGGAAGGCTAATTAATTTATCTGCTAGTGGAGAAAAAGTCTGGGTGACTAGGAGTTGGAATAGTTTAGATTAAGGATCTAGAATAGTTTAGATTAAGGATCTAGATTAAGGATGTTCAAAAGTTGGGGTTTGGCATAATGATCAAGGTGTTTACCTCACAGACGCAAGGTACAAGGTTTGATTCTCACCTTTGAGTGAAAGTGTCTGGTTATAAATTGGTCCACAAGGACATCTAGTCTAGTACTTACCTATGAACCCATTCCTGAACAGGGAACCATTTTGCTTTTTTTAAGTGGCGGTCATTTTAGTGGACTGAGTAATAAATATACAGATATTGGTTATTGGTTGAATGTGTGTGGTTGTTTTTTATCCTTAGGGTGTATTCCAGATGATAAAGTAGAATGCCTTTGCCAATGGCAGTTATGGATGGTTTATTAAGAAATGGGAGGATTTTGTTGTCCTAAATAGGAAGGAGTTAACACTGTTCCTTGTGTAGTCATGATGGGGGAAGAAGTTAAGGGAGGTGCCAAAGACAAAACAAGTGTAGTTACCTCGAAGTAGCATTTTCTGTGGGGAAGTTTTTGTGGCATTTTTTATTTATTTTTCTTTTGATTTTCTTTATCAGATTTGTCTGAATGGTTTAGTCAAAAACTCCTTTTCAGTTGAGGCAGAGTGAAAAAAAGTTCCAACATACTACAAACATTTTTAAGCAGACATTCAGTAATATACATGAACAAATATTAAGTAATATACATTAACAATTACACATTTGATTGCTTATTAGATTACACTCGTACAAAATAATGGCAAAATATCAGTTTTCATTTACTGAAGAAAAGGTTCAAATTCTTTTGTCGCCACTTGTTTAATGTAAAACTGATGATGAAGAGAGCTGGATGGTCAAAATGTATGTTTGAGAGGGTTGGTAGGTTAGAAAATTCAGAGGGGAAGTCAGAGGAAAATAATGTAGTTGTTGTTTATGGAGTGCCATTTTGCCTTTCTTTCTGAGAGATGATTCACTTCTTTCCAGAACTGTTTGTTGATTTAGCCAAGGATTTTTGAACTGTTTTCATATGTTTGTTTTTGTATCATCCTATGACTTGTTTTGTGAGGTTTCAGAGTTGGGTATGTTGTTGCATACTTCTATGGGAGGGGTTGTTGTTCCAAACCTGACATGCATCATCTTTAAGTTTTAAAAGGTATTTCAGTTCAGCTAGCCATTTCGAGTGCATTGTTGATAGCTTCTGGGCAAGGTTAGGGCTGTTTAGGCTTAATATGATAGAGCAGTCTGTATTAGAGAGAGCTTCATGTTTTTTGATGTTTGAGTCTATCTTAAACATGAATATGATTAATGTGGGGGGATTTGTTATAGAGTATGCATTGTGAAGGTTATTGGTCATTAATAGAAGGAGGGTAGATGATAATGCCTGAGACTAGACAGGGGCTTCTCAGTGATTGTAAGATTTAGAAGGGAATGATTGTTAAGGATGCAATTAGGGTGTGTAGGCTGCTGCATGAGTTGTTTAATGCAAATTCAAGCAGCATTTCAGTCATGTCATGCTGAAATGAAACATTTTTGAGTTGAAGTCACCTAAGAGGATGCAGTTGCTTTTATAGCCTAGCTGGGTAGTAATTTCTTGAACTGGTGTGAATTGGTGTCTGAAATTTACCAGGTATGGATGGAGGAGGGGTAGGGTACCTAGAGGTGCAGTTTTATTTATTTATTTTTGTTTTGGTTATTTGCAAAAGTAGCCAGTCAAGGCCATTGGCAGAGTGAGTACTGGCTTTGAAGCTCCTGTTTCTAACTTGTGTAATTTCAATGAATTTGATTATTGGTCAGGGATTTCAGAATTTTCTGTTTGTTTATTTTTTATTTTCTTTACTCTTCTCCAGCCAGCATAACCCATAGATTCAGTTTCATCTTCTACCCTCCTGCATGGACTTGGTTTATAGAAAGGAACTTCTTATAGCTCTTTAACTATAACTGTCCTTATTTTTTTTTTTTTTTACTAATTGGTATTAACAATTTCACATAATATATACAAGTGCATTCCTTTAAAGCACACCAGTACATTTTAACACTTAAAAATATACACATTTTAGCATTATGATCTAACTTTTCTATCATCTCATCTAAGTGTTTCCTATCCTGCCCCCTTCTTTTTGTCTAAATCCATCCCATACTAGTCTCCTACCTCTTTCAAGTGTTATGAGAACTCCTCCTCATAGCTTCAGTTTGCTAACCAATGTTCTCAGTGAACTGCAAAACAAACACATAAACACACAAAGACATACTCGGAGGCACTGATCAAAAATCTACCAAAACTACAGAGGCCTCCAAAGCAGACACCCAAGCAACTGCCACCTCAAGACATAAGACAGGCAACACATAGTTCTCAAAGTCAGTGTGCTAAACAGTCACATCCCTTAAGGCCAAACACAATGCCAGACACACTTGTTATAGGTGACTACATAGTCAGACACACTGACGTCCCACTCACCAGACTGAACAAGGAAAAGATCACAGTAAGCTGCCTGTCAGGTGCTAGAATCTGCCACATAACACAAGCACTCAGGTCACTCCACAGCAAGTACAAGTATGACTCAGTCATTGTCCATGCCAGTGTGAACGACCTGAGATGTACCTCCCTGGACTACATGAAAAGAGACATAGAGGAGCTCTCAGATTATGTAGCCCAGGCGGTATGACCCTGACCCTGAGCAGTATCCTACCCTCACCAAGAATGATGCCACAATACAGAGACAAAATGATCAGCTTTAATAATTGGCTTAATTACTGGTGTCATTCTAATCAATGTCTGTCTGCTTGGGATGACATGCTTGACGCTTGCACCTGTCACCCTGGGCTTCGGATATTGGCAAAGGCTCTTACCACCCCATAATGCCTTTTTAGGCAAGGCTCAAAAGATAAACCTACCACCCTAGAAAACAAAATGGAGAAAAACTAAGGGTAATACTGCTCAATGCCAGAAGTCTAAACCTCAAGATGCGCCCTCCTCAGTATGGAGAACATCGATGTCTGTGCTGTAACTGAAACCTGGTCCAAGGCTCCTGAGAGCACCCCAGCACTATCAGGTTATACCTCATATCATGCCGGACGAACCACAAAAGGAGGAGTATCCATATTCATAAAGGATACCCACACCTCCAGGTTAGTGGCAGCGCACAAAGCATCGGAGACCATCCAGGTGCAATTAACCATAGGTAAAACTGCCCTACAGTTTGTAACATGCTACAGACCACCTTCTCAAACTCAGGAAACCCACACAGCCTTCCTGAAGACACTGGAGAGTATGAATGTCTCTCCAAACACCATCATATTGGGTGACTTCAACTACCCAAACATAGACTGGGAACATTACTCAAGCCCCAACACCCTAGCCCAAAGGTTCCTGGAGTTCAAAAACTCAAATACTATGGAACAACTAGTCACCATTCCCACAAGAGGAGAAAATATACTAGACCTGATCATCACAAACATGGGGACAAAATGCTCCACACTGGAAGTATATCCCCCATTGGTGAGATCAGACCATAAATTAATCTCACTGGAGATCCACATCCCGCCCCCACCCCCAGCACAAAAGACCACAGTGAAGAACTTCTCAAAAGCAAACTTCACACTTCTTAAGACTGGAGTGGTGTCCTTCAAGGCCCCCGAGCCAGTGGAAACCACAACCAATGCCTTCTACGAGCACCTCCAGGAATGTATGGATCAAGCAATCCCTAATAAAATCAAGACCGCCGGTCTGGTGGACCCCAGCCATAAACAAACTCTACAACAAGAGGAGAAAGCTACTACATGACAGAGCAAAATCCTAAAAGGGAAGGCATCTCTGATCAATACTAGCAAAAACTACGATCACTCATAAAATCATCCAAGGCCAACTTTGAGAGAAAAATCGCTAATGACACAAAAGACAATCATAAGGCCTTCTTTAGCTATGTTAGAAACCTGGGTGGAAACTCCCAGATATGCTCAGAATTAGTCCAAAATGATAAAAATCACTGAACCCACAGACATTGCCAACATACTGGCAGACAGGTTCAGTGCAAATTTCTCCCTCCCTCCCCCAAAAGGAGAAATATCTATCCCACCAGAGTCTAGCCTCCCAAACATCTCAGATGCCCAGGTGAGAGCTGCTCTCTCTAAAGCAAAAACACAGCATCAATGGGACGGACGGTGTCCCTGCTACACAAACTCAATGAGGAACTAAACCCACACATAAGGCTGCTGTTTAATCTTAGCCTTACTACAGGATGAATGGCGTATGGCAACTGTGGTCCCACTCCATAAAGGTGGTGCTTCTACGGACCCTGGAAATTACGGCCCCATAAGCTTGATGAGCCTTGTCTGCAAAGCTATGGAGAGGATCATAATTGAACTCATAAATAAAGACATTGGGGACCTACAGACATTGGATCCTACCCAATTTGGCTTTGTCAAGGGCAGATCCTGCCTCTTGAACAAACAGTCACTAAGGCCATTGATGAGGGTAAGGCAGTTCACACCGCCTACCTCATCATAGAAAAGCTCACCAGCCTAGATGTAAACCCATATGTCACAAGATGGGTTGCAAACTGGCTCAAGGACAGAACACACAGGGTTAGAGTTGCTGGTGCCATGTCAGACTCCTCAGTCCTGGGCCCCTCTTGTTCAGCATTTATTTTTCTGAAGTGCAGGCAAACATAGGGTGATTGTGGCTGACAAAATTTGCAGATGACTGCAAACTGGGCACCATAATTGACACTCCATCAGACACAGACATCCTCCAGAGAGGTCTCATAGAAATGGATAACTGGTGCCAGAGCCATGGCTTTAAGCTAAATGCCAAAAAATGTATAGTCATACCCTTTGGGAAAAACAACCACATAGGTGGTAATCCATTAAACACGGAAGAAGTTATCAGGGACCTGGGGACCCAAGTTGACAGTAACCTCTCTTTTGACACTCACATTGCCAAAGTGGTTAGGAAGACCTTCTACATTGCCCACCTGATCATGAAGGGATTCACATCCAGATCAGGAGAGGTCATTGTCTTCACTTATCAGACCAATGATTGAGTACAACGCCCCATTCGAATGTACCTTACCTGACACCTGCAGCAGTTGGAAAGACCCCAAAAGTTCCTCACCAATGCTCAGAGATGATCTGTGCCTGACATACAAGGCCATGTCCAATCCGAATTAATGGACATGCTCCACCTCAAAAATCCAAATCCACAAACCTCAACATGGATATAAATAGGACGTGCTGGAGGGACAGATTCATCACCCAGAGACTCCCTACACTATGGAACAGAATCCCAGTCCATGTGAGGCAGAGCCCCTCACTGACTCTGTTCAAGAGAAATCTTGTGGATGGGAGATAATCATCTCTGTGTCACTGCTGGACAGAGGCACAGCAAACTAATGGGTATAGTATTCTTAGGGCAGATAGCCTAGTATGAACCTATGAACCTATGAGCTACATTTGTTACTAGATTCATTTTGTTATTGTCAGTGCCTGCTTTTTATTTTATTTCCCTTACTACTGATATGATTTGGTGCTTGATCTTAAGCTTTAAAGGCCTTTGTCCTGGGTCCATCTCAAGTATGTGAATTCCCTACATTTTCAGTATCTCTTGCCATATTCACATCCCCTCCCCATTTCTTGACGGTTTCTTCCCAGACTTCATTGGCCAGTTGGCAATCTTTTATGAATGACTCCCTCTCTCTCTCCTCTTTGCATCTACATATCTGCCCTTTATTACCTCTACCTTGTGTTTTTTGTTTTTTTGAATCTGTGGGGGTCTTATGGCACCTACCCATCTATTTATTATAGTTCCACTGTTTCAGGATAACATTAAACTGGTTGAAGATTCAACGAAATGAAACAAACCAGTTAATGCTAATGCAGTACAAAAAAGAAGTAAAAACATTTTTACAAAGAATAAGTCCCCTGCAACACCCCCCCCCCCCCCAATGTGGAGGATGTTGCACCCTTGCACTCCCATACCTAAATATACCAAACTCCACAGTTACACAACCACAGAGAATAATGGAGAGACAAAGATGCTGAGTCCCTACAAGTGAATAATTACAGGTTGTGATACCAGTGATTCCTTATGGAAATCAGTAAATAATGAATGGAAGACATCCTGCCAGTTAAGACTCTACCAAAGGAAGGGAAGGAATTTTGCATGTCCAATAGTATGTAATGGCTTGCTCTGTCACACAGAATGCATTATGATCAATGCAAACAAGTAAATACCCCCCTCCCCAATGAAACTCAACTGCACAGTTAGAAAAACAAAGTATTATAAAAACAATCAAAACCTTAAAGGATTCAGACAATGAGAGCATATACTTGATGGCTAGTAGCCAGGTAGTTGAAGTTTGGATATTTTGTTTATGGGAAATAAACTTCTTTTGAAACAGAAACAGAATAGTATTCCAGCAATTCATTAAATTACAAAAATAATACTTAGCTACAGTTATGAAAGCATGTTTTGTAATCACAATCCACTTTGTTACTAAACTTTCTCTTATTGCTATTTTGAGGGTATCCTTCAAATTCCACCAGTAAAATAAACCACAATGAAGTTATTTTTAGTGACAGGGGTCTGTGTGGTACTGAAACTTTCTAAGAATAAGGCTTTCTTTAAACAATATGCCACACTTACAACATTTCAGTTTTACTGGTGATTTTGTTGTGTTATTTAGGTGCCACCTGCTTTAATTACTCGAGAACACTCTAATTTGCATTTTACATTATACATTTATAAGGAAGCTAAATATTTACATACCGGATCGCTCGAGGCCCAGGTTAACATCGACCACCACTAGAACTGTTAGCCAACAGGGTGCTGGTGGAAATTGGGCTACTGTTGGCTGAAGGAGGAGAAGAGGTGGAAGGCATGGCCAAAGGCAGGAAGAGAGAACTAGGACTGTGGTAGTCAGGGTCAGAACTTTGAATGTTGGCAGTATGACTGGTATAGGGAGACCGCTAGCCGATATGATGGACAGAAGGAAATTTGGTATATTGTGTGTGCAAGAGACCAGATGGAAGGGGGGTAAGGCCAGGTGTATAGGAGGTGGGTTCAAATTGTTTTATCATAGTGTGGATGGGAGGAGAAATGGCATTGGAGTTATCCTGAAGGAACAGTATGCTAAGAGTGTTTTGGAGGTGAAAAGAGTGTCGGATAGAGTTGGGTGTGTGATGGATGAGAAAGAAAAATTTTGGAGTTGGATGAAGTGGTGATGGCTGTACCCAAGGGTGAGAGAGTGGTGATTGGAGCAGATTTCAATGGGCATGTTGGTGAAGGGAACAGAGGGGATGAGGAAGTGATGGGTAGGTATGATGTTAAACAAAGGAATGCAGAAGGTCAGATGGTAGTGAATTTTGCAAAAAGGATGGAATTGGCTGTGGTGAATATGCATTTTAACAAGAGGGAGGAGCATAGGGTGACATACAAGAGTGGAGGAAGATGCACACAGGTGGATTATATCTTATATAGGAGGGCCAGTTTGAAGGAGATTGGAGACAGTAAAGTGGTGACCGGGGAAAGTATAGTTAGGCAGCATAGGATGGTGGTTTGTAGGATGACATTGGTGATCAAGAAGAGGAGGAGGAGGAGTGTGAGGGCAGCAGCAAGGATCAAATGGTGGAAATTGAAAAAGGGTAATTGTGAGGTGGAGTTCAGGAATGAGCTAAGACAGGCACTGGTTGGCAGTGAAGAGTTACCAAATAGCTGGGTAACTACAGCAGAGCTAGTAAGGGAGACAGCTAGAAAGGTACTTGGTATCACATCCGGACAGAGGAAGGACAACAAGGAGACATGGTTGTGGAATGAGGAAGTACAGGAGAGTGCACAGAGAAAGAGGTTGGCAAAGAAGAAGTGGGATTGTCAGAGAGATGAAGAAAGTAGACAGGAGTATAAGGAGGTGCATGGCAAAGAGAGAGGTTGCGAAGGCTAAGGATAAGGCATATGAAGAGTTGTATTAAAGGTTGGACACTAAGGAGGGAGAAAAGGACCTGTACTGATTGGCTAGACAGAGGGACCGAGCTAGGAAAGATGTGCAGCAGGTAAAGGTGATAAAGGATAATGAGGAAAACATACTCACAAGCAAGGAGAGTGTGTTGAGCAGATGGAAAGAGTACTTTGAGGGGTTGATGAATGAAGAGAATGAGAGGGAGAGAAGGTTGGATGATGAGGGGATAGTGAATCATGAAGTGCAATGGATTAGCAAGGAGGAAGTAAGGATAGTTATGAAGAGAATGAAGAATGGAAAGGCTGTTTGCCCAGATGACATACCTGTTGAAGCATGGAGGTGTTTAGGTGAAATGGCGGTGGAGTTTTTAACCAGATTGTTTAATAAAATCTTGGAATGTGAGAGGATGCCTGAGGAATGGAGAAAAAGTGTTTTGGTACTGATTTTTAAGAATAAAGGTGATGTGCAGAGCTGTAGTAACTACAGAGAGATTAAATTGATCAGTCACAGCATGAAATTATGGGAAAGAGTAGTGGAAGCTAGGTTAAGAAGGGAGGTGATGATTAGTGATCAGCAGTATGGTTTCATGCCGGGAAAGAGCACTACAGATGCGATGTTTGCTCTGACAGTGTTGATGGAGAAGTACAGAGAAGGTCAAAACGAGTTGCATTGTGTTTTTGTAGATTTAGAGAAAGCATATGGCACAGTGCCTAGAGAGGAGTTGTGGTATTGTATGAAGAAGTCGGGAGTGTCAGAGAAGTATGTAAGAGTGGTACAGGATATGTACGAGGGTAGTGTGACAGCGGTGAGGTCTGCAGTGGGAGTGATGGATGTGTTTAAGGTGGAGGTGGGATTACATCAAGGATCAGCTCTGAGCCCTTTCTTATTTGCAATGGTGATAGACAGGTTGACAGATGAGATCAGACAGGAGTCCCCGTGGACTATGATGTTTGCAGATGACATTGTGATCTGTAGTGAGAGTAGGGAACAGGTGGAGGAGACCCTGGAGAGATGGATATATGCTCTAGAAAGAAGAGTAATGAAGGTCAGCAGGACTAAAACAGAATATATGTGTGTGAATGAGAGGGAGGATAGAGGAATGGTGAGGATGCAAGGAGTAGAGGTGGCGAAGGTGGATGAGTTTGAATACTTGGGATCAACAGTTCAGAGTAATGGTGAGTGTGGAAGAGAGGTGAAGAAGAGAGTACAGGCAGGATGGAGTGGGTGGAGAAGAGTGTCAGGAGTGATTTGTGACAGACGAGTACCAGTAAGAGTGAAAGGGAAGGTCTACAAGAGGGTAGTGATACCAGCTATGTTATATGGGTTGGAGACCGTGGCATTGACAAAAAGGTAGGAGTTAGAGCTTGATATGGAAGAGTTAAAGATGTTAAGATTTGCACTGGGTTTGACGAGGGTGGACAGGATTAGGAATACATATATTAGAGGGTCAGCCCAGGTGGGAAGGTTTGGAGACAAAGCCAGAGAGGCAAGATTACATTGGTTTGGACATGTGCTGAGGAGGGATGCTGAGTATATTGAGAAAAAGATGCTAAGGCTGACGCTACCAGGTAACAGGAAAAGAAAAAGGCCTAAGATAAGGTTTATAGGTGTGGTGAGAGAGGACATGCAGGTGGTTAGTGTGACAGAACAAGATGCAGAGGACAGAAAGAAATGGAAACAGATGATCATCTGTGGCGACCCCTAACGGGAAAAGCCGAAAGAAGATAATGATGACAGTTATAAGGAAGCTGCACTGAACTTAATACCTATTCTACAGAGCCAAACTGTTCCTGTATAAGCATTTATGACTTAGTGTTTAGCAGTTTATTAGTCACTTATCCTCCATTCATGAGATGCTAAGGACCAGAATTAATAAAGTGGTGAAGGAAATTATCTGAGTGAATATGTGTGTTGGTTTGGTAGGCAACAATCTTCTTTAATGATTTACTAAGGATGAAAGTACTGTGATGGTGCAGAAACATCACCAGGAGGTGACCTGGGAATCAAAATGGTTAGTGATTAGTAACTACATCTTCAGGAACTCTGGATAAAAGCCATCTGTGGCTGACCAATCATGGCATAGAATATGTCTAGGTAGCCTTTTGGCTTTTTCCTTTTTTAATTTCTCCAAGTCTTTTGGGTTTCTATTACCATAATGAGAATGGACCCCATTCCTAAGTCAAAGAATGATTAAAGTTCATGAAATTAGTAGTGTTTCAATCTCTGTTGTCTGCCAAAAGTGCTCTTCACAACACCCTCAATGTGCCCAGTAATAGGGCGTTACATGTATTGGTAACATACCTAAATAGGATTGTAGATTCTTTTTTATAAGACCCATTGCTCCTACTACTATTGGAACTGTCTGGGTATCGTTCTTCCACATTGCTCTCATTTCTGCCTGCAGATCTTGATATTTTATGACTTTGTGTTTCTGTGTACACAAGACACTGTAGTCATGGGTGTGGAGATTTTGATGATCAATGTTATTTTTGTCTTCTTTTCATGGACCACTATATCTGGTTTTGTAGCATCTATCTTTTGAACTGCTGGTAATGGGTGATCCCATGTGCTGTAAACTTCATCAGTTTCTATGATGCTTTGTAGCTCATGTTTCCAGTGTTTTTAGCCACTTCAATACCATAATGTTTGCACAATCCCCAGTGCAACAGTCTTGCCACATTACTATGCCTTTCAGTATACAGTCCTTCTGCCATTAGTATGTCACAACCAGCAACGAAGTGTGCGACTCTTTCCAATTCAGTTTTCAAATCCTACATTTGTCTCTTTCTCCCACATGATGGACTTTATAAACCAGTGTGTACGTAGCCCACTATCTTGGGCTGGCAATGTTAACCTTTCATCTCTTGGTTTGAATTCGCCTCTCCTTAACTATTCCTGTGTTTGTTCCTGATCAACATGAGGTTCTTCCAGAAGTTTTCTATAGTTCCAACTATATTTATGCATTTTTCACATTACTTGGCTTCTCATCTGATCCCTCACCTTATATTCTTTCTTTTGTTTTTTGGCCCATTCAGTTTCTGCGTGATTTTATCTACTTCTGGTTTGATTTCCATTCCTGCTTGATGCCTACATGCTTCTGCTAGCCTAAGCAGGGAAGTAATCTTAGATTTATTCTCCTCATGTTTCAAAACTTTCACTACATTTGGGTCTTGTGAGGTCAGCAGATATGTGTAGAGTCCCACGATTGCAGATCTATACATGTAATCAATTTCAAGGAGGCCCATCCCTCCTTTAGCATGGAGAATATATAATCTTGGTATGCACTGATTTTTATAAATCATTTGGTGAGCACAAAGCATTCTTATTGTTTTCCTTCCTAATCTATCTAACATGTTTTGGGGCCAGTCAAGCACTCCAAAACTATAAGTTAGAACAGGAAGATCAAATTGGTTGATAGCTAGGAGTTTGTTCCTAGATGTCAGCGCTGTTTTTAGGATTAATTTAAGTCTTCTAAAGTATTCCTTACTAGGTTTTATTCACATCTGCTCATGTTTTATTGTTGATCCTTCATCGATTCCCAAATATGTATACACTCCCTCTTGCTCAAGTTCTTTTATATCACATTCTTGTTCCAATCTGATGTTTTCTGGTGTGTAGTTTTCCTGCTTTAAAGGTTGCTTTTGCACATTTATCAAGACCAAATGGCATTCTTATATCATCTGAAAAAGTTTTGACAACTTGCAGTTGTACTTTCAGTTCCTCATTTGATGCGCTATATGGTTTTAAATCATCAGCAAAGAGAAATTAAATGTCTTTACACTTTGTTGTTTTCTAGGAGCCAAATTATAGCCATGACACCTAAGCTGTTAAGTAGATAGCTTAATGGGTTAAGGGCAAGTCAGAATAGCAGTGGTGACATAGAGTCACCTTGGACTATCCCCCTTTGAATTTTTATCCCTGTGATAATAATTTGTTCTTTATCATGGCTTAATTGGAAAGTGGCCTGCCACTGTTTCATGGTCACTGTAATGTAGTTGATCAGTATAGGGTGTATCTTATACATTTTTAAGCACTCTTTTATCCATGAATGTTGGATACTACCATGCCATACTTAGATTCTTCCCCCTTTTTACAGTTCTCCACTATGACTTCATTTAATAACAAATGATCCTTTGTTCCATCTAACTTTCTTTTATTACCCTTTTCTTCTATTGCCATAATTGAGTTTTCTTCTAAACGATTATAAACTCTGTTGGCATCAATTCCTGTGTATAGTTTATACGTCGTCAGAAGGAAAGTTATTGGTCTATAATTTTTAGGGTAGCTTGCAGGTTCACTCTTAAGTAGGATTCCTTTTCTTGTTGTTAGCCAGGTTGGTGTCTGTTCAGGGTACTTATATAAATAGTCCTTACTCATGGCTAAATCTTTGTGCAAAGATGTTAATACTTTTAACCAAAAGTTAGGTACAGCATCTGGGCCTAGTGTTTTCCAATTAGAGGCTTTTCTTAACTTTGTTTCAATCTCTCTGGTTGCTACTTTATCCCATTTCATATCCTGTATCTTTAAACTTTTTATTCTTTCTTTTACTTCTATCCATTTAGCATCTTTCTTATGTTCCACAGGATCTTCACAGATACTTCTCTCTTTCTTTTGGTGGTCTTTCAATTCCTTTTACCTTGTTTCCCAATTCTCTATAAAACTTTTTTGGGTCACCAATAAATTGCTTATTTTGTACTTTTCCTTTATATTTATCGGTGTATCTTCTAAGTTTTTCCACCTGTGCTGAGATTTTTAGATTTTTATTTGCGATAGTGCATGATAGATCCTGGTCTTTTCTAATACTGTGCATTGCTTTAATCACATCTGTCTTTCTTAGTATTTTTGTTGATCTGTTCCCTCTTCTATACTCTTCTAACCGTGACACTTCTTGTCTTAATTGCTTTACAGTTTTCTCTATTCGATACTTCCATGATGGTATTTGATTTCTCCCCTTCCTTTCCCTCACTACCCTGTGATCTTGTGGTAGAAAGTTATCAGTTATTAATTTAGCTGTACAGTAATATATCCTGTTTACTTCTGTTATATCACATGGATCTCTATAGACCATCCTAATGATTGTGGTTATTTGTTTTATCAAACTTCTGACTTGTTGGGTTTTATTGACCTTCTGCAGTCTATTTATTTCATTGATCTTAATATGTCTATCTGTGTCTATTAAATCAAGTAACTCTTCTGGCTTTTTGTATGGCAACTGGGATGAATTAGAAATTGAAAGCAGAAGAAGAGTTCAGAAATTATTGAATTAAATAAGGTGTAACACAGAGAGTCTTAAAAGGCTTACAAAGGTGGGCTAGGAATTCTATATAGATGGCATTTTAAGACTACTTTTAGGAGGGCACAGAGGGTGGTGGGTTTTAGAGAATAACAAATTATTTTCTGTGGTAATGTAACATGCATCTGTTCTTTAAATTGATTCTAATATCTATTTTGTAAACAGAAAGAGATGCCAAATGATAAAAATCAAACAATCAATTAGCTTCACAATAGAATGTTCAACAAAGAGGATAAGACAAAGACTGTGGACAATCCCCTATGGAAAAGGAGCTGATAATGCCTTGGATTTTAATAGGTGTGTTACCACTTTTCATAGTAGATATTAGAGTATTATAAAACCTAGTAGGCCTAAATTATTATTTGGTTTTAGCTTAATTGTATTGCATATTACTTGTAGCTTAGAGCACAATGTTTCATTTAAGAGGGTTTCTATTATGAGATCGAAAACCCATTTACGCAAATATGAATACGTTGACACATATTGCACGAAGTACAGGAACCTCGAACGTCCAAAACCACGAATTCCAGAATGTCGATTTGTTTTGGTTGGCCTGTCTGCAGTAGAGCTCCATAAGGTAAGTGTGTGATAGATAGGACTTTAGGGTTAGGATTTGGGTTAAGGTAGGTGCATAGATAAGTAATGTATGTAAGATCTAGTGTAGTGTTAGATGTAGGTTTTTTTTAAGTGTATGTATGTGTATTATTTATTTTGTTTGGGTGTATGTCTGTAGGGGAAGTGTGCGGTAGTTACGGACCTTAGGGTTAGGGAGGGGTTAAGGATAGTGCATAGATAGTTGTGTATGTGGGGATAAGTTTAGTGTTGGAAGTAGGGTTTTTTTAAATGTATGTATGTGGATTATTTATTTTGTTTGGGGGTATGTCTGTAGGGGAAGTGTGCAGTGTTTACGGACCTTAGGGTTAGGGAGGGTTAAGGATAGTGCATAGTTAGTTGTGTATATGGGGTTTAGTGTAAGGTTAAAGTAGGGTTTTGGTGCTTTACTTTAGGTTAGAAGTAGGGTTTGATTAGTGTATGTATGTAGTTTATTTATTTTGTTTGGGTAGGTACTACATAGCGGGTGGTGGGGTTGGCCGACTATGATAGTTCAATATTTTATTTTTCGCGGTTTAGTGCGTTCAGGATTTTCGCGGTTCGCAGTATAGGGGTCAATGTTTAGGTATTCGTGTAAAGGGTTTTTCGATCTCGTAATATAGACCCCATTTAAGAGTGAGTGTTTTTACTACTGTGATGCCTCCATGAATATTTGATGCTTCTGTTCATAACAACTGATGTTCAGATGCCAAACTGTTTTATGTTGTAAAGAAATGCCATGTGTATTTGTCTACCAGTATCAAAGCCAGCCTATTTATGCAATAGTATTATTTATTTTTGTGTACAGAGGTAGTGCACTGATCAATACTAGCCAATTTCAGGCTCAGCCCAGGTAAAATACAAAATATTTTACAAATAAATTGCAGAAATGTAAGTAATACCAAAATAGCTCAGACTTATTATATAGAACAAAACTGTGTATATACATTCCAGTGAACAAGAGCACTGCAACGTACAAAGTGCAATGCGGGTCAGTCTTCAGTGAATCTTCACAGGTTCATAGGTTCATAGTTTAGTACTAAGCTAACTGCCCTTGCGAGCCATTTTAAGCCTAGCCAATTATCCCTTGTGAGATTCAAACCCTGCACCTTGTGTTTGTAAGGCAAACACCTTAGCCATTAAGCCTCCCTCCCACAACAAAATTCGATATTTTAATTAATTTTTTTTAATTATAGGTTAGTACTAGGCTAACTGCCCTTATGGGCCATTTTAAGCCTAGCCAATTACCCCATGTCAGAATCAAACCCTGAACCTTGTGTTTCGAAGGTAAGCACCTTAACCATTACACCAACCTCTAAAGATTTGAGGAAAAGAGGAGAAGAGTCTAAGAAAGGAGATAGCTTAGGTACTACTATGTTGAAGCTTGAGCATTTGGCTTGGATAAACAAATGTTTTTTTTTTTTTTTGAATAGGAGAAAAGAAAAACATGAAGCCCGTATTGTCAAATTGGAAAATAGAACAGATGTTGTGGAATATGAAGAAAATATTATTAAAATATAACATGCAGCAGTGTGAAAAAGGATGTAGTCCTTTTCAAGATAAACTATTATAAAGCATAGATGAGACATAAAAATCTAAGGATTTTAGAAGTACTAGACATATGAGATCTGCCGAAAGGATTAGTGCAAGTCTTAAGAGTATTTTAAAGAAATATTAACTGAGGATAGACTTCATTGCACTGAGATGGACCATTCTCATAGACTGAGGATAGAATTCATTGCACTGAGATGGACCATTCTCATAGACTGAGGATAGACTTCATTGCACTAAGATGGACTGTTCTCATAGACTGAGGATAAACTTCATTGCACTGAGATGGACCATTCTCTTAGACTGAGGATAGGCTTCTCATTGCACAGAGATGGACCATTCTCATAGACTGAGTATAGACATCATTGCACTGAGATGGACTATTCTCATAGACTGAGGTTAGACTTCATTGCACTGAGATGGACCATTCTCATAGACTGAGGGTAGACTTCATTGAACTGAGATGAACTATTCTCAAAGACTGAGTATAGACATCATTGCACTGAGATGGACTATTCTCATAGACTGAGGATAGACTTCATTTCACTGAGACGGACAATTCTCATAGACTGAGGGTAGACATAATTGCACTGAGATGGACCATTCTCATAGACTGAGGATGGACTTCATTGCTCTGAGATGGACCATTCTCATAGTCTGAGTATAGACATCATTGCACTGAGATGGACTATTCTCATAGACTGAGGATAGACATCATGGCACTGAGATGGACCATTCTCATAGAACTTCATCATTTGGCAAGGTAGATGAAAAGGCCTCCATGCTATTTTTGTGAAATTTGATAAAAATATAGGTAAAGGTAAAATTCTTTCAGGAGCCATAACACAGAAACTAATACATTTTGAAAAGGCAGCCATATTAATCTTTTCTATTCTGCTATATGTGATACAGAAGCAAAGATATGTAGCTGACATTCATCACAATCTCCGTTTTTTTAAAAAAATGAAGTGTTCCTTTGATTATCCCACTAAACTGTGTTTTATGTAATTTGACTGCTTTAGTGTTTTCCACTGAAGCTAAGCATGAATTGTCTGTATGGTCTGTAATATAACTGCTCTTGCTCCATTCTTTCCAAGCAATTCATCAAGTTTAGGTCAATTAATCAAAAACAGGCATTTTTGGATATTTGACCTATCTCTCTTATTTGTTCTTTAGTCACATATTTTCTTCCTGTTATATCACAGTTGTGATGGATGGGTCTACATTTTGCTATTTGGGATCAACACTAAGGACATACAATTAAAATGCATATACACATTATATAAATGTTGTTGTTGTGTCTTTCGGCTTTTCCCGGTTAGGGGTCACCGCAGCAGTACTCCGGTCCGCTAATGATTGGCAGTAGATTTTTACATGCAGAGTTGCCAGCCCTGACGCACAACCTTCAAATGAAGGCACACCCATTCACGCATGTCTCCACACAAAAGACGCTCTAGCTGAGAATCGAACAGGACAACGTCTTACTGTGAGGAGACAATGCTACCGCAGCACCACCACCGCGGTTTCATATTTAAATTATCTATGCATATTAATGGTGCTCTCAGTTTTTCTAAATTAAAATATATTTTGCAAAACATAAGCTGTTCAGAAGATGTGTTTTTCTCACAAGAAACACAAATGAGTGTGCATTTATTTTAAACAAATGGATTAAAGCAGTGATTAATATTTTTAAGTAATGCTCCTGGTATAATGATAATTATAAAAGCATCATGTGCATGAGATATCCAAGAGGTACAGCATGGACGCAATGGCTATGCTTTAGCAGTCACTCAAATGTATGCTTCTCAAATATCAATTGTTTCAGTTTAGGTACCTTTTATGGAGTACTAGATGCTTTTAGATAACATTTATGAAATTTTGTAAAAAAATGGGTAACGTCAGGGCTGACTGGGGATTGAAATGCAATATTCTATCTGATATTGAATAATCTTTTTTACCCCAGAAAAATGATTTCATATAACAATGGTAATCTATTGTGGCTATTTATAAATAAGGAGAATTTAGATGGCTATAGATGGGTGAAATATTAATAATTTTGCAATAAAAGAATGCACTTGTATCTCCCATGTGGCAAAACTAAGTTCTAGAATTGATCTGTTTCTTATGTCTTTATGACTTGCTTCAGAAAGGGCTTTAAAAATGCTTCCATCCTGTCCAGATCACATATCAAGTGGTTACAAAATAAATCCCCTATGTGGCAAAAAGCTATACACAAGTAAGCCGTCCACAAACTGGTTTAGTGTTACTACTTTCTGTAAAAAAATGAAATCAGAAATACAGATATTTAAAAAAAATAATGTTTCAGCATGCAATCTCCTGTAGACACAAATGAGATGCTTTTAAAGCATGCATTTATTTATTTTATTTGTTTACCCAGACAGTCCAACTAGGTACTGGGGAGAAAAGGTCCACAAAAAATGATAGTGATTACTTACATCTACAACAAGTACAGCAGATAACACAATGCAGTGACAGTATATGAAATACAATGCAACAGTAATATACAAATGTGAGTACAAAAGTAGTTTAGAATAAGGTAACAACGCAAATAAGCAGATACAATCTAATATTACACACAAGTCTGCTCTTGTGTAATACTTTCTCATATACAAGTGGTGGCTGAGTTGTGATTCTTAAAATTAGAATAATTTAGGTGGCTCCTGGAATAAAATAGCATCAGAAGAGTAGGCTAGCTGTGGTCAGGGATTGTTTACTGTATGGAAGGATATAAGATGTAATTACGAGTGGTTAATCAGAGGAGGTAGATGAGAAGCTGTTAATATAAGGGAGGTAGCTGAGATAAAATATATAAGTACGTAAGTTAAATGCCAAGATTAAGCTGTACTGGCAAAAGATGGGGCTGACATTTAGACGGACTGGATAACCAGTCCATTTAAATAATGATAGCTTGGCAGAAGAATGAAAAATATGTGTGCTCTTGCACCCACCCCACATAACCAACTCTACTTAATGTCCTTTAATATCATAACCTACTTTATTTAGCTACTATGTTTGTTCTCTAATCTGTATTTATGTTTTGCATTTGTTCTTTTGCTAGCATGTTTTTTTTTTATTTTTTTTTACTTTTATTCTGTCTACATTGTATTAATAACCTTCTGTACCTAGATTGTTACTGTTAAATGTTAATGTACATTTATTTTTTGGAGCTTTTCTCCCCGGGACTCCATTGAAAACGGGTTCTTTAAGGCCCAATGGACTATCCTGGTAAACCAACTACAATAAATAAAATAAATAAATAAATGAGTTAAATAATTTAAAAACAATTAATGAAAAAATGAATGGGTAACAATAAACTATTTTGCTTGAATTGTAAGTATATCAATATTTGGAAAACGTTGATAGAAAAAAGCAGAATGTGAAAATCAAATGAATAGATTAAAATGGTATAAATGTTTTAAAAAAACATACCTGTGATGAACTAGGAAAGGTATTGGCATCACATTGTAGAAGGACGATATTTAGGAATTCATTGCAAGGCTAAAGACAATACTAATAAAATGTGTTCATCACAACAAAAGATTGTTAACATTTAGTGTATTATTTCCAAACAACCTATAATAGGGATGAATTAAGGACCAAACTATAATCAGATATTGGCTCATAGACATCCCCAAATTTAATTTTAATATAATACAAATTACAGTACAAGGTATCATGGTTATTTTTTCTCATCCTAAAACAAATAAAAGGTCATTTTCCCATGTTATATAGTAATCAGCTTAGAGTGAGCTATGTTATTGTTTAAGCTACATAATTTCACATCCATCCCTGAATGGTGAATACTATCATATATGCAAAGAACAAAATTATATTACTTAAAAAGGATGGACCATTACCAGAACATTAGTGACTCATCTCTATCCTGAAAATAAATTATCATATAATTTCTAGAGTAATTAGTAGGAAGATGGTATGGAAGTGAGATATGATTCTCTTTTATTCTCAGTTTGGATTCTTCCCAGGAATGTCAGTGTTCAAAGCAAATTACTACAAGCCATAATGTTTAATACAGACAAGTTTTTTAACTGGCAAAATTGTACTGAAATTGGATGTCTCCAAATCCTTTGATGTATTAAATAGGCCCCGGGATTCATGAAGCTTGCGCCAGGCACACGCATAGCGTAGGCGTTATAATGCCAAATATGGCCGCCGAGCGATTCAGGTACGATCCAATTCCATGTGCACTACCGGCGTATGCCAGATCTGCGCAGCCCCCAGCGTAGGTATGCAAATCACCCCATGTGCAGTGTTGCACCATGCAAATGAAGGCAAATAGCGATTCATGAAGTGGTGCAGGCATAGCGTAAGCCCACGGAAATGTAAACCAAAAAACACGGTTTACATTTTCCCAAACAGAACATCGGAGCTATGGAAGAGGGCCAGACCCAGGTATCACAATGTTAACATATGCCAATGGCGAAATACACAGCCAATGGCATAAGAAAAGATGCACAACACGTAAATAACAACATTTAATGTCATGTCCACAGTAACGCACAGCAGAACCGCAGGGCATGTGTGCGGAAGCTGTAACATAAAGAAATAATATAAAAATGTCATAAAATCGCAACGTAATAGAAATCAGGTTTACAGCATAACACACAATGGTAGGCATGGAATACCACAACCAAGGTGCAAGGGTTGCTAAGGGCTTGCGATAATGTTTGATGCGGTAACTATGAATTAGTAGTCAATGCCATGCAAATGAGGCAGATAATACTGAATCGCAAATGCCCCGCCGGAGGAAGGTTGTACCATACGGCGCAGCGGTATAACACTGAGGAGTGGCTCAGAGGAGATACATGACATCAGCAGAGGGGTGTGCCACCGTAGCACTAAGCACACTGGAGCATTGCAAATCTGGCCTGTCCGTTGCTAAGCAAAGCTGCAGGATAGGGGTGGGGAGGAATTGTTTAGCTGAGAGCACACATGGTGGCCAAAAGCGCATGTGTACGAGGATGAAAACGTGCCCGAAACCCAGTAATCGGACGCGCGCGCCGCAAACAATAGCAGAAACAGGAAGGTCAGGGGAAGAAAAGAAGGAAATGTGGAAGTAGGGTAATTGGAGTACTAATGAGCAATCAACACCAATCAACCCATGAAGGCCAATCGACGGCAGCTGGCAAGTCCACTTGCAGAAACCTGCAAAACAGGATAGGGGAGGCATGTGAATGCAAAGAAAGGAGGGGAGGTATTGGATTGCAAAGATAGGAGACCTGACACAGCAGAGCAAAGCAAACCGACAGCAGACTGGCAGTAGCACACATAACGCAAGATACGCCAGGCCCAGGAAAGTACAAATGAAAGTAGGCTGCAGGATGCTCGCCAGAAAATGGTAGGTGCAACGCGCAGAAATGTAAAGGGAAGGTCAAGAGGTAATCCATGGCAGGCAAATGTAATTCAACACCAAAGGCACCACAATAGTAGTTCCGGCAGTAAAACACATAACATAAGCTGTAGCTACGAACGTACATACACACCCTATGACATCATCAGTGTTCACAGCACAATTGTATAAAGTGTGAAAGCACCCAACACACACCTGTGTATTCCCAAACACCACACCATAGCTGTAAACACACAGGGAACTTTTAAAATGTACATGTCGGGAGCTGCCATAGCTGTGATTCATCAGCATGTGTTAGAAACTGACGGTGTTGTGGAGGATGATGCCGACAACCACCGCAGGCCTCAGAGGAGAAGGAGAGTGTTACGACCAAGGGTAACCTATCAGGGGCTACATGACCTGGAGATAGTAGAGCGTTACAGGGTGGACAGGGACATCTTACAGCAAATAGTGGAGCTGTGCCGGCCACGCCTGAGAACCAGAAACAAAAGAGGGGAACCCATACCAGTGGACATGAAGGTATGTGTAAGCCTGCGAATACTGGCCACAGGTACCTTTCAAAGGCCAACTGGAGATATAATGGGCATCTCACAGGCATCAGCATCCAGGGTACTACACCAGTTCCTGGATGCCATGTTACCACATGCCAATGAGTAGATATACTTCCCCAGAACTCAGGAGGAGTTGGCCAGCAATATGCGCCACTTCCACCGTGTGGCACAATACCCGGAGGTACTGGGTGCGATAGACTGCACACACATACAAATCAAGTCACCACCCGGTGAGCAGGGTAGGCGCTACATAAACCACAAGGGATTCCACTCCATTAACTGCCAGGTCGTGTGCAATGCATTATCATGGATGTGTGTGCTGGCAGCCCTGGAAGCTACCATCACTCCCATATCTGGCATGCCTCACAGCTGTATCAGGTATTTGTCAGGGGGGACATCCCACATGGCCATCTCGTGGGGGGTGCTGGCTATGCACTGGAGCCATGGATGATGACTCCCATCAGAAATGCACACACCCATGCAAGAACGCCATAATGAGGCACACGCACAAACCAGAATCATCATAGAGCGTGTGTTCGGGATGCTGAAATCACGGTTCCGGTGCTTGGATACATCTGGTGGAGCCTTGCAGTACTCTCCAGGTACATGTGCCCACATCATCATAGTATGTGCCATGCTACATAATATGATCCTGCGGAAACAGCTGCAGCAGGGACAAAATGGTGAAGGTCCTCATAGCCCACCGTAATTGCCAAGGCCAGTACAGGCACAGAGGGATTCAGACCATGAACACACTGTGCAAGCCCCAGTAGGCAGACGGAGGCGTGCCCAATATGCCTACGCCTTGGCAAAGAGGGAACGTATAGCACATACTCTGACCATGTAGGCCCTTACAAACTGACACCTCTCCACCTGCACACACAGTAAAATGGATGGCACACAAACATAACCACCTGTAAATTGTAATGTATAGGTGGCCCAATGTGTGACTCCTACATAGGCAGCCCTCAAACATTGTAAACACAACAGCCAGTGGAACACGGAATGCCAAGACCTGAACAGTACATGAGTCTTACAGCATATGGTGGTGCTGTGTGCCTGTCACGTTCCCACCAGATATATATATATATATATATATAGATATATATATATATATAGATATATATATATATATATATATATATATAGATATATATATATATATATATATATATATATATATATATATATAGATATATATATATATATATATACACATATGCATATATATATAATACAGATAGAAAGGGCAATAGAGGGATATATGGTGATATAGATGGATTCAGCAATATCTGCAAATATAATAGATAGTTCAACGACATTCATAACATCTTGGAAGTACAAATAAATAGGATACCACCAACCATGGAATGTGTAACATGCCGACATGCGTAACCATGAGGCTGAACGACCGATAGAACACAGTACCGGAACAGTACATCTGCGAGTAATAGTACGATGATATGAAGGGACAGTTAGTCACCGCTGCTGGTGTCACGGTCCACGTAGGTACTGTGTTCAACTGTGTCTGTGTGTGCCGTAGTCTGTGTAAGTGTGCGTTGAGGGTGCCGTGTGCGTTTCTGTGTGACTGTAATGTGTGTGTGTGTCCGCAACATGTGTATGTTGGTGCCAAGTCAGAGGCAGATCAGTATGTTAGGTGTGGGTATAGCTAGCCATAGGCATACGGTTACTACCTGTACCACAGTAGGAGGGACAGCCCCACCCTCGGCAGGTGTGTCCTGACATAAAACAGTACAAAGAGCAAATGTCTGAGATGGTAGGACATAAATATGTCCCATATATAATGTAACAGTCGTATTTAATAGTTATGCCTGTATGTAAGAAACTTAAATGTTACATGCAATATGATAAGTAGCCAAAGTCACACAACAATAGGTATGTAGTGAGGATAAAAGTATGTGCTACCTGTGTACTGACCATGGCTACGTGTTGGCCTGTAAACACTGCTTTGTGTCCCGCAACTATTCCTGTGTTCGTTCCTGATCAACATGAGGTTCTTCCAGAAGTTTTCTATAGTTCCAACTATATTTATGCATTTTTCACATTACTTGGCTTCTCATCTGATCCCTCACCTTATATTCTTTCTTTTGTTTTTTGGCCCATTCAGTTTCTGCGTGATTTTATCTACTTCTGGTTTGATTTCCATTCCTGCTTGATGCCTACATGCTTCTGCTAGCCTAAGCAGGGAAGTAATCTTAGATTTATTCTCCTCATGTTTCAAAACTTTCACTACATTTGGGTCTTGTGAGGTCAGCAGATATGTGTAGAGTCCCACGATTGCAGATCTATACATGTAATCAATTTCAAGGAGGCCCATCCCTCCTTTAGCATGGAGAATATATAATCTTGGTATGCACTGATTTTTATAAATCATTTGGTGAGCACAAAGAATTCTTATTGTTTTCCTTCCTAATCTATCTAACATGTTTTGGGGCCAGTCAAGCACTCCAAAACTATAAGTTAGAACAGGAAGATCAAATTGGTTGATAGCTAGGAGTTTGTTCCTAGATGTCAGCGCTGTTTTCAGGATTAATTTAAGTCTTCTAAAGTATTCCTTACTAGGTTTTATTCACATCTGCTCATGTTTTATTGTTGATCCTTCATCGATTCCCAAATATGTATACACTCCCTCTTGCTCAAGTTCTTTTATATCACATTCTTGCTCCAATCTGATGTTTTCTGGTGTGTAGTTTTTCTGCTTTAAAGGTTTGTTTTGCACATTTATCAAGGCCGAATGACATTCTTATATCATCTGAAAAAGTTTTGACAACTTGCAGTTGTACTTTCAGTTCCTCATTTGATGCGCTATATGGTTTTAAATCATCAGCAAAGAGAAATGAAATGTCTTTACACTTTGTTGTTTTCTAGGAGCCAAATTATAGCCATGACACCTAAGCTGTTAAGTAGATAGCTTAATGGGTTAAGGGCAAGTCAGAATAGCAGTGGTGACATAGAGTCACCTTGGACTATCCCCCTTTGAATTTTTTATCCCTGTGATAATAATTTGTTCTTTATCATGGCTTAATTGGAAAGTGGCCTGCCACTGTTTGGTCACTGTAATGTAGTTGATCAGTATAGGGTGTATCTTATACATTTTTAAGCACTCTTTTATCCATGAATGTTGGATACTACCATGCCATACTTAGATTCTTCCCCCTTTTTACAGTTCTCCACTATGACTTCATTTAATAACAAATGATCCTTTGTTCCATCTAACTTTCTTTTATTACCCTTTTCTTCTATTGCCATAATTGAGTTTTCTTCTAAACGATTATAAACTCTGTTGGCATCAATTCCTGTGTATAGTTTATACGTCGTCAGAAGGAAAGTTATTGGTCTATAATTTTTAGGGTAGCTTGCAGGTTCACTCTTAAGTAGGATTCCTTTTCTTGTTGTTAGCCAGGTTGGTGTCTGTTCAGGGTACTTATATAAATAGTCCTTACTCATGGCTAAATCTTTGTGCAAAGATGTTAATACTTTTAACCAAAAGTTAGGTACAGCATCTGGGCCTAGTGTTTTCCAATTAGAGGCTTTTCTTAACTTTGTTTCAATCTCTCTGGTTGCTACTTTATCCCATTTCATATCCTGTATCTTAAACTTTTTATTCTTTCTTTTACTTCTATCCATTTAGCATCTTTCTTATGTTCCACAGGATCTTCACAGATACTTCTCTCTTTCTTTTGGTGGTCTTTCAATTCCTTTTACCTTGTTTCCCAATTCTCTATAAAACTTTTTTGGGTCACCAATAAATTGCTTATTTTGTACTTTTCCTTTATATTTATCGGTGTATCTTCTAAGTTTTTCCACCTGTGCTGAGATTTTTAGATTTTTATTTGCGATAGTGCATGATAGATCCTGGCCTTTTCTAATACTGTGCATTGCTTTAATCACATCTATCTTTCTTAGTACTTTTGTTGATCTGTTCCCTCTTCTATACTCTTCCAACCGTGACACTTCTTGTCTTAATTGCTTTACAGTTTTCTCTATTCGATACTTCCATGATGGTATTTGATTTCTCCCCTTCCTTTCCCTCACTACCCTGTGATCTTGTGGTAGAAAGTTATCAGTTATTAATTTAGCTGTACAGTAATATATCCTGTTTACTTCTGTTATATCACATGGATCTCTATAGACCATCCTAATGATTGTGGTTATTTGTTTTATCAAACTTCTGACTTGTTGGGTTTTATTGACCTTCTGCAGTCTATTTATTTCATTGATCTTAATATGTCTATCTGTGTCTATTAAATCAAGTAACTCTTCTGGCTTTTGTATGGCAACTGGGATGAATTAGAAATTGAAAGCAGAAGAAGAGTTCAGAAATTATTGAATTAAATAAGGTGTAACACAGAGAGTCTTAAAAGGCTTACAAAGGTGGGCTAGGAATTCTATATAGATGGCATTTTAAGACTACTTTTAGGAGGGCACAGAGGGTGGTGGGTTTTAGAGAATAACAAATTATTTTCTGTGGTAATGTAACATGCATCTGTTCTTTAAATTGATTCTAATATCTATTTTGTAAACAGAAAGAGATGCCAAATGATAAAAATCAAACAATCAATTAGCTTCACAATAGAATGTTCAACAAAGAGGATAAGACAAAGATTGTGGACAATCCCCTATGGAAAAGGAGCTGATAATGCCTTGGATTTTAATAGGTGTGTTACCACTTTTCATAGTAGATATTAGAGTATTATAAAACCTAGTAGGCCTAAATTATTATTTGGTTTTAGCTTAATTGTATTGCATATTACTTGCAGCTTAGAGCACAATGTTTCATTTAAGAGGGTTTCTATTACGAGATCGAAAACCCATTTATGCAAATACGAATACGTTGACACATATTGCACGAAGTACAGGAACCTCGAACGTCCAAAACCACGAATTCCAGAATGTCGATTTGTTTTGGTTGGCCTGTCTGCGGTAGAGCTCCATAAGGTAAGTGTGCGATAGATAGGACTTTAGGGTTAGGATTTAGTTTAAGGTAGGTGCATAGATAAGTAATGTATGTAAGATCTAGTGTAGAGTTAGATGTAGGTTTTTTTAAGTGTATGTATGTGTATTATTTATTTTGTTTGGGTGTATGTCTGTAGGGGAAGTGTGCGGTAGTTACGGACCTTAGGGTTAGGGAGGGGTTAAGGATAGTGCATAGATAGTTGTGTATGTGGGGATAAGTTTAGTGTTGGAAGTAGGGTTTGGTTAAATGTATGTATGTGGATTATTTATTTTGTTTGGGGGTATGTCTGTAGGGGAAGTGTGCGGTGTTTACGGACATTAGGGTTAGGGAGGGTTAAGGATAGTGCATAGTTAGTTGTGTATATGGGGTTTAGTGTAGGGTTAAAGTAGGGTTTTGGTGCTTTACTTTAGGTTAGAAGTAGGGTTTGATTAGTGTATGTGTGTGGTTTATTTATTTTGTTTGGGTAGGTACTACATAGCGGGTGGTGGGGTTGGCCGACTATGATAGTTCAATATTTTATTTTTCGCGGTTTAGTGCGTTCAGGATTTTCGCGGTTCGCAGTATATGGGTCAATGTTTAGGTATTCGTGTAAAGGGTTTTCCGATCTCGTAATATAGACCCCATTTAACAGTGAGTGTTTTTACTACTGTGATGCCTCCATGAATATTTGATGCTTCTGTTCATAACAACTGATGTTCAGATGCCAAACTGTTTTATGTTGTAAAGAAATGCCATGTGTATTTGTCTACCAGTATCAAAGCCAGCCTATTTATGCAATAGTATTATTTATTTTTGTGTACAGAGGTAGTGCACTGATCAATACTAGCCAATTTCAGGCTCAGCCCAGGTAAAATACAAAATATTTTACAAATAAATTGCAGAAATGTAAGTAATACCAAAATAGCTCAGACTTATTATATAGAACAAAACTGTGTATATACATTCCAGTGAACAAGAGCACTGCAACGTACAAAGTGCAATGCGGGTCAGTCTTCAGTGAATCTTCACAGGTTCATAGGTTCATAGTTTAGTACTAAGCTAACTGCCCTTGCGAGCCATTTTAAGCCTAGCCAATTATCCCTTGTGAGATTCAAACCCTGCACCTTGTGTTTGTAAGGCAAACACCTTAGCCATTAAGCCTCCCTCCCAACCCAAAATTCGATATTTTAATTAATTTTTTTTAATTATAGGTTAGTACAAGGCTAACTGCCCTTATGGGCCATTTTAAGCCTAGCCAATTACCCCATGTCAGAATCAAACCCTGAACCTTGTGTTTTGAAGGTAAGCACCTTAACCATTACACCAACCTCTAAAGATTTGAGGAAAAGAGGAGAAGAGTCTAAGAAAGGAGATAGGTTAGGTAATACTGTGTTGAAGCTTGAGCATTTGGCTTGGATAAACAAATGTTTTTTTTTTTTTTTTTGAGTTGCATTCTAAATTTGGAATATGTGCCAGTTTCCTTAATGTTGATGTGGAGAGCTTGCCTGAAAGGTCAAATCATGTGCAGTGAGTTTGGTTCTAGGGGTAATGAGAATTTGTGTAGATTGTGAGTAGTGTCTGAGGTTGTTTGAGGAGGTTTTTTTCTTGAGGTCTAGCTGCAAGGGGAGTAAATGTGTGGAGCTGGAGTAGTTGGGATCCTAAAAGGGGGTTAGGTCTTTGTTTTATGGGTATTCATTTGGATTTTTCTAGGGTGTTGCAGTGATGCTCACAAAGAGGTGAGTTTGTAATGAATTGGCAGTTGCTATTAGAGATAGTCTGGTGTGTGGCAATATTTTTCTTGGAGGCAGAAGCAAAAATCGGGAGCCCATATTCAAGTTGAGAGAGAAGAACTCCTTTGTCAATGGCTGGTCTTGCTGGTTGAGGCAGAAAAAGGGAGATCTATTTGGCCCAGTAGAGGAGGGATGGAGTTTATTTTGGATCTTACTTTGTCTATGTGTAAATGGAAGTTTAGTAACTGACTTAGTAACTGTGACAGTCTAAGGTATTTGAAGGTTGAGTCTGAATCTATGGAATGATTGTGTAGGTCAAGGATAGAGAGTCAGATACTTGATACATTTTCTGTGGCATTCCAAAAAGCATGGGGTTTAGAAATAGTTTATGATTTATGAGCCACTGGTGGAGCTCATGTAAGTCTGACTGAAGTTGGCACTGAATGTTGTTGTGAGAGTAACCTGATCAGTAAATGACCATGTCATCAGCATAGAGAATAAGTAGGAGATGAGGTATGTCACAAGTAAGTTTGTTAATGAATATGGAAAAGAGGAGGGGGGTTAAGAATGGATCCTTGTGGTGCACCTTTGGTAAAGGTCATATTCTGATTGGGAGGATCCTATTTTAACTCTGCAGTGTCTGTCAGTGAGGCAGTTTTTAAGCCAGGGAGCAGTGTCTGGACTGATACCAATTTCAATTCATTTGTTTTATAGAAGGTAGCAGTCAATGAGGTCAAATGCCTTTGTCAGGTCTATAAATAGGGCACCTGTAAGAAGGCCACTATCAGAGTTTAGCAAGATGTCATTAGTTAGGGACCAAAATACTGTTGTAGTACTTGGTCCAGGCCAGAATCCATGTTGTTTGGAGGAGAGCAGGTGGTACTGCTCAATATAGAGAGAGAGTTGGGTACAAACTATCTAGTAGTTTGCCAAGAAATAGGAGGATGGATATTGGACTGAAGTGAGAGCTATCTTTTGTGTTGCTTTGCTTTGGGAGCAGCTTAATTAGAGCAGTATCGAATGGTGTTGGTAGAGAGGGTATCATAAGGAGGTTTTCTTCCTATAAGTAGGTTAGCCTCTTTCAAAACGTATTTAGGAGAATGAAAAAGGGTCATTTATTTCTTTCTTTGAAGATTTATTCTGTGCCTTCTGATGGACGTCTTGCTAAATTATGTAAGACAAAAAAAAGGTTCTGTTGTCCTTTCTGGGGGCCTGTTTCCATTTTTGCCATGCTTCATCCCATAGAGTTAAAAGATGTTTGAGTAGAGTAGATAACCATTCAGTTTTGGCAGATTTATAAAGCCTGCAGATAAATTTTAAGTTGGGAGGAAGAAGGGAAAATACTGAAGTGTGGTAGACAATGGAATTATATCTACACATCAATGCATAAAACTCCAAATATCTGAAGGAAAAAGAACCTCAGAAGACAAAGACAAAGTAAGTTTTTTTTTTTGTTTTGTTTTCTAAACATAAGTAAGTTAAAGAATTAATTAATATGTGGCCTCAGATAGTAAAAACCAAGTTATCAGAGGATGTACATGTAATGCATGCACTTCCAGTAGAGAGCAGATGGTGAATGTGAAGCTTGGCTGAGCAAGGGATGCCAAAAAAGATAGAAAAACTTCTACCTATCATGTAATTTTGTCCATGATCACTCTTCCTTCTCTTAAAGACATCCTTTCACTGGTAAAACTTTGTTTGGACACAAAACACTAATTTTAAGAAAGGAGCTGAGGTGTCTATTCATAAAGTTACAAGAAGTGGCACAAAATTGAAAGACTTAGGCTAGCAGTGGCAATTAATAGCTCATGAGGAGGTGCCAGCTTACATAATGCTAATTGCAATACTGATATAACCACCATTTTTTTAATCATTGCTGCCTCTGATGAAGCATTTTTGTGTCCACATAGTATGGTTCTGTCTAGAAGAATGTCATGGAAGATTACAGTATGCTCGCTGTGCTTCAGATAATGCTAATTTTGATTTAGACAGACCATTCCAGTTGCCTGATGAAAAAAAAATAGATGTGGTAATAATGTGTGAATTTTACTCTCCAAAAAGGTGATGTCTTGATGAATACAATAAAAGAGATAGGAGAAAAGAAAAACATGAAGCCCGTATTGTCAAATTGGAAAATAGAACAGATGTTGTGGAATATAAAGAAAATATTATTAAAATATAACATGCAGCAGTGTGAAAAAGGATGTAGTCCTTTTCAAGATAAACTATTATAAAGCATAGATGAGACATAAAAATCTAAGGATTTTAGAAGTACTAGACATATGAGATCTGCCGAAAGGATTAGTGCAAGACTTAAGAGTATTTTAAAGAAATATTAACTGAGGATAGACTTCATTGCACTGAGATGGACCATTCTCATAGACTGAGGATAGACTTCATTGCACTGAGATGGACCATTCTCATAGACTGAGGATAGACTTCATTGCACTAAGATGGACTGTTCTCATAGACTGAGGATAGACTTCATTGCACTGAGATGGACCATTCTCTTAGACTGAGGTTAGGCTTCTCATTGCACTGAGATGGACCATTCTCATAGACTGAGTATAGACATCATTGCACTGAGATGGACTATTCTCATAGACTGAGGTTAGACTTCATTGCACTGAGATGGACTATTCTCAAAGACTGAGTATAGACATCATTGCACTGAGATGGACTATTCTCATAGACTGAGGATAGACTTCATTTCACTGAGACGGACAATTCTCATAGACTGAGGGTAGACATAATTGCACTGAGATGGACCATTCTCATAGACTGAGGATGGACTTCATTGCTCTGAGATGGACCATTCTCATAGTCTGAGTATAGACATCATTGCACTGAGATGGACTATTCTCATAGACTGAGGATAGACATCATGGCACTGAGATGGACCATTCTCATAGAACTTCATCATTTGGCAAGGTAGATGAAAAGGCCTCCATGCTATTTTTGTGAAATTTGATAAAAATATAGGTAAAGGTAAAATTCTTTCAGGAGCCATAACACAGAAACTAATACATTTTGAAAAGGCAGCCATATTAATCTTTTCTGATCTGCCATATGTGATACAGAAGCAAAGATATGTAGCTGACATTCATCACAATCTCCGTTTTTTAAAAAAATGAAGTGTTCCTTTGATTATCCCATTAAACTGAGTTTTATGGAATTTGACTGCTTTAGTGTTTTCCACTGAAGCTAAGCATGAATTGTCTGTATGGTCTGTAATATAACTGTTCTTGCTCCATTCTTTCCAAGCAATTCATCAAGTTTAGGTCAATTAATCAAAAACAGGCATTTTTGGATATTTGACCTATCTCTCTTATTTGTTCTTTAGTCACATATTTTCTTCCTGTTATATCACAGTTGTGATGGATGGGTCTACATTTTGCTATTTGGGATCAACACTAAGGACATACAATTAAAATGCATGTACACATTATATAAATGTTGTTGTTGTGTCTTTCGGCTTTTCCCGGTTAGGGGTCACCGCAGCAGTACTCCGGTCCGCTAATGATTGTCAGTAGATTTTTACATGCAGAGTTGCCAGCCCTGATGCACAACCTTCAAATGAAGGCACGCCCATTCACGCATGTCTCCACACAAAAGACGCTCTAGCTGAGAATTGAACAGGACAACGTCTTACTGTGAGGCGACAATGCTACCGCAGCACCACCACCGCGGTTTCATATTTAAATTATCTATGCATATTAATGGTGCTCTCAGTTTTTCTAAATTAAAATATATTTTGCAAAACATAAGCTGTTCAGAAGATGTGTTTTTCTCACAAGAAACACAAATGAGTGTGCATTTATTTTAAACAAATGGATTAAAGCAGTGATTAATATTTTTAAGTAATGCTCCTGGTATAATGATAATTATAAAAGCATCATGTGCATGAGATATCCAAGAGGTACAGCATGGACGCAATGGCTATGCTTTAGCAGTCACTCAAATGTATGCTTCTCAAATATCAATTGTTTCAGTTTAGGTACCTTTTATGAAGTACTAGATGCTTTTAGATAACATTAGTGAAATTTTGTAAAAAAATGGGTAACGTCAGGGCTGACTGGGGATTGAAATGCAATATTCTATCTGATACTGAATAATCTTTTTTACCCCAGAAAAA
The DNA here is from genome assembly GCF_019279795.1 of Protopterus annectens. Classification (NCBI taxonomy): domain Eukaryota; kingdom Metazoa; phylum Chordata; order Ceratodontiformes; family Protopteridae; genus Protopterus; species Protopterus annectens. The sequence goes on along the minus strand of NC_056728.1, from coordinate 160,109,372 downwards.
TGATTTCATATAACAATGGTAATCTATTGTGGCTATTTATAAATAAGGAGAATTTATATGGCTATAGATGGGTGAAAGATTAATAATTTTGCAATCAAAGAATGCACTTGTATCTCCCATGTGGCAAAACTAAGTTCTAGAATTGATCTGTTTCTTATGTCTTTATGACTTGCTTCAGAAAGGGCTTTAAAAATGCTTCCATCCTGTTCAGATCACATATCAAGTGGTTACAAAATAAATCCCCTATGTGGCAAAAAGCTATACACAAGTAAGTCGTCCACAAACTGGTTTAGTGTTACTACTTTCTGTAAAAAAATGAAATCAGAAATACAGATATTTAAAAAAAATAATGTTTCAGCATGCAATCTCCTGTAGACACAAATGAGATGCTTTTAAAGCATGCATTTATTTATTTTATTTGTTTACCCAGACAGTCCAACTAGGTACTGGGGAGAAAAGGTCCACAAAAAATGATAGTGATTACTTACATCTACAACAAGTACAGCAGATAACACAATGCAGTGACAGTATATGAAATACAATGCAACAGTAATATACAAATGTGAGTACAAAAGTAGTTTAGAATAAGGTAACAACGCAAATAAGCAGATACAATCTAATATTACACACAAGTCTGTTCTTGTGTAATACTTTCTCATATACAAGTGGTGGCTGAGTTGTGATTCTTAAAATTAGAATATTTTAGGTGGCTCCTGGAATAAAATAGCATCAGAACAGTAGGCTAGCTGTGGTCAGGGATTGTTTACTGTATGGAAGGATATAAGATGTAATTACGAGTGGTTAATCAGAGGAGGTAGATGAGAAGCTGTTAATATAAGGGAGGTAGCTGAGATAAAATATATAAGTACGTAAGTTAAATGCCAAGATTAAGCTGTACTGGCAAAAGATGGGGCTGACATTTAGATGGACTGGATAACCAGTCCATCTAAATAATGATAGCTTGGCAGAAGAATGAAAAATATGAGTGCTCTTGCACCCACCCCACATAACCAACTCTATTTAATGTCCTTTAATATCATAACCTACTTTATTTAGCTACTATGTTTGTTCTCTAATCTGTATTTATGTTTTGCATTTGTTCTTTTGCTAGCATGTTTTTTTTTTTTTTTTTACTTTTATTCTGCCTACATTGTATTAATAACCTTCTGTACCTAGATTGTTACTGTTAAATGTTAATGTGCATTTATTTTTTGGAGCTTTTCTCCCCGGGACTCCATTGAAAATGGGTTCTTTAAGGCCCAATGGACTATCCTGGTAAACCAACTGCAATAAATAAAATAAATAAATAAATAAATAAATCAATGAGTTGAATAATTTAAAAACAATTAATGAAAAAATGAATGGGTAACAATAAACTATTTTGCTTGAATTGTAAGTATATCAATATTTGGAAAAAGTTGATAGAAAAAAGCAGAATGTGAAAATCAAATGAATAGATTAAAATGGTATAAATGTTTTAAAAAAAACATACCTCTGAAATGATGAACTAGGAAAGGTATTGGCATCACATTGTAGAAGGACGATATTTAGGAATTCATTGCAAGGCTAAAGACAATACTAATAAAATGTGTTCATCACAACAAAAGATTGTTAACATTTAGTGCATTATTTCCAAACAACCTATAATAGGGATGAATTAAGGACCAAACTATAATCAGATATTGGCTCATAGACATCCCCAAATTTAATTTTAATATAATACAAATTACAGTACAAGATATCATGGTTATTTTTTCTCATCCTAAAACAAATAAAAGGTCATTTTCCCATGTTATATAGTAATCAGCTTAGAGTGAGCTATGTTATTGTTTAAGCTACATAATTTCACATCCATCCCTGAATGGTGAATACTATCATATATGCAAAGAACAAAATTATATTACTTAAAAAGGATGGACCATTACCAGAACATTAGTGACTCATCTCTATCCTGAAAATAAATTATCATATAATTTCTAGAGTAATTAGTAGGAAGATGGTATGGAAGTGAGATATGATTCTCTTTTATTCTCAGTTTGGATTTTTCCCAGGAATGTCAATGTTCAAAGCAAATTACTACAAGCCATAATGTTTAATACAGACAAGTTTTTTAACTGGCAAAATTGTACTGAAATTGGATGTCTCCAAATCCTTTGATGTATTAAATAGGCCCCAGGATTCATGAAACTTGCGCCAGGCGCACACATAGCGTAGGCATTATAATGCCAAATATGGCCGCCGAGCGATTCAGGTACGATCCAATTCCACGTGCACTAACGGCGTATGCCAGATCTGCGCAGCCCCCAGCGTAGGTATGCAAATCACCCCATGTGCAGTGTTGCACCATGCAAATGAAGGCAAATAGCGATTCATGAAGTGGTGCAGGCGTAGCGTAAGCCCACGGAAATGTAAACCAAAAAACACGGTTTACATTTTCCCAAACAGAACATCGGAGCTATGGAAGAGGGCCAGACCCAGGTATCACAACGTTAACATATGCCAATGGCGAAATACACAGCCAATGGCATAAGAAAAGATGCACAACATGTAAATAACAACATTTAATGTCATGTCCACAGTAACGCACAGCAGAACCGCAGGGCATGTGTGCGGAAGCTGTAACATAAAGAAATAATATAAAAATGTCATAAAATCGCAACGTAATAGAAATCAGGTTTACAGCATAACACACAATGGTAGGCATGGAACACCACAACCAAGGTGCAAGGGTTGCTAAGGGCTTGCGATAGTGTTCAGCGCAGTAACTATGAATTAGTAGTCAATGCCATGCAAATGAGGCAGATAATACTGAATCGCAAATGCCCCACCGAAGGAAGGTTGTACCATACGGCGCAGCGGTATAACACTGAGGAGTGGCTCAGAGGAGATACATGACATCAGCAGAGGGGTGTGCCATCGTAGCACTAAGCACACTGGAGCATTGCAAATCTGGCCTGTCCATTGCTAAGCAAAGCTGCAGGATAGGGGTGGGGAGGAATTGTTTAGCTGAGAGCACACATGGTGGCCAAAAGCGCATGTGTACGAGGATGAAAATGTGCCCGAAACCTAGTAATCGGATGCACGTGCTGCAAACAATAGCAGAAACAGGAAGGTCAGGGGAAGAAAAGAAGGAAATGTGGAAGTAGGGTAATTGGAGTACTAATGAGCAATCAACACCAATCAACCCACGAAGGCCAATCGATGGCAGCTGGCAAGTCCACTTGCAGAAACCTGCAAAACAGGATAGGGGAGGCATGTGAATGCAAAGAAAGGAGGGGAGGTATTGGATTGCAAAGATAGGAGACCTGACACAGCAGAGCAAAGCAAACTGACAGCAGACCGGCAGTAGCACACATAACGCAAGATACGCCAGGTCCAGGAAAGTACAAATGAAAGTAGGCTGCAGGATGCTCACCAGAAAATGGTAGGTGCAACACGCAGAAATGTAAAGGGAAGGTCAAGAGGTAATCCACGGCAGGCAAATGCAATTCAACACCAAAGGCACCGCAATAGTAGTTCCGGCAGTAAAACACATAACATAAGCTGTAGCTACGAACGTATATACACACCCTATGACATCATCGGTGTTCACAGCACAATTGTATAAAGTGTGAAAGTACCCAACACATACCTGTGTCTTCCCAAACACCACACCATAGCTGTAAACACACGGGGAACTTTTAAAATGTACATGTTGGGAGCTGCCATAGCTGTGATTCATCAGCATGTGTTAAAAACTGACGGTGTTGTGGAGGATGATGCCGACAACCACCGCAGGCCTCGGAGGAGAAGGAGAGTGTTCAGACCAAGGGTAACCTATCAGGGGCTACATGACCTGGAGATAGTAGAGCGTTACAGGGTGGACAGGGACATCTTACAGCAAATAGTGGAGCTCTGCCGGCCACGCCTGAGAACCAGAAACAACAGAGGGGAACCCATACCAGTGGACACAACGGTATGTGTAAGCATGCGAATACTGGCCACAGGTACCTTTCAAAGGCCAACTGGAGATATAATGGGTATCTCACAGGCATCAGCATCCAGGGTACTACACCAGTTCCTGGATGCCATGTTACCAAATGCCAATGAATAGATATACTTCCCCAGAACTCAGGAGGAGTTGGCCAGCAATATGCGCCACTTCCACCATGTGGCACAATACCCGGAGGTACTGGGTGCGATAGACTGCACGCACATACAAATCAAGTCACCACCCAGTGAGCAGGGTAGGCGCTACATAAACCACAAGGGATTCCATTCCATTAACTGCCAGGTCATGTGCAATGCCCAGGGCATTATCATGGATGTGTGTGCTGGCAGCCCTGGAAGCTACCATGACTCCCATATCTGGCATGCCTCACAGCTGTATCAGGTATTTGTCAGGGGGGACATCCCACATGGCCATCTCGTGGGGGGGTGCTGGCTATGCACTGGAGCCGTGGATGATGACTCCAATCAGAAATGCACACACCCATGCAAGAACGCCATAATGAGGCACACGCACAAACCAGAATCATCATAGAGTGTGTGTTCTGGATGCTGAAATCACGGTTCTGGTGCTTGGATACATCTGGTGTAGCCTTGCAGTACTCTCCAGGCACGTGTGCCCACATCATCATAGTATGTGCCATGCTACATAATATGATCCTGCGGAAGCAGCTGCAGCAGGGGCAAAATGGTGAAGGCCCTCATAGCCCACCACAATTGCCAAGGCCAGTACAGGCACAGAGGGATTCAGACCATGAACACACTGTGCAAGCCCCAGTAGGCAGACGGAGGCATGCCCAATATGCCTATGCCTTGGCAAAGAGGGAACATATAGCACATACTCTGACCATGTAGGCCCCTATGGACTGACACCTCTCCACCTGCACACACAGTAAAATGGATGGCACACAAACATAACCACCTATAAATTGTAATGTATAGGTGGCCCAATATGTGACTCCTACATAGGCAGCCCTCAAACATTGTAAACACAACAGCCAGTGGAACACGGAATGCCAACACCTGAACAGTACATGAGTCTTACAACATATGGTGGTGCTGTGTGCCTGTCACGTTCCCCGCCAGATATACATATATATATATATATATATATATATATATATATATATATATATATATATATATATATATATATAGATATATATATATATATATATATATATATATATATATATATGTACACATATGCATATATATAATACAGATAGAAAGGGCAATAGAGGGATATATGGTGATATAGATGGATTCAGCGATATCTGCAAATATAATAGATAGTTCAATGACATTCATAACATCTTGGAAGTACAAATAAATAGGATACTGCCAACCATGGAATGTGTAACATGCCGACATGCGTAACCATGAGGCTGAAAGACCGATAGAACACAGTACCGGAACAGTACATCCACGAGTAATAGTACGATGATATGAAGGGACAGTTAGTCACCACTGCTGGTGTCGCGGTCCACGTAGGTACTGTGTTCAACTGTGTCTGTGAGTGCCGTAGTCTGTGTAAGTGTGCGTTGAGGGTGCCGTGTGCGTTTCTGTGTGACTGTAATGTGTGTGTGTGTCCGCAACATGTGTATGTTGGTGCCAAGTCAGAGGCAGATCAGTATGTTAGGTGTGGGTATAGCTAGCCGTAGGCATACGGTTACTACCTGTACCACAGTAGGAGGGACAGCTCCACCCTGGGCAGGTGTGTCCTGACATAAAACAGTACAAAGAGCAAATGTCCGAGATGGTAGGACATAAATATGTCCCATATATAATGTAACAGTCGTATTTAATAGTTATGCCTGTATGTAAGAAACTTAAATGTTACATGCAATATGATAAGTAGCCAAAGTCACACAACAATAGGTATGTAGTGAGGATAAAAGTATGTGCTACCTGTGTACTGACCATGGCTACGTGTTGGCCTGTAAACACTGCTTTGTGTCCCGCAAGTGTCCAACAATGACCATATGAAAAGGTGGCAACCCATGGCAAACAGGCTCTTTTAACACAACCACAATGACTGCAAATATCTGGGACAGAAATACAAGGGATAGCTGTCACTTACACATATCCCCTGATATATCGCTGCAATTATGGAGGTATACAAGTAGCAAGCCCACCTGCAGACGATATAGAAACCAATTAACAATGACCCAACATACAATCCTGTAACATAAGTCTACTAACTGTTAGCTCTCTAATTAGGGACGGAGCCCAAACACATATATACGGATTATGTAGAAATGCAAGGCCCACAAACCGTATATGTTACGTACAACAACTGACATCCCCCACACTAGAAACTAAAGCAATACAAACTGTAATAGCAGCACAAACATCCAGTCAGTCAATTACATCTGTAGAACCCTCAACATACTGTGTGAGAGACACAATTAAAGGCGACACGCAAAATTGCAGGCGTTGTATAATGGAACAAACAGCCATGTTACAGGTTTTGATTGCAATCCTCCGTTATCAGACGTCGGGATGACAGGTACACCCACATGTTGAACCAAATACTCTACCTGTCACACACAATCCATGGGGGACATGAATCCAAACTATACTTGTCTCCATGCATAGCAGTTGCAGTTAAACATAACAAAACACAATACAGACCGTCTCCCCAAAGGTAGGGCAAATAGGCAATGCCCAAGTAGAGAATCCAATTATACCCCAGTGTCGCAGCGTAATTGGCGAATGGAGTAGCTGCACAGCTGATATGCAAGTAATTAGTCACTCAGAAACACCAATTGGCGGGAAGAATCCACGTTTCAGGTATCGACATATATAAGGATGACTTGCCAGACATTCAAACCGTATGCTCATACCGAATAACAGTTGAAACACTGTGAGAGAGATAGAAACGAAATGCCATAACGACAACAAGGTAAGTAGAACACCCGATATGTAAGGTTATGTATAGCATGATCTGTATTAATTATCTTTACTGTATGTATAGCCTGTTTTGCATTAATTAAACTTGTCCGCAATGCATAAAGTGGGGAAAGGTATTTATTTAGTGATGTCTTGCTGAGCATACTAACGCTTGTAGAATCTGTGCGTCCAGCAGTGGGACACAAGGTACACAGCACAGACACAACAAGGGATGCTACATGAGGCCATTAAACAGAACAATGCCATACAACCCGCCGTCAGTGGTAGGGTATGTCCAACAAGGACGTGCCATAGCAGGGGATAGTAAATGTTGATATACTGTCACAGCACACATGTGTATGGGCATATAACGTTAATGACATATGTAAGGTGGTCCCACTGAGCAAGTATGCTTTGCATTATGGGATACTATGTGAAATATGTGTAATGTATAGTATTATAGGTAGATATGACAGATATTCTACACAGCATAACAGGCATATCATGCATACCACAGGTATCGTCTATTGGTATGTACAATAACAGGATACATATGGCCTGGTATGGGACATAGTAATAGCATGATAGCTAATCTAAATGGAAGGCCTACCAAGTAACCATGCACAAAGGACATGTAATAGCTGCACAGGTGCATAGTGGGGTACTATGCAGTCTGGCAAGTCCATGTGTAAGCACAACTACAGTGTTCACACTAGTGGCACCTCTCCAGGGTAGTGTCCTGTGAAGAGCAGAGCCAGGTGTGACCTGCACCACTGCACAGTACAGCCACTGCAGTGATCCCAGGCCTACATGTGTCTCCCAACCACCAAGGGAGGTATCACATGAACAGTGCTACTGAGTGTCCCTGCGTGATGTACATAGGATGTATGTTCCACAGCATGGTGAGTGTCCGGTTTGGGAATGTAACCCAGAAGCACATCCCACTCATTGTGGCATGTGTGCACATATCCATGAGCATGTTGCTCACAGTGGCTTCTGCTTATGTTGCGTATGAGGAGTATATCCTTCAATAATGTTGTGGACATAGGCCCTGTCTGATCAGCAGAGGTCACCCCTGAGTATGTAGTATGCAAATGTGTACAGATGTGGTGTCTGTAGTGCAGCCGCATATTTAAACCATCAGAGCTCAGTAAATGTTATGGCATGTTAATGTTGTGGCATGTAAAGCTGTAGCTGTTGTCTAAGGTACACCCTAAATGGGGTGGTGTACCCTTGAATGTGTGTAGATGTCTTGAGTTCAGAGGTACAATGGGTGCCTATGTACCAGTTACACACCCAGTACAGATAGGTGTGGCCACGTAGAAGGATATCCATGCCACAGTGGCAATATGGTAACCACAGGAGTGGGTGCGACATATGTGTGTACTGCAAACATGTACAATGTGATATGTATGTAGGGACTACTATCCATGTGATAGTCAGTGGGTGAATGGTGTAATGCAAAGGTGATGTGCATGCACCTTGTGTCATGCAGCTTGATGCCATGATAGTCAGATTATGTATCTGTCACAGCGACACCCCTATGGTCGGAGTCAGTATCAGCTGGTGGAGCAATCATGGTTCATGGTATGTAGGGGTTTGAAAGCTAGGCAGGGAAAGTCCCCTGTGCTAGCCTGTTCAGCAGGGAAGCATATACTGAACATGAGGGGCCCTATGACTGAGGACCGTGGTATGCCAAATATACCTGACATGTAGTAGGTACTATGGTATGCTGGCCTCACTGTGTGTCCTGTCCATGAGCCACATAGCATAACATCCTGAAACACAGGGTACGATGTGCAGGTGGATGCGTATGTTGCCAATACCAGAATGGGGAATGGTGCTGAAAGGCAATGAGAGGACAATGTAGGATGTGTGGTCTCCCGTACCATCAGCAACTGCCCTGGTAACTGTATGAAAGGAGTCCACCATGTGTAGGGGCCATGTGCTGGCCTTAACAAGCCCAACCCGGGTGGCAGCAAAGGACGGGAACCCAACAATGTCTCTGAGAATGACGTCCTTGATGATGTGCCCCATAGCCATGCAGAACAGTCCAGTCAGGTGTGTAGGACTATAGTCCCACTCGTGCAATGCGGTGCCACCTGTGTGTAGTGTGATAAATGCTGCTGTGTGCCATTCAGGGGCTACAATGTCTGAAACAATTCTATCACTGAATATGGTGGCCTAGTGGGGAGACATGTAATTCAGAGGTTGGTGGACATCACAGCCTGGAACGTTGGAAGGTGACATGAGGCCAGTGTCCCAGGACATATAGAGTGTAGGTCAGTACTGTGTAGGTGTGAGCACAGGGACACCACAATGTTCATGTATGGATTGCGGCCCTGTAGTGAGTGAGAGGGTGTACTGTCAGCATTGAATCCATCCTCCAGCATGTTGCCAACAATACCTGGGTCTGCATTGTTCCTGAGTGACTGTTGTATGTGACAGCAGATGTGGGTTTTGCCATTGAATACTGACATACCACCATAATGCCTGGTGGTACACCCCGGAATGTGTGGCAGTCATGTTTACGTAGCTAGTCTTGGAGTATGTGATGAGGGACCCTGTGGCCCCACCACGGCTGACCAGTGTGCCACCCCACACATGGGAATGTACACCACTGTGCAACAGCCTACACCTGTTGTTGTACATCATATGTCCGTGGAACATGACCACCAGAGTGGCATCTGTTATCTGGTGTGTACCATCATGGCTCTGTGTGGAATAGCATGATCCATGCAGTTGTGTACATGCTAATTAAGTGCACTGGGGTATGTGTCAGCATTTGTATGTGCATTGTCCATCTGCACGGGTGTCATGATGTTAACAACCGCTGTCAGCAGACGTCTGTAGTAGGTGTTGTAGTACACGTATACTGTGTATGCTGTGATGGGTGTGTTGCTGGGATGTGGCTAACAAGGTTGATTAGCATATGTTCGGAATCCACCAATGAGGGGATAACCCCAGGTGTGTAACACCAGTCACATGGTGATAGTGTTCATGCCAAGGGTAATGTAGGTCTTGGAGGTGGTGTGTATGGGTTGATCCAGCAGAGCGGAGGGTATGACTCATGGATGTGTCGGTACATGAGTGGCTATCCCAGTGAAGTGTGGGGTAGTGTCAGTCACACATCAGTAGTAGCTGAGGCCCACTGTCCACTATACCAACATAGAAGGTATGTTACCCGTGGGGTATGATGTTGACTCTGTCACTTGTTACAATGTGTATAGCGGTCCCGGACACAGTTAGTTGCACGTGGAGCACCTCTGATGCATTGTGCTAAGCAACTTGCCAGGATGTGTGCAAAACATAGTGGGATATGGGAACCCCTCAGCTGTGGGTGTGCCGGTCCAGGTATGTGCCTGAAAGGTATGGTCTGTCTATAACCTGTCATTGCAGGTGTGCTCTGCAGAGCCTAGAGGCAGGTCCCAGTCACTGCAGAGATGTTTGAGTGGTGCATTATAAGGTGTGCCTTGCCTGCGTGCGTCACAGAGGAAGATGCAAGCAATGTGTCACATGACCCCATGTCGCCTGCCAGTTACCGCCCTGCCGGTGACAGTTATTGGAAACTGTGCAAGACAGGCAGTATAGAAGCAGCAAGAGCCTTACATGTGAGCTGTACTCCCAGGGCTGACAGGTGCAAGTCATCTGTGCCACAGCATTGTGTTTGACCAGGACAGTCATAGCGGACAGATACCACATGCCTGTGGAATGACAATAGGAGCATAGGCAACTGTTGAAGTGACACAGTCGGTCATTGTACAGTGGTATCGTGTCCGGACGAATGCAAAATGCTCCCCAGGGCTAGGCCCACACCCTCAGGGCTATAAGACTGTTGAGCTATTGCATGTCCCTGCACACGTAGTCTGTGAAGTGGCATCACAGGGCCGTCACACTAACATGGCGAATGACAGACATATCGTACCTGGTGAGGTGTGGCATGGGTGCATAGGTTATGTTGCAGAAGCAGTTACCCGACAGCAAGATGTAAGCGACTAATGCCTTGTGTAGCCTGCTGTGTGGAACTGCAGTGTGACACCCTACAGAGTCAGCTATGACTGGTGTGTTGTGAATGTTATAACTCACTATTGGCTGTATGTGGTGGGCACACATGAGTCTGTGGGCTATAAGCTGGTGATGTTGTCTGCCATGATGGGGGCTACCTCTGGTGCCTACAGTGAGTATGGAGACGTACTGCACAGGTTGTCCTCGTAGGTGTGTCCAGTGGTGTAGATCATGTGAGACTATGTGATGGGTGGGGTGTGTTGCGAATGTTACACATCCCCAAATGACTGTCAGATGCAGTCAGGGTTGGTGACAGCATTACCCCCAGCCATAGCTGTCAGCCTCCTCTCCCCAAACTGAGGAACATTAGCCCTCATACCATGTGACAAATGGGTGAAACGTGGAACACTTACAACTGGCTTACTAACAGCGTCAACTAGGAAGGGCATATGATGGCTAAAATAGGCGGGTCTTACGTATAAAACAGATATTCCAATGAATTAATGTGATTCCCATCTATTTAGCCATGGCTAGCAGGTAAACTATGTACAACAATGAATGTGTGACAGACCCTTCCAATGTGGAACCATGAGGAACATGCACCTTTTAGAACCCCAAATGAGGTACATTCCCCGTAATGAGGTACACCTGAGAGCTATGGGCCCAGCACGGCTGCAGACGTGCATCCCCCACAGGCTGTAGTGCCGTATGTTGGGAGGTGAGCATTGAATGTGTACATGAGACAATTGCTCTATTGCCACATGTACGACATATCCCTCATATAGACAGGCAGTAGCACTGGTACGTGACAGTTTGACATGCCTGTATATACAACCATGTCCCACAGGATATGTGGGTTACATGTGTACAACAGATGTCGTACCTTAAGCAAGCTGGGAAGTGTAGGACAGCCAGTGTACCTGTGGGAAATGGTGTGGAATGGGCGCTATAGTAATCAGTAGCTCATGACATGCTCACATGTTCTGGACAAGTGCCTGGCATGACCATACAATACAGATAGGGTGTTGGATAATATCAACACACAAGTGGTGATGACAGTCATTTAGGGTGGCACCGCACTATAACCCTGCTGAGTATGGTGTGCATGTCCATGAAAGCACTGTAGATGTTAGCAGTACAGATGTACAAGACAGCACGGATATTTGATTACAAATACCTTTGCATGTCACAGGAGTGTTCCACCAGTGGCCTGTTGACAGACTCACAACTACAAAAGGTGCAAGAGTGACATGTGCACAGCACATCAGTGCCAGATACAGTAGAACAGGGTTAATGTGTTGTACCCCACCGTCATTGTAGCCCATACCACACAGACAAATGTTAGGCATCTGTGTATGTAAGGCTGTGAATGGCCATGACCTATCAGTATAGCTGTGTCAGTGTTGTGAACAACATACAGAATGGGCTGTGTGGGTGAGGTGTGTGACATATGTGCACAGTCTGATGGATGATACCAGCAGTGTCACCGCTAGGTGAACATCCCTGTACCCATAAACTACTACCTAGGCTGTGGCAACATTATGGACACTGTGTAAGGGATGGTGCTGTGCAGTGCACCCCCCGACATGGTGACATCTCCAGGCCCCTTAGGTAGTCATATGAGGTACCCATGTCATGTCAGGGTGCCATCCATGAGCACGGAGATCACTGGCCAGGCATATACAGCACTGTGGTGACCAATATTGGATCACATACCACCTGCAAGGTGTAATGGCTATGCATGGATGTGTGATACCAGCCTTCACAATCCACACCTCCACTATGCAGCATGCTGTCTACCTTGCAGAAGGACATTTGCTACACCATGATGATGGACATGCTACATGTCCATATCCTGATCTATATGACATATGTCATGGACAGCCACCATCCTAATACTAGGATCGCCACAGGCTGGACAGATCCCTGTGCCATATATGTGACATACTCCCGCCATACCATGCAACCCTGTCCATCAAAGCTGCACATGTCATCCCAGTCATACATGGTGTGATGGCCGCATGGTAGATGTACTATCAACTGACTGGATCAGTAATGTGGCACTGATGCACCTTGCGGTGGCACAATGGCTGTCTGTTACAGCGTGGTAACTGTGCCCGCACATGCTATGGTTGATGACCATCCCTGCGAATGTCGTCTGACTATCCATTGTCCCATGTCTATCACATGTGTAATACAGGCGATCCGTGGCAGGATGTTGAACAGTTGTACAGTGCTGTGTAGATGTATATGGCAAAACACATGCATGTACAGGTGTCCATGCGTATGTGTGCATTGTCACTGCTCAAGTCCATTACGGCTGTGTCTGTGTTGACATGTGACATATACACAGCATCCAGGTCAACAGTAGTACCGTGGACACATCGAGGCATGTGCAGATAGGTAAGAACACAAGAGCAGGCAAATAGACATGCCCACAGCAAGACAGCATTTACATGGAGTATGAACACTGTAATGAGGTGACACACATATGGTGATGATATCCAATGCATAATGGGTGTGACATGTGTGACACAACCACGTCAGTCGTGTCAGTGTCATGATGCTTTGCAAAGATAACTGTGCAGATGCAGTAGATGTCATAGAAATGTATGTGCAGCAGTATCTCTGTACATCTCTGAAACTGTGACCTGTCACCATCATTATGTTTTACAGATAATGCCCCGTATAGGCCTCCCAGCATACACCTGCCAGGAGGATGATGTCCACATCCCACAGCTCCATGACAACTATGACTTGTTGTTCAGCCATGTGCCACAGCATGCCCAGCAGTGGGATGACCTGTGGCAGGATCTACGCAGGAGGGTGAACGATGTGGGTGGCCATAACCGCACCTACCAGCAGGTGCGCAGACACTGCATGGACCTGATACGACATGCAAAACAGCGTGCCACTGCAATCACCAGGGAACAAGGTGGAACAGGTGGTGGGCCACCAACCCAGCCCCCACTCACACACACCGAGGAGCTACTGGCCAGTCTGGGGACACCCAGGAACAGCATCCAGAAACACTAGCTGCCATCGTGGAGGTGGGTGTCTCCCAACCAATGAGCCTGGAGTTGCCTGGTAAGTCAGTAATGCACATATGGCTATTATATCCCATGTAGTTGCATGTGTCACTGTACATTATGTAAAGTAACAACATATGCCAGGTATGTGGACACACATGCTGCATACTACAGTATGCTACGTTGTGTATGCACACATGTGCATACTATATGCTATTACACAGGTGAATGTGTTCACATGCACAGTGCAACCTGTGGCTGTCATACAGTCATGGATAATGTTCATACTGGTGTGTCACCCCTATACAGGTACCTCTGGCGTGCCGCACAGACATGGGTCCATTGCAGGTGAGACTGTCATCAGTATCAGGCATGTTACAGTGTAGATCTATTTGCCATGTGGCCAGTTAACACTTGCACACCTGATGTTTGTTCCAGTCACGATATGCAGGTCGCACCACCATGCATTCACACATGCCACCCATGTGCAATATATACAAACGTAATGATACACAGACTTGAAACCACAGTACTTGTCATTGCGACATGTGTGGTCAGCTGTGCATACAACGGTGGAGGTGTTCTACAATGGAGGCATATGTAGTATGCATTGGAACAACATGTGTGGTACGCACACAGTACCACACAGTGAGCTGTGATATGGGCAGCCCACAAGTGTCACCATTGTGTCATATGCCCCTGCATTGGGTGCACACATTGTGATGTGCCACCTGACATGTCCCAGACATGTAGTGTTCTGTCTGCAATATTGTCACACTATCGCATGACCTATACCCCACATACCAAACATACAACCCATTGTCTGCATAGCCCTGTGGATTGTGACATATCTGACATGTATGGGTGTATGTCATATGGGACCACACAGACATGTGGAGAAGATGCCCATCACACACAATTGGCCAACACATGTGCACACATGGCCATGGGGATGGCCAGAGACATGTAGCCACACAGTACTTGGGATGTGTATACACCCTGTTGCACATTGTCCACACATGGTCCAATTATAGCCTTAGTTGACCGATTATACAGTTGATGTGGTACACTGGACAACCTAAAAGCCTGTGCACAGCTACTGGAGGTGTCACTGAAGTCTACCATATACGATCTGTCGAACATCACGACTGTGTTGCAGTTATGGCTATGCAATGTGTACATATTATGCATTCTACAGCAACATACATGCCTCATGTTGCCATGCAATGGCACAGTGTCTGTACTTCACACTGTATAGCAATGTAGATGGCTCACACTACCCTCCCATGCTCATGCACATTTGCTAAACATGCATTCTATCTGTAGGGCATACACACAACACTGCAATGTGAAGCCCATTATGATGCTGTACATGTGTCAGGACACCATTGTGTCAAACATGTATGCATGTTAATGCACATGTCAGCAGATTACATGTCAAGGTCACGTCAGCCATGTGTACTGTTATCCTGTTCTGGGCCACATGGTGTATCACGGGATGCATGCATACTACCATGGTTGTGTGAACTGCATGGCTACTGATATGACACCTGCTTGCTGTAGTGTGCACCCCAGGGAGGTATGCTTACTAACACTATTAATGTCTGAGCTGCATGCCCTCTGCTGTATCGCAGGCATGCTGCATGCCATCTGACAAATCACATGCATGGTGTGTCTGTGTGTGTCTGTGTTTGTGTGTCTGTGTGTGTCTGTGTGTCTGTGTGTGTGTCTGTGTGTGTGTGTCTGTGTGTGTGTGTGTGTGTGTCTGTGTGTGTGTCTGTGTGTGTGTGTGTGTGTGTGTGTGTGTGTGTGTGTGTGTGTGTGTGTGTGTGTGTGTGTGTGTCTGTGTCTATTGTACTTTACAGTATTTCTTTGCATTCACAGGTGATGTAGGTGCATTACCCTCCTGCGGTCCATCTGATGTTAGTGTCCCCACAGATACTAGCGGTGATGAACATATGCATGAGGTACAGGCAGGGTTGTCAGGGGCTGAATCTGTGCCAATGGTTACCATCCCAGCTATGTCCCCTCTTCCCCGCACACAGTTCTGCTGCCAACACATACCGCATCACCGGTGGCCATAGAGGAAGGACAGTCAGCATCTGTTGGCGTGGAACAGGAATGTGGTGGCTACAGAAGGTGTGTCTACACACCATGGTGTCAGTGTAATGACTGCAGATGTGCCACACAGGCATGTGGCTGGTGCTGCTCGTAGGAGGACCTCTGGCAGACATGCACCTGCAGGACAGAGCGCAGCAGCTGGTATCACCAGACGCATGTTCCAGACTGTAATGGTGGCACAGGCACATGCTGAATGGCAGAACAGAGAAGGGCAGAGGCTGCAGAGGGCTGCTATCCATACCCTAAATGACAACATCCAGGCATTGGCAAATGCTCAACAGCAGATTGCTAATGTTCTGGATAGGCGACTAGGTGAAATGGTCGGAATCCTTGACCGAGGCATGGCAATCCGTGAGCGGGAGCTGTCTGTGCTGGAACACCTGGTAGGAGTGAGGCGTAGGCCACGTGGACGTAGGCCAGCAACACCACCTAGTGTAGGTCGACGTGAGCATGCCACCTCACATGCCCGCTCCCATAGTGCCGGTAGCAGTAGCAGTGCAGCTGGTGCTGCGCTGTCAACACCAGGACACAGCAGGCCACGTGGACGTGGCCCTGGATGGTCTCAGCGGGGACACGGTTCCAGCGGACATGTGTCGTCGGACAGTAGCCACTCTGTACCTCCACCTGGTAGTGCCCGTGCAACCCCAGGCAGGCACAGGTCACGTGGCCATGGACGGACACAGTGAGCTGTACAACCTGCACTGTACAATCTGGGGCTGTCAATTATACCCTGTGTAGGCATCACAAATGGCAGAACTGTGTACACACATACATGCACACAGCAAACACAACTGTAGGGCTCCACAACATCCACATGCATTCTGCACAGACATGTCCAGTCAACTCACCGGCCCTTACACACACACATGATGTTATCCATTGGTGCAGCCTATGCCCCTGGCAAACATATCACCCTGTGCATATGATGAAGCCTGTGCTGCATCCCTGTCATCCACACCATCGGTGCAGGGTTATGCACAAATATTCTGATGCACAGGGTGAACAGCATAGTGAGAGGTGTATGTAATACCTGTGTATGCATAGTGAGGGATGTGTATGTTGCAGTGGTTGTGTGTGAATACTGAGTTGTGTATGTGACATAGGTTGTGTACTGTCGACATGCACCAGTCATACCATGTAGTGCAGGTGCAGCATGCATTGTGATGTGTTCACGGTATGTGTCTTGGTTACATCTGTAGCACCATGTTGGTTGTGATACCCTGGTTCCCTCCTATGGTGTACTTGCATGTGCCTACAGGTAGCAGTGTTTGCAGTCCCCCATGTGTAACTGTGGATTACACACAGGCACGTCTGGCAATATCAGCATGCTACATGTACCCTCATCCTGACTGTTGGACACACCAACATGACACAGATGTCCGCACATATACTGCACCTGACGCATGTGGTCAGTGCCACAGGCTACACTGGACAGAGATGTGACATACATAGCAGGACACATTACAGGTATGGTGACATGGTGCAGGGGTTGTACACAGCGGCCTGGCCAATGATGATGTGAGGTGTCACTTGGTAGCTGGAGGCCACACTGTGCAGCAGTAGGACCCTGTAACAGTACATGAACATGGCTGCATTCACGGGGTGTACACCACTATAACGCACACCCCATAGTGTGCAGCTGGGGACCCTTGCCTGTGTGGTCATCACCCTCACAGTACTATGCACCCACACGATGTGTCACAGAGAAGGGACATGCACAGGTAGCCAGTATGGCTGGGACCTATGGCATCAACAGGGTTGTGCAATGCATCACCATTACGGGTTAGTCACCACGTGGGGCTAGTGATAATTTCCCACCGTATATTAGCATACACACTCACACCAAGCACCAGACATACATACAGACACACACACACTGTGGTGACCACACATGTGTATACGGACAGCCGACGTGTGTGATGCACCTCACCAGCGAACATCATGCTTCCCACACTGACGTATGTACAGATCTCTACAATGGTGTACAGGGATGTGTAGCAACTGGGACATATTCCCGCGATATGTGGCATCCCTGGTCACACATTCGGACACACATGGCAGTGCTGGGAATGATACACCTGCCATATGATGACACGTTTGATGGACATGCAGCGGTATTGATTGCATTATGTGTACCAATGCTATATCTGGCAAATGTGCTGCTATATGCACACGGGAGGTTGTAGGTGTTACAGGTGCCATATGACATATAGTTGTTAACACCTGACCGCTGTGTATGCATTATGTCAGCACCGTCACGTAACAGCGACATAGCATACAGTTAGCACATGGCATGATAGGATGGTGTGTGACACAACTGTGAGCCACCCCTGCACACATACATCTAGACAGGTGGTTCACCACGTTATGTACACACATCCCTCCATACGTGCTGTTTGTATGTCACCGTATACAGATGTCAATGATGGGTCTGCATTGCGTCTGCATGTCGTAGGTAGGTGCAACTATGTTACGGACATCGGCCACTGCACATGCATGTTTGCTGCATGCACAGTACAGATGTCACATGTGTCTCCTGTTGCCATGTTTGTATGCATTGCTATTGTTGGACATGTGTGTTGACATACATAACACATGGACTGCGGTATGATATCACGGGTGTCACAGGCGACCAGTACAAGGGTATGTGTCCCGGTCAACACTGCTACCCCCTGTAGTGTGAGCATTCAACAGACATGGGCCCACCTTCAATTCACATGTGTAGCATTGATTAGGCAAGCGTTATGCAAGAGTTACATCAAAGGCCATGTATGTATGTGTTGTGTGTGCAGTCCATGCACACATCCACACAATCACATGTATGACATACCCAGATGTGTGTTCATTGGTGTACAGCAACAGTCAGGTGTCACAGCTGTGTAAGGGCCATGGTATGTCTTGAGCCGACCTGTTCATGTATACTGGTATCATTGCAATGCATAACACCTGTTGGATCCCTGTTGGTATGTGTGTACTCTGCACAGCTGGTGTACACCACTGTACAGCCCAGTGGTCATGTGTCACATGGTGTTGTGGGACCGTAAGGCTGTGTAGTGCTGCACCAACGACATGGTGCTGACTTGACAGCTACAGTGTACACTGCAGTGTGTACGTGTGACCTGCACCTGTGACAGCTGTGATGGCAGCTGTGTGTGTACAGGTCACTGCATGTGTGACCGCCCTGTGCGTGAGGGCAGTTATACCTTACTGTGCCCTTCTGTGTGTACACTCCATCTGCATGCAAGATTGCCCTTTGCAACTGCTAAGTGTGTGAGCATGCCCAGTACGCCGTTGTGTAGATGGACACACAGTACATTCCACACTGCACCCTTCCGCGATTAGACTCCGTGTGCATGCAAGATGGCCCTTTGCAACTGCTAAGTGTGTGAGCATGCCCAGTACGCCGTTGTGTAGATGGACACACAGTACATTCCACACTGCGCCCTTCCATGATTAGACTCCGTGTGCATGCAAGATGGCCCTTTGCAACTGCTAAGTGTGTGAGCATGCCCAGTACCGTTGTGTAGATGGACACACAGTACATTCCACACTGCGCCCTTCCATGATTAGACTCCGTGTGCATGCAAGATGGCCCTTTGCAACTGCTAAGTGTGTGAGCATGCCCAGTATGCCGTTGTGTAGATGGACACACAGTACATTCCACACTGCGTCCTTCCGTGATTAGACTCAGTGTGCATGCAAGATGGCCCTTTGCAACTGCTAAGTGTGTGAGCATGCCCAGTACGCCGTTGTGTAGATGGACACACAGTACATTCCACACTGCGCCCTTCCATGATTAGACTCCGTGTGCATGCAAGATGGCCCTTTGCAACTGCTAAGTGTGTGAGCATGCCCAGCACGCCATTGTGTAGATGGACACACAGTACATTCCAAACAGAAGTGTGATACTAAACATGTGGGCATGGCCATTGACATCCTGTATAGCCATGGTGGTCATCCAGGCACCAGATGTCCAATGTCAATGTCACGATGGATGCCTACATTGAACACACTTGTTGCTCTCTCAAAGGGTGTACTGTCTGTGGCACATCCCGTATCTATTTAGTGTTGTTGTGCTCCGTAGATATTTAGTTGGCCCGATGACAGCACTGCCGTGTTTGTGTACATCTACCTTGGGACGGTAATATGCTTTCAGACCGCTCACTCTCTAAACATTCCCTATCAGCATCTTTGCCTTTGCGGATGATGTCACCCACCTAGAAGTATGCCTCTGGGAGTGCTGTGTTCAGTAATCTCGGTAGCACATTCTGTAAATGCGTAATGCTGTAGTGTGTTAGAGTAGGTAGGTGTATGTTCAACTCCCGGCCCTTCCAAGTGTGTGTGTGTGTGTGTGTGTGTGTGTGTGTGTGTGTGTGTGTGTGTGTGTGTGTGTGTGTGTTTCCAGCTGCCTGGGGACACAGTAATGCTTTTAGATGCCTCACAACACATACATTCCCTATCGGCGTCTTTGCCTTTGCGGATGATGTCACCCACCTAGAAGTATGCCTCTGGGAGTGCTGTGTTCAGTAATCTCAGTAGCGCATTCTGTAAATGCGTAATGCTGTAGTGTGTTAGAGTAGGTAGGTGTATGTTCAACTCCCAGCCCTTCCAAGTGTGTGTGTGTGTGTGTGTGTGTGTGTGTGTGTGTGTGTGTGTGTGTGTGTGTGTGTTTCCAGCTGCCTGGGGACACAGTAATGCTTTTAGATGCCTCACAACACATACATTCCCTATCGGCGTCTTTGCCTTTGTGGATGATGTCACCCACCTAGAAGTATGCCTCTGGGAGTGCTGTGTTCAGTAATCTTGGTAGCGTGTTCTGTAAATGCGTAATGCTGTAGTGTGTTAGAGTAGGTAGGTGTATGTTCAACTCCCGGCCCTTCCAAGTGTGTGTGTGTGTGTGTGTGTGTGTGTGTGTGTGTGTGTGTTTCCAGCTGCCTGGGGACACAGTAATGCTTTTAGATGCCTCACAACACATACATTCCCTATCGGCATCTTTGCCTTTGCGGATGATGTCACCCACCTAGAAGTATGCCTCTGGGAGTGCTGTGTTCAGTAATCTCGGTAGCACGTTCTGTAAATGCGTAATGCTGTAGTGTGTTAGAGTAGGTAGGTGTATGTTCAACTCGCGGCCCTTCCAAGTGTGTGTGTGTGTGTGTGTGTGTGTGTGTGTGTGTGTGTTTCCAGCTGCCTGGGGACACAGTAATGCTTTTAGATGCCTCACAACACATACATTCCCTATCGGTGTCTTTGCCTTTGCGGATGATGTCACCCACCTAGAAGTATGCCTCTGGGAGTGCTGTGTTCAGTAATCTTGGTAGCGCATTCTGTAAATGCGTAATGCTGTAGTGTGTTAGAGTAGGTAGGTGTATGTTCAACTCCTGGCCCTTCCAAGTGTGTGTGTGTGTGTGTGTGTGTGTGTGTGTGTGTGTGTGTGTGTGTGTGTGTGTGTTTCCAGCTGCCTGGGGACACAGTAATGCTTGTAGATGCCTCACAACACATACATTCCCTATCGGCATCTTTGCCTTTGTGGATGATGTCACCCACCTAGAAGTATGCCTCTGGGAGTGCTGTGTTCAGTAATCTCGGTAGCGTTCTGTAAATGCGTAATGCTGTAGTGTGTTAGAGTAGGTAGGTGTATGTTCAACTCCTGGCCCTTCCAAGTGTGTGTGTGTGTGTGTGTGTGTGTGTGTGTGTGTGTGTGTGTATATATATATATATATATATATATATATATATATATATATATATATATATCTTTGTAATATGTATGTGGATATTAGCACTATTGAATGTGCTGCATTGTCTGTACATGTTCACCTTGGATGTATCTGAATGTGCTATGGCTCTGTGATAGTGCACATACTGTGTGCTGTAGTGATCCTGGGTTATAGTTGTGTAGTGACCAGTTATTTTGTTGCTGGGTATTACCAGGGACATTGAAAACAATGATAGTACAGCACCTTTAAACGGTCATGTGCACATCTCAGCAGCAGTCAGCAGTGGTTATTACGTTGGAGGATGACTATGGCTCATATACCTATGTATTACATGGCAATACTATGCAAATCAGGTTAACATTACTGACACCTGTTTATCCACAGGTTGTGATACAGATCCCATGTATGTATGTGTATACATTACCAGGTGCAGGACTGGACTATGGTTGAATGCATGGAGGGGTGTCCATGGCCAGGAATGGCGATCTGTACAGCCTGGCAGGTACAGTCTGTGACTGTCCCACAACCTCCAGTATATGGCTGACACATGCTGAAACAGTGTACATGCAGAGACACACATAAAACAAACAGCTAGGGATAACACATAACACACACACACATTGCATCAACATTGGGCCATGCAAAACCTGTTGTCCCTCACACACACACAAATGCATACATGTTGATTGGCTGGTTCACTGACAGGCTCTGGAAATGAAACTACATACCCTGTGCATATGATGACACCTGTGCCACCTCTTGTAATGTGTAACATTGATGCAGGTACAGACTAACATGGTGCTGATGCACAGGGTGGCTTCATAGCACTGTAATAATGTTACAATGTTGTTAACACAAAGTGTGATTTCCTTCTAGGTGTATGTAAGCAGGCATGATAAATTCCAGCTATGATCATCAATGTAGTATAGTGTACAGCACTGTTAATTCTGAAGATGTATTATCCATCCATGTGCCATTTGACTGACGTGTGTAGTATTGGCAGCATGTGTTACACAGTGTGCAGTACGTGTGAGATGTGTGTAGTACAGATTCACATGTATCTATATGTGAACATGGTGAGGGTGCACTGTCTGCATCTACATGTATAGTGGACACATTGGAATGGTGACATGCCCTGTATTTCACACTGTTAACACGTCATACTTTCTATTGGTGGCCAGTATGCATTATACTACACATATTGTTGTACTTGTCTACACATGTGTGATTGCTATGGTTTTACACGGTGCTGTGGGTGATACTGTTACTATCTGTCATAGTTTTGCATTATGGTAGTTGACACGACCTCAACAGTCTGAATTACCAATTGTTATATGATATCTTCACAACTGTCCCACACATGTAGGACACACAGTAGCATGTGGATCCTACATGTACTATACTATACCAGTTCGCACTGGTATTGACCACCACACATTGCTGGGACCATTACTGTTTGACATGTAGCCATGTTAGTTACAAGCAAAGACAATAGGGATATTCCTGTCCACATCTGGGAATTCATACTGTGGCCTAGAATGCATTCTGCACATGACACAGTTAGTCTACACAAAGGTATCATACAGACAGATATGTGTTATCCAACCCATGCTGTACACCTATAAGGCTAAACAGAGTCAGTTATCCACATTTACTACACATACTTTACCAACAGTAACACATAGGTATTACACCCCAATATGTATAATGGGTAACAATGTGTACATATAGATATGTGCTATGTCATTTGTCATTTGATATTTGCATTTACAATGGTATTGTGAAGTACATCACTGTATCACATATGCAATGAGAGTTCTGCATGCATATCCTCCAAGGTGGTTGTACAACTATGATGAATGTCCATTATTGACATACTTTGCTGTGTTTGAACTGTTCTGCAGTATTACACATACATGAACAGTCACTCACACTATGTATATAAACTGTCGTGTGTGTGTGTGTGTGTGTGACACAGATGACCTAGGCCACAGACAGTTCTGATACATGTAGTTGACAAGTGCGGTAATGCTCCACCAGATGTGTCCAGGCACCAGAACTGTGACTTGGCGACACATACACATGCTAGAGTAAGGTTTCTGTATGTGCGTGTGCCTCATTATGGCATTCCTGTTCATGTGTGTGTGCATTTCTGATGTGTGTCATCAGCCACAGTTGAACTGCACATCCGGCATCCCCCACTAGGTGACCATGAGGGTTGTCCCCATTGCCAAATGTTTTGTACAGCTGTGTCAGATGCCACATATCGGAAGCATTGCAGCTTCCAGGGCATCCAGCACACACATTCATTATTACGGGCTGGCCATCACACACAAACCGCCACTTCATGGAGGGGAAGCCCTTGTGGATGATGTAGGCCCTGCCACACTCACTGGCTGGTGCTTTGATGCATATGTGTGTGCAGTGTATTGCACACAGTACTTAGGGTATTCCACTATTGTGTGGAAGCAACACATATTGCTGCCCAATACCTTACAGGAATTGGGGATATATACATCATCACTGACATGTGCTGACATGGCATTCATGACCTGGTGCAGTACCCTGGATGCTGATGTTTGTAAAATCCACATCATATCACCAGTTGATCTCTGGAAGGTACCTGTTGCTGGTATCCTTAGGGCAACACATACCTTGGTTTCCACTGGGATAGGTTTCCCTCTGTTGGGTCTGTGTGTGAGACATGGCCTGCACAGATCCACAATCTTCTGCAGGAGGTCTCTGTCCACTCTATAGCACTCTACTATCTCCAGCTCATGTAGCCCCTGGTAGTTTACCCTGTGCCTGCACACTCCTCTCCGTCTACTCACTGTGTGATGCTGAGCAGCATTCACATTGGCACAACCCTCCACATGTTGCATATGTTGACGATAATAGCAATGGCAGCCCCTAACATTATCTTGTCTCAGTTAAGCTTTTACAGTTTGCACTTCTCTTACTATACTACAGTGTTGCAGTGTGTCTGAGAATAACATGGTGGACTACTGTTTGTAGAGTTGTACGTGCTGTGCTGTGCTGGCCTACTGTACTGGCTGTGTAATATACTCAGTCTGATTGTTTCCACCTGCTAGCTGTGGTAGTTCTCCTTGGTTAACTTACTGCTATTTGTTTACCTTCCTTTCCACTGTTTGTGTCCACAGTGAGCGGCGCCGCGCATAGGAGCACAGTGAAGTGCATATCCGCTTCCACATGCGCACACAGGCTTATACATGCATACAAACACTTACACTGGCTTACACAACATTACACGGGCTTCAACAATCTTACAGTAGCTTACTCATTCTTCAAGTCGTGCACACAGGCTGACACACATGCACACATGCTTACTCGGGCTTACAGGCTTGCACGGGCGCAAACACACTTCACCAGGTTTGCAAGGAACTTCAGTGATATCCATGGCATACACCATCAGTTTACTGACTTTACCTAGGATAAATCATAACACGCCTCTTCCACTGATGAGTCACTGACAGCAGACATGTGACACACTGCTCCAATAAGATTACAGTGTTTTAT
This sequence comes from Protopterus annectens, assembly GCF_019279795.1. Lineage (NCBI taxonomy): Eukaryota > Metazoa > Chordata > Ceratodontiformes > Protopteridae > Protopterus > Protopterus annectens. Next base: position 160,084,081 of record NC_056728.1, on the reverse strand, counting down.
ACATACACACTCATGATGTCACCTATCTTCTACGCTGATAGTCCCTTCACCTACTCTTACACTGTAGGGGCTTGGCCCATATGGCATGACAAATTGTGCTTCACTATCCTCAGCCTCAATTGCATAGGATTGCCTACTAATGCTTGGTTACATCTCTGAGTGTGCACTTCCACACATAGCAACCACTACTCAGTAGCCATGTTGTCTTCAGCTTGCCATTCCATGCATGATGCAATAACTTTTAACTGACATTACAATTTGTATGTATATTTTACATATTTGTCTTGTTTTGTATGCACAGCTCGTACTCGGAGATCGGGGAGGACAACTAGAGTTTTATTAATTTCCAATGGGAATACATGCCACTGGCATTATATTTGGCCATTGGCATGCTTCTTCAACTAAACCATCCTTTATTTGCAGATGACATTGCTCCGTTTAGCTACTTGCAGAACGTTACTCGGTTAACATCCATGTACATTTCTGCACATACCTCTACTCTTGCACGGACAGCTTACTGTTTCATGTATCGCATATTTTACATCATTTGCATAGCTTTCACCTACAAATGGGGTAATTTGCATATCCTAACATTGTCCGTGCAACGTTCGTTTGAGGGCTGTGTTACACGCCCCTACAGGATATTGCTGAATAGCTCGGCGGACATCTTGCCTTGCTCTACTCTTACTCTACTCGTACACCGACCAAAGCTTCCTGAATCCTGGCCTAAGCTTTGATGTGTGCTAATATGTCTATTTGTGGGGTAGGCATGGCTGTAGGTATGTTTTGACCTGCTACGTCTGTCATTTATACAGAGCACCTCCCACTTTCATCATTTGTAGAGGTGACAGCCCTATAGGGACTATATGTACAGCTGTGACATTTGACAAGTCCACACATACCTGCGGTCAATACTAAACTGACTACTTCAGCACTTTTCATACCTTCAGATTTGTCTTGTAGTGGTATAGTCGATGATACTGTTTCCTATAACATGTATCTGTTTCTGATACAAGATATGTCATTTTATTACACCACTACACACAATATATGGAGAAATCACAGGCCAGATGCCATTACATTCCTTTTGTAGGACACACCCGCCCAGAGTGTTGTGTTCCTCACAAAAGCCAACAGGTGCTGATCAAAACATATTCTGCTAACATCTACCTTATGTGTTCACCGGTATTTGCGCTTTCCGTCAGTGGCAGAACTCACATGCGTGTGTGGGAGACTGAACACTGTCTCAGGGACACTGCATAGCACCCTGAGGGACACATTTATGTTGTTTCTATTAACCTTCCACATTGACTATCACAGGGCATTAGTATTCATCCAGATTTGTCGAGGTACATGCTTTTGACTTATACATGTTTTGTCATTTGTCATCACGTCTTTCTTCACACCTGTCCACCTAATCGCACTAGTTCTGTACATTTATTTAGGTCAGGGTTACCTTCATACCTCTCAACTGTACTAATTTTGGGTAAATGTCCCTAACTTAGATGTCTGATTTTGTTCCTTTTTTAATAATATTGTGCAATGCCTTTCTGGTAATTTAGTGGGAAGTCATTTGGGACTGTGGGGTTAGACAATAATGACAGACATTTGTTATTTACAATTAATAACCCTCGAAACATTCATACTATTGACTGATCCATTATTCTATCCATGTTCTGACTTTGTAAGAGGAATATTTGAGATATTCCCTATTTGTACTTATTTTAAAATGCCTTTGTCCAGATGTCTTATTCTGATTGAGAGGTATGGTTACCATCTTATTCGTACGCATGTACGTCCATGATAATCGCTTACACGACACTAATATAACTCCCTACGTCTTCCCCCAATAGTTTACACGATATCCGGTAGATGGGTTCTTCATTTTAGGAAGTTAGAGGCGTCTGCTATACCCACATAGGTATATTAATCACTCCCATGGGGCGGACCTCATAAATCTGTGCCAACCAACACCTAGGCACCTAGGCCCATTATTGCATACCCATGATTCCCAGACCTGACACCCCTCCACAGTAGTCATAACACATATTTAATGTGAGCGATAATAAATTATGACGACACTTCTAAGCACTATCCACTCTCCGCATGTCGGTACATATGTCTTACATTCTGTCAACCCATGTGTTATTACACTTGCACAAGCTACTGTTGCATGTACAGCTATATTGTAGTTGCGGATGACACTTCTTTGCGGCAATCATTACAGGGCTGTGCATTTATAGATTCATATTTTTGGAGTCCTGCAAAGGACACCTATATCCATGTTTAAAGAGTAGAACTTACAGATCTGGCACACTGATACTTTCCGGGCAGTAGTTTTGAGAGCAGCAGTGTATTTACCTTAATTGCATGTCTGTTATGTGTATCCATACTAGCTATGGTGTAACCTATTTATGTACATGTGTTATATCTACGAGGACATTTGTTTATATGTTTGTTAGGTATATATCAATTGATGTTGTATGTGTTTGAGTGTATGTATGTATATATATATATATATATATATATATATATATATATATATATATATATATATATATATATATATATATATATATATATATATATATATATATATATTTATATATATATATATATATATATATATATATATCTGTACATTCTTTATTTCATATATTTATTTAGTTTAAGTCTGTGGATATATATATCTATACACAAATGTATATATCCATATATAGACATTACGTGTAGAATCCAGCATTCATTTGCTATGCTGTGAGCAGATTACACACGCACAGGTGCACTTGCATTTCCTTATTGTGGGTTACGCGCAGGCCCACATGCATATCCTTATTGTGGGTTACATATGTTTACTAAGTCTTTGTGCTTACGTGGGCTTTATTACTTGTGACAGTACCAGTAAAATATCTCTAATCCGGTTAACGGACATATGCGAAACACATGTTCACCTTTACATATTTAAATGTCTGTACAGCACAGACGCATTCATTACACTTTAACATTATATGTGCTGTAGTCGTAGTTGAACCGGGACTGCATTCACGTTGGCCGGATGCTGTAACCACTATACGTTTGGTGTTCTGACTCATTTATATGCATACCCATAGTACATAGCTACATTAACATATGCCTCACCGCTTCACTTACGTCACAGGCATCCATTCTCCTGCTGGGAAAAATGCGGTACTACATGTTACACATTCCCTATTCCCTACTGCTCTGGACCCAAGCTGCATATTTAATCACTGCAGGGATATTCAGAACCCAAAGGCTTATAGTCCTGACACATCAGGTCTTTAATTGTCAGGGTGTTCATGTGGTGATCTGGGTTTAGGCTTGTCCGCCTGGTGAACGGAACTGCCCTGACCGTGTTCAAATGTCAGACAAAGCACATGGACAGGTTTTGTCCTTTTTAAACATTTAATCTGTGTTTACAGACACAGGTGTTTGGGCACCTGTCAGCAGCTTATGATGTTGGCAATACATAATATGGGTGGGGGTGGTTACAATACATAATCCACGGTGAGTGGTGTTCCCATTCACATTTGACTATTTCCTGTATTCATTCTTACGAGGGTTATTATTTTGCACATGACTTAACTATGAATTAACTATGGGTATGCAGTAGTACAATCAACGGTTTGTTACAGTATAAATGTACGGACTTCTGTAATACTGGGGTCTACCCCACATCCTTCACAACATTTCATGCTTATGTACATACTATTATTCTGTGAACTTTCGAAGTTTGTGAGAGCAGTAATTACATCTGTCACTATTTGTCCACCCATCCTTTTAGGCTTTGTCCAGATGTTGTTGCTGTAATAGGTTGAGGGGTGGTGTCAGTATGTGATTGAGTTGACTATATACTGTCGATAATTCAGTGGGGAGTAGGGTTACCAGTTGTTCCTCTTTGCGAGGGGAGGACCCACTTTGGACAGTTATGTCCTGCGATGACATCTAAGACATGGCAAATGTCCTGTGAATTTAAGACAATGATATATTTCTTATTTTCTTTACTAGTTGCATGATACAGGTATTTTGTATCTGGTACACATAACTATTATTTGGGATAGCATATGCTATTCAAATGTATGGAATAAGCTTTTATCTTGGCATACAAGTGTAATTCTGTCCTTTGCACTGGCCGGGGGTATGTTTTATCCTGCAAATTCTCACATTTCTACAAGGGATGTCCCACCTTGGCCATCTGAACAGGTGGCAACCCTAGTGGGGTGACCTGCATGGTGGACAGCTGTTCCATCCTGCGTAGTTATGTTTTGCATGTCTGTGTAGAAACTGAACAGTACTGTGACTACACATACATGTTTTGTCCAGATGTGTACAGTACTGGACACCGTGGCGTGTAAACAACTCTGAGGTTTCAACAGGTTACTTATCCCATGCGGGATGTACACACATTTTGCCGAAACATGAACCCGCGGGCATTTGGATTTACGTAACTGTGATGGGATGTTTATAAACGTGGGATACATATTTGCAATCCTGACGCTGCCTAGGACGATACTTCCTACTACATAAGGGGAATACTCGTTATGTGTAGGTGTACGGCTGCGCAAGGCTGGTAGCTGGATTTGGTGGACATTCGGGCATGGGTGCGGGTTATGTGCTATACAGGGGTTGTTGCGTATTGCATTTGCATGCATGGGTTCTGCTTTTGGATATCCCGGTTCCGCATATTGTATCCTATGTGTATGTGATGGTTACGTTCCTGCTCATGTGTATAGCACATTTTAATATACATATGTTTGTGTGTGTTTGGTATACAATTTGGACTGTCAGGTTTCTTTACGGTTGTTATATAGCCACAACTGCCCAGCTGTGTACTATGACTACCACTGTGGGACTGCTGGTGACCATACCCATGGGGCTAGACGTGTGTATTGGCGGCGCACTGACATGATGCGCTTCACTTCCACTGGGTATAACTTCTGACAGTGCAGTACATTACGGACACACGATTTTAAATATCATTTTTTCCATGGACGGAAACTCATATTATGTTGCGTGCATTTCTGTTTGCTTCTCCATTTTGTGTGGCCGGGAACTGTCTTGCATGCTTTGCATACGTTTCATTATCCACGGACACTGATAGGTGCGATTACTATTGCAGGCAGGCTATAATATTCAGCAGTTTAGGTTGCTCATCGCCAGCCAACATTGACACGCCTCTGGGCGCAGCTTAGTAATGCCCCATACACTAGCGCACGTGTCCTATGCACGTGTATGTGGTAGCGGCGCACCTTCATTAATATGCATTTGGCGCTACTACACCATTTATATGCTGCACGGCTGGTGCAGGCCTTACACCGGCCTTGCGCCGAGCTTCATGAATCCGGGGGAGGGACTATATTTGGCTATTTTAAAAATATAGCATACTGACGTTGAAGCCACGTCTGGAGGGACCGAAGGGTTCATGGCTTCTAAACATAAGAGGAAAAGGCACAATTGTGGATCCAGCCCTACGTTGCCTGACGATGCGGAACTGAATGGTAGCATTTTCGACCCTGCCAACACACCGTTACTTCTGCTCCCTCCTGCTGAACAGAATAAGAACAGTCATGCAGGAGTTGCGACCAACGGTCGAGTTTCTACGTTTAATACCTTGGACAAAGGTGTTACAGGTACTGTTTCCACTTCTCCGAATAATAAAAACATTCAGGACTGGTTGAAAGATCCTTACTACTTTAACTTTGAACGTAAAGAAGATGGTGCACCATTGGATGGTGACTCTTATGTTTTAAAAATTGACAAACTATCAAGATTAATGCATAGATACAAAACGCTTGGCATTGAAAATTGTTATTTGATGGAATGTATTAAGCAAAAAATTGTACCTAAAGGGCTCAGGGTATGGAAGTACCCAAATAATGTAGAACCTGGTACTGTTTTTCATAAGGAACTTATTGATGTATTTAACAATTGTGGACTTGAGATTCTTAGGCTCATTATTAAAGAAAACAACAGGATTTTAGAGAATTTAGAACAAGGGATTTTGGTTTTAGATGGTTTTATTAAAAAAGATCTGTTTTTTGAAATTAAACATGAAAGAGATAGGTACTATAGTCTTAGGTCTGACATTGATTCTAAATGCAAAATGTTGGAACAAAGGAAAATTAACAAACTTAAAAGAGATATTGAGGAATATCAGAACAATATTAGCTACCCAGAGCCACCTTTTAAGAGATGGGAACATAATGATAGAACCAAGTTTAACAAAGTAACTGGGTACAATAACCAAAGGAGTACTTGGAGTGAGGAACAATACAGGGGAGATTATGACATGGATTTTCCACCTTTAGAGAATGAAAACCAACACAACAATAGAAACAAGCGGAGGTTCCAAACTTTTCAGAAGAGGGGAGGGAGAAGGGGGGGGAGGGAGGTATTAATAAGAAGACTCTACACCCCCACCCCACTGCCACCCCCATTTCTACTACTCTGCATCCTTTAGACTATGGTCCAGACGATGGGATACTACGAACAGGTACTACGTATACTTTTAGGAATTTTTCTATATACAACTTTAGTGATGTTCCTATCAAAAAAGTGCACTTTGATCTACTCAGTAAAGGATTTAAATTTATTCCTAAAGCAAAAGGAGACCTAGTGCAAACAATTATAGATATGAAATTGTTTCTTAGGAAGGTAAACTTGAAAGCCATATTGCCCCCGATGCCTCCGGATTCTGACCTTCAGCACCCTTCTCTTACCAGGCGTAGTACTTATAACCCCCCATACCATCCACAAATTAAGAATCTGGGCACAGTTCTTGAAAAGGAAATCAGAAAGGAATTCAAACAAAACATTAAGGAACACAACCTTTCTGAACAGGAATATGAAACTTTGAATGATTTAAGATACAACACTAAAATCAGAATCATGAAGCCAGACAAGGGAGGGGGGGTTGTTATTATGGATAATATAATCTACGAAGGGAAAATGAATAGTATCCTTAGAGAAGAAAGTAAATATAAAAGTGTATCATTAAATGAGGTAAACCTGGCCTACTACAAAATAGATCTTATACTTGACAACATGATGATGGAGGGCACAATTGATAATAAGATGCACAAATTTATATCTGTACCCAAACTGAAGATTCCTGCAATTTTCGGAATACCAAAAGTGCACAAGAATGTGTGCGACCCTCCATTAAGACCAATAGTAGCAGCTGATGGTTCAAAAACACTCCCCATGGCTAAATATGTAGACTTAATGACAAAACATATTTGTAACAACAATGAATATATTTTGAAGGATTCATGGGATTTGTTGAGAAACATTACTCCTGACCTCCTGTCTGAAGATCTTATTTTTGTTACAATAGACGTTATAGATCTTTTTACTTGTATACCCCACGATGAGGGGCTGAGTATGTTTGAAGATATGATTTTTTTGGATAAAACACTTACACACTCAGAGAAGACAGCAATAGTGGAACTAGCTGACACAGTACTCAAGTACAACTTTATTCTTTTCAATGGTGAATATTACCAACAAGTAAGAGGGGTTTCGATGGGCGCGGCGTGCGTACCTACATACGCCAACATTGTGTTAGCTGGTTGGGAATCTACTTTTGTTTTGAACTCAGAATACAAGCAATATTGGTCACTTTACAGACGCTATTTGGATGATATTGTTATTTTCTGGACAGGAGGTAACGACAAATTATCTGAATTCCTTGACTATATTCAGAACACTACTAATTTTTTGAGGTTTACACACACTACTTCCACTGATAGGCTACAATACTTGGATATAGAAGTGTACAAAAGTTTGAATAAAAAGGACCTGGAAATGAAGGTATTCAGAAAAAGTACTTTTTGCAACTCCTTCCTGCATTTCACCAGTGCACACCCCCCACACTGCAAAAAGAATATTGTTAAGGGGCAGTTTGTGAGGGGGTGTCGCATGACTAGCAGGGATGAAGATTTTTTTACAGAATGCAACACCTTGGAAGGGATGTTTTGCGCAAGAGGTTACCCACTTGATTTTATTAAAAGTATAAGAACAGAGGTCGAGCAGAGTAGATCAACTAAATTCAAACCTATAAAAGGTAGCTTGACAGACATCAGGGGTTCTACCAATGACATTGGTATCACTGTTGACTATTGTCATCCCAACAAGAAGAATCAAAAAGGAGAATTACACTATGAATCAGCTTTGATTTTGGAATTTAATTCGTTCAATTCCAAGGTAAAAAAGATATTTCAGATGGAATGGGACAAATTTATATCCTTTTCTGATATTACAAATATTAATGAAAGCATTCCTAAAATAGTTTACAAGAACGCATGGAGCATTAAAAAGTTACTAGAAAATAACAGGATTAATGCTTGCAACAATATTACCAATAAGGGTGTATTAATGAACACTACAAATGGAACTTACCAATGTGGACACTGTAATCAGTGCCAATACATCCTTAATAAAGGAGAGGTTTATCTAGACGCTAGGGACATTAACATCCACAGTACAGGTCACTACAATTGCGAATCAAAGGGGGTGGTATATATGGCTACGTGTGTAAAATGCAACTCATTTTATGTCGGTAAGACGGAGAGGGTGCTGAAAAAAAGAATTTACGAACATACATACGAGATACTCAAGAATAAAGAAACAAATGCCCTATATAAACACACAAGAGTATGTAATGACTCCAAATTTTTGTTCTTTGTGCTTGAGCAGGTTAAAAAGGAGATGAGAGGTGGTCTTTGGGAAGAATGGCTTGAGTATAAAGAATTATGGTGGCAAATATTGTTAGAAGCCACCAGGTTACCTGGGTTAAATGAACATATTTCGTTATCCCCAGTTTTAAAGTTGAGAGCAGCTAAAATATAGAGTAAGCTTGCACGGACATTACTTGAACAGTAGATGGTGCTATTTGAATGTAAGCAGATCGTTTTTTTTTTAATGAAAAGTAAAACTTTCAACATTTTTAAACTAGGATTATTTATTGTATTTAATTATTTATAATGATATATGAATTTATTTATATACAATGGAATACATATTCAACTGTTTTTAAAGTGTTTCAATGTTTTAATAATGTTTTAACACGATTTAATATTATACCAAGTACCTATGGAGTTCTTAATATATATGAGCCTTCTTGTTTTATTGGTTTAGGTAGGATGCAAACAATACTACTGGTTAATTTGATTTTAATTAGAGTATTTAAATAGTAATTGGAATTAATTAATTTGTCTGATGAAGTCTTTCCTTAGATGTGGACGAAAATGCACTTGCTTAACAAAGCGTTTATGTGGATTTTACGTTTTGGTGATTGTAATAAAGTTTTGTTTCTGCAGTTGTTGCACTGTTTCCATTTGATTGGACTTATTATTTTAAAAATATAACATTCCTTATGCATTAATTACCAGCTATTAGAAATTTATATTATCACAAATGTGCATATTAGAATCAATGGAGAAGATTCCAATGAATTTGCAATAACAGGTGTGAGAAAAGGTTTTCCACACATTGCTATGTTATTTGTTTTATCAATTAATCCCTTACTATTTAACATTTATGGTAATGTCTCAGGATTTCAATATAAAGATTCTGCTATAATAAATATATTAAAGAAGATATTAAAACTTACATAATGTTTTTCTTGAAGCAAAAAATATCGCTGGTTATGCAGTTATGAAAAATCCAAAAGAATGACGTTTCCTTCTATTTATTTAATCAGTACATTGATAATACTGTTCAGCACATAGTTAATGGTGGTAAAGCATTTATCTTTTTTATATAGAATATGCAAATACCTTTGATGGATCTGTTAATGCATCAAGTAAAACTGTGTATGATAAAATTGTGTTAAGGTTGAGATTGTTTGATAAAGACAATTTTTCATTGCTGGGACATACAGACATTATAAAGATGATTATTTTACCTATGTACTTATTGTAGAATGTGTTACTATTTTCTGATACTATATAGTATTACAAGTTAACAGATCCACTACTAAATGTTTGTGGAAAAGTACAGTAAAGTCTCACTTAACTGGCACCCATGGAGATTGGTAGATGCTGGTTATGTGTATGCTCTGGTTACTTGAGATATGCTTTGCGATTTTTTATTGTCTCGTATACCGGCATATGAGCCAATCAAACATCGCAAAGCAGAGCCTCTTCTGTTCAATGCAGAAAATGGAAAATGGATTAACAACAACTGCAAATCTGTCAGGCATTTTGTGACTTAACTCAAACTGACTATGCTTACTGCTTCAGTCTGTTATTTATAGATGCTAGTAGGTTGCCAGTGAACATTCTTGCAGAAATTGTTTAATGTTTCATAAGAACATGAGGATATTCAGAAACAAGAAGTGTTGTGTCTTGGGTGAAATAGCATAGTGAGCAGTGGCTTGCAGGGAGATGGAAATTCAGAGTCAACATACTGACTACTGTACCTGAGAGTGTGGTAAGCATCATATAATAATGACAGGCAAATAAATGTCAACAGGCTAGTAAGAGCTATCTAACATGGAAATGACAAAATTAAATATAGTGACATGATTCAAAAATGTATAAAGTTAGGACAAAGAGATACAGTGATCAGCTGTCTGAACACTAGGATTTTGTGTTGTACAAAAGTAAGGAGATCCCGCAAAATACTGAGTAACACTTCTCATCCAGCGTATGGTTGGTTCACTAAACTTGCATCAGGCAGAAGGTTTCAGAGTATCCACTGCAGGACCTCCAGATTCATGAACAGTTTTTATCCAACTGCAATAAGGCTCATTAATGCAGATGTAAATCTGAACGTATCAAATCTATAATAGATTGTTATGCTCTCATTCTTTTGTTTTTTTTTCTTTCCATACAGTAATTCTATTTATTTTTTTATCATACTAAAATTAATATATTCTCCTTCAAGTGCAATACCAGTCCCTTCCTTATGTGCAGTATCATCCAATCTCACCCGTATGTATTGTGTACTTTTCTATTCGGGTTCCTATTACATCGTCAAATGTTTAGGTTGTTGAATGCCTAAATGTCGATACCTAAACATCGGATGCTCAAAACCGCGACTAGCCAATTATGCAGATTTTTTCCCAGGGAAAAATTTGCTTGGCCGTCATCAGGGATTTGCCCTTTTCCCTGATGTAGAGTGATCTCAGAGTTGGTATATTTAGTTAGGGGTGGTGTGAGAGGCACAGCCCCCACGTCAGGGGGTATGGTGGGCAAAGCCCCCCACTTGATTAGGGTTTTAAAGTATTTTTTTTTTTTTGTTGGCCAAGCAAATTTTTTCACGGAGAAAAAATTTGAGTAATTGGCCTATCGCAGTTTTGAGCATTCGATGTTTATGTGTCGACATTTAGGCATTCGAAATTCTAATATAGACCCTTTCTATTCATGTGTTAATCATCTAGAAGTCAGTGTTGCACAGTGTATATAAATAGTGTACAAGCATGTGCATCAGCTACCTGGATATTTAGTTTTGTACTATAGTTATTGTTTATCCTTTAATACCTATCATGCCTGTGTTTTTGTGTTTGTTTTCTCTTGTAAAAGAAATTATACTCAAAATTTTGTTTAGGTGGCAGTTGTGTTTCCTAAATGACAATAAAGTTTCTTTGAATTTGAGTTTGGTGTGATACAGCAGCACTTGAAGCATATATGGGGTTGGTAAGTTTACATTTGCCAATCATAATGTCCATGAAATTCTGGTCTCATTTATGTCAGTACCATATGGCTCATAATGGTGTTTATTATTTTGTGCTACAGGTGATTCTACATGTTGGAATTGTAGATGATGATCACCATCTCTGGCAGTTAATGAAGAGGACTGAAGCTATGAGAAGTTAATTATCTATTTCCTGTGTTAAAGGGTTTGATTCCCTGAACCTTCATTTCCTTACTGTCTGACCCTATCCAAGTCACTTAATCAGACAGTGCTTTGGGGCAATAGCCTTCTGGACTACATGCCTAATAACCAACTATGAACCTATAAAGCCCTCAGACCACAGCAGAGATGACATATAACATTGCACATTCACAGACACACACCACCAAATGTGTGTTTTTTCAAGTTCTGGATGCCCAGGTCCACTGTTGATCTATAACCTGCGGCACACTGCAGTACATGCTGACAATCTGTAGCAAGATATCTGTGGTCTATGTCATGTTATGTAATACAGAGCAAAGAAAGCAGATAAAACATGGTGACATCATAACACTGCCAAACATACCTGTGGCAATGGGAAAGGAAGAGCCAGATGAGGTCTCGTTGAAGGGACTGGTTTGAGTGGAACCCATAGGATAGAGAAGTGAGTGCAATATATCGTAACACTGGTAAACAGGGGGTATCTGCATCTATAACTATGGATTATGCAAGGAAAACATAAAATAACACTGATACATGAAATAACACACCCAGGATATAAAACAGAGTGCAGTGACTGGCCATCCTATGCATCAGACATTATTATACTCACACAAGTCAGTTGGGTAGTTAGGACAGAGTCATCATTTGCACAGGTAGGGCATAATGATGGGACAGCAATTCAAGCATAGGTGGAAGGGTCAGTGATGTTGACTCTAAGCACCACTGACATTGATTAAAGGTTGGAGGGCTCAAGGATCACATTCTCCAGTAATGGGTGGAGTTTCTATGGATATACACTCTCTGGGTGCACGATGTGACCTCACAGTGTCAGGACTGGAGTCATCCTATCCATGAAATGGCATGCATCATTGGCAGCATGTAGAAATCCAGCTGTGACCTTTCATGTGATGTTCCACTAGAATGTTGGAATCCACAACCCCAGAAACAGACAAAGGTGCATTTATGTATTTTCAGCAGGGCTAAAGGGAAGTGTGATGGCATTGATATGAGGAACTCTGATTTGCTTTCTCAGTGGGGTGTGCCTGCAGTACAGTCAGAAAAGCACTGTTCATGACCATGGGGATGAGCACGCCCAGGAAAGGAGGCAACTGTAGATAGTGAAACTGTCTCTGGAATAGAGTGCACCAACTATGCAAGTTGAGAATGTGACTGTGCAATCCACATCTGTCCCACCAGTTACCAGCATCAATATGGCTGCACCAATGGCTGCCACTTGGGGCACCAGTGCAACAAGCATGACTACTTCAGAACCTTATATGCTAAGCCACTACATGCATTGCAGGAAGCCCAACAGTTCTGATGAGGTTGCAGTTCCTTATGCAGGCCATTCAACATCTCTGACATGATGTGGGTAGTAGACATCAGTGCCTCTATCACTGACTTACACATCTGTTGACTGATGCCAAGAATGTCACCCAGGTCTGGGTAGGTAATTAAGGCATGATGGCCACCTCCCTCTCCTCTCCCAGTGTTGGGTGCATTTATTTCAGACTTCAACACAAATGGTATCCAAGACATGCAATAACACCTCTGTATTTGGGGTGGGGCTGATATGAATTTCACATCATAGGTTCATAGGTGTGCACTAGGCTAATGGCCCTTGAGCCTTTACAAACCTAGCCCATTGGATTAACCTGGCATCATGCCACCCGACCTTAGTTCCCAGTGCCTCTGTCAAGTAGAGCCACTGGAGTGATCCCTGGGGTGAATTTTCTATTTCACATCCACTCATCAAGATATCTCTTGAAGAGGGCCATTGAGGTGCTCTGTTTGACATGTATGGGAAGTCTATTCCATGGCATGGGCAGTCTCTGGGTTATGAAACTGTCCCTCCAGCACATTCTGTTGATTGTGGTAATAAGGTTGAGGTCTCTGGAGCGTGTAGTGTGGAGGGAATGCGATTTCTTTAGATATAGCATTTCTAACAGAGCTGGGTCAGACATGGCTTTGTAAGTCAAGCAGAGATCGCCTCTAAGTAGGCGATATGAGACAGAGAATAGTTGGAGTTGGAGTTTTTTGAGTCTGTCCATATAGGACAAGTGTTTAAGGCCTAGGATCCTCTTTCTGAGTTAATTTTTCAGCCTCTCCAGTTGTTTCAGGTGTCTCGTGAGGTACATGCCAAATGGGGCATTGTACTCGATGACTAGCCTAATGAGGGAAGAGTAGAGGGAGACAATGACCTCTTTCTTCCTGGATGCAAAACCCTTAGTAATGAGATGTGCCACATAGAAATACTTTCTGACCACAATGGCAAAGTGGTGGTCAAAAGAGAGGTTGCTGTCAACCTGTGTTCCCAGATCTCTTATAATGCCTTCTGTGTTCAATGGACTACCATTGATGTGGTAATTCATGGGAACTGGGTTTTTCCCAAAGGGGATGATGACACCTTTTTTGACATTGAGCTTAAGGTCATGGTTCTGACACCAGTCTTTGGTCTCAGTGAGGCCTTTCTGTAGGATGTCACCGTCACTTGGGGAGATAATAATGGTTTCGAATTTGCAATCATCTGTGAACTTTGTCAGCCAAAGTCTCTTTGTGTTGGCCTGGACTTTGGAGAAGTAGATACCAAACAGGAGAGGACCCAGGACCGATTCTTGTGTGATTCCACTCGTGACTGGTCAGCAGTCTGACTTGGAGTCAGCTATTTTCACACTGTAGGTTCTATCTGTGATCCAGTTTGCAACCCCCCTAGTAATATAGGGGTTGATGCCTAGCTTAGTGAGTTTTTCTATGATTCCTGAGTGGGGAAAGGCCTTGGCCAGATCAAGGTAGGCTGTATGAACCACCAAGTTAAGCAGACTTGAGCTACCCTTTAAAAAAACAAATTGGAGAGTCCCTATATCCTTGTTTATTAGGTCCATGATGATGTGTTCCATAGCTTTGCATATGATACTTGTCAAGTTAATGAGGCGATAGTTCCCAAGGTCTGTAGTCACTCATCCTTTGTGGAGAGAGATGACTGTAGCAGTGTGCCATTCAATAGGGACAAAGCCTGAGGTGAGGCTGTGATTGAACAGGGCACACAGGTGAGGAGCCAGTTCACTCTGTAGTTCATGTATTACACAGCCAGGAATATTGTCAGGTCCCATAGAAGCTGTATTCCTGGCCTTGGACAGTGCTGTTTTAACCTGTGCAGCAGTAATACTGTGAGCCTGACAATCTACTGTATTGTGATTGGTCCTGGGGGGGGGGTAAATACTTCAAATAGATGCCCTACGCAGACCGTCTTAAAAACCTCCAGCTTTACTCTGTCACATATCGCCTACTCAGAGGCGATCTCTGCCTAACATACAAATCTATGTCAAACCCAGAGCTGTTGGACATGCTCCATAAAGAAATCCCAATCCCTCCGAGCTACATGCTCTAGGGACCTAAACCTTGTCACCACAATAAACAGAACATGCTGAAGGGATAGATTCCTGTCTCAGAGACTTCCCATACTCTGGAACAAACTCCTTATCTATATCAAGCAAACCTCCTCATTAACACTTTTCAAGAAAAATCTTGATGATTGGATGGGAGATAGGAAATTCACCTGGGGGATCACTTCTGTGGCTCTGCTTGACAGGGGCACAGCAAAATAATTTTCTTGGGTGGCAAAAGCCTGGGTACCATTTGGCTAGGCCTATATAGGCCCTAGGGCCAATAGCCTAGTACCTACCTAGGAACCTATAAAGTTGGCACTGAATCTGTCAGCCAGTATATTGGCAATATCTGTTGGCTCGGTAGGAGGTACCATTGTGCAGTAGCTCTGAGCAAATCTAGGTATTGCCATGGAGATTTTTTACATAACTATAGAAGGTCTTGTGGATGTCTTTACTATCTGCTGCAATTCTGTTTTCATAGCTCGCTTTAGAGGATTTGATGAGGGACCTCAACTTTTTGTTGAGGCTAATAAGGGAGTTTTTCCAGTCTTGGGACTTCACCTTATTCTGCATCAGTTTCCTCCTTCTGTTGTAGAGTTTGTTTATGACAGGGGACCACCAGATTGGCTTCCTTTTTTTGGAGGAGAGCGTCTTGGTTCTATTTGGTCATTCACTGAGAACAATGAATGCTGGTCATGTAACACCTCTAATGTCATCACAGCTGTGAGTGATGGGAGTGTTCCCAACACTGTTACCATTGCTGACAGCGTTGCTGTGTCAGGAGACTGTTCCATGTACATACCACCATCAGCCACCTGTGACCCTCTGACATCAGGCATGTCCAAACTTTTATGCCTGTATTCTCTACCACTAGAACCTATGCATGCATACAGGTAACATATTTATGGCAATGTGGGAATCCCAGCACAATGTGGCATGCAGATTACTACATTCTGATTATATATAGCCTATGAGCACATTATTTGTGCTAGAAGGTGTCACAGTTGCAGCCCCACTACCTGTAGATGATATATAAACATGCATGTTTGTGTGAGTAAACCATTCACAATTGGAACTCACAGTCTTACACAAATGACACATGTTGATACTAACCTGGTGCATCCCCCTAGAGACACCTGGAGCAGCCATCTCCTACCCAGTTCCCAGATCCAAAGTGTCACCAACAGATACAAGGATTCTCTCACCTTCCTTGGTGAGGGATAAGAGGAATTCCTTCACCTCCATGAGAGTCCTCTGTTTTGGTGTCTACCCCAGTTTTTAACTTGTCTTCCGCAATCGCCTATGCATTTGTATTAATGTACATTTCAGTAATCCAGTGGTGCACATGGGCTATTGTCCTACTGTCACCACCAACTGATTTAACATTCTGCATCAGTCCCTGCCACATCTGGTCAGGAAAGGCTATGTCTGATTTATTCTTCTCAAGGATACACATGCCATGTGTGAGTAGACTATGTAATACCAACACATTCTTCTGCGTGTTGAACTTTTCCAGTTCTAGTTTTTCCCTTAAACCCATGAAATATGCACTTGTGTAGATCAGTGTGTTTGCTCATATGACCATCAATGTCAGCCAGCATATCATCAGTTTGGCTTGCCCATTTCCTGTTTTTTTTTCAGGATGGTCTCCAGCAAGACTCCAAACTTCCTGACCTCTCCCCTGTGCCATTTCAGGTTGATCCCCACACACCAAGGCTGCAACCTGTCATGCTCTCTGAATTGGTTTGCCACACACTCCTCTGCTCTGTTACTATCCCTGCTGTGTCCATGCACCCTTTTGTGCTGTCTACACTACTGAAGTCTACTAGTCTTCCCTCCTATGATATTCACTGTGTTCTGAACTTGCTCATGCTAATACTGTCACCCTAAGTATGGAGACCACAGTTTTTAATGTGCAAAAAATGGCATTGTAGAGCAACAATTATGCTAATGAGGTGATTTAGTGAAGTTGTCTCCAAATCTCAACTGAATTGCAATGTATTATCAGCCACAGTCCATAATACAATGCTTGCATATTCTCATTTCCAGGCTGAGAGGTCACATATAATTACAAGCTCACATGCTTAGCCTCTGAATCTTGGTCAAGTTACTGTTAATCTGCATCATACCACTTCATATTATCATGCTGCCTGTTGCTGTACATCATGCAGTGTCCAATACATGTAGCCATGTACACAAGGCTAGTACATTCCCCTGATTAAGGCCTACAGACTGGCCATGGCCTCTTCTGACACAGACACAGTGTTTAGCAGTGTTACCACATAGTGCAGTAGGCAGTGTATAACCTTCATCCACTTACTGCACAGGGACATAGGGGCACCTGCTGGGTCTGTATGAGGGATCCTTTTATAAAACCGATGCCCGACACCAGCTTGCCAGGGCATTGCAATTCCACCGCCATCACCCACTCTGACCAAGTAGTGTATAAACAAAAACAGTGACCTACAGAGGGCCATCAAGACATTCTTATCCAATGGGATGAAATGTTTATGAAGAGAGAACTTACAAACTGTTTCTTAAAGGAGTCAGGTGCTTGTTTTCAGTCATCTTTTTTTTGTATTTGGTTCTTATTTTGGCATTGTACAGGAGGTTCAAGCAACAGGAAATGTAATTGCCTTCTGCTGTTGAAAATTTGCTGTGTTAATTACCATTTGTTTTATATTTCTCAGCAGCCCAGGAGATACAGGCAAACAAGACTGCTTGTCAAAGGAGGTATGACAGGCTGTTTAGATGATAGGTGTAGCACATGGTTTGCAGTAACACACATTACTAATCCATGGTCAGTCTTTCTGTCTCTGTCTGTTTCTGTTTGGTCATTTCTTCCTTTGTTATCATCTTAACCCAAATAGGGAAAATTGTAGTTGATGATGACACTGACCTCTCTCTACAGGACTGGCTTTGGTCCTGGCCTCCATGATAACATCTGGGTCCCCTGGCTTTGGTGCTGGCCACCATGATTACATCTGGGTCCCCTGGCTTTGGTACCAGCCACCGTGATTACATCTGGGTCCCCTGGCTTTGGTGCTGGCCACCATGATTACATCTGGGTCCCCTGGCTTTGGTACCGACCACCGTGATTACATCTGGGTCCCCTGGCTTTGGTGCTGGCCACCATGATTACATCTGGATCCCCTGGCTTTGGTCCTGACCACCGTGATTACATCTGAGTCCCCTGGCTTTGGTGCTGGCCACCATGATTACATCTGGGTCCCCTGGCTTTGGTACCGACCACCGTGATTACATCTGGGTCCCCTGGCTTTGGTGCTGGCCACCATGATTACATCTGGATCCCCTGGCTTTGGTCCTGACCACCGTGATTACATCTGAGTCTCCTGGCTTTGGTGCTGGCCACCATGATTACATCTGGATCCCCTGGCTTTGGTCCTGACCACCATGATTACATCTGAGTCTCCTGGCTTTGGTGCTGGCCACCATGATTACATCTGGGTCCCCATCCATCAGGCCACACCAGATGTGGCACCTGCCCATAATTTTAGCCACTGAGGTGACTGAAATAAATGGCATCTGGTGTTTCCCATCTGTCAGTCTTAAAGGCCCTCCTTGCCATTCTATGACCACCAACATTGTGTTCTACTTCCTTATGTGTCACATCCCATCCTGTTTGAATTCTAACCCTCATCATTACCAGCGGTTCACCCACTCTTAGTCTGCATTCTTCTATTAAAACATCCTGTGTCAGTTTTTGTCTACATTCTGTCTTCCTCAGCTACGTTCTGCAGACCCTCCCCATCCTATCCACACTTCCCCGGGATACATTTCTCGTGTATCTTTCTGCATAAGAAAGGGCACACGTACACACAACAAAAAGCAGACTTTCCTCCCCCATGCTTGCCTTACCCCTTCTTGTTGTTCTTCTTTGTGATTCTGTGTTTGCTCTTCCCCACTGCTGCCTGCAGTGCCTTTTGGTTTGTAGAATTGTTTATGAGGGACATACAGTTTTTTAACAAAGTACCCAAATTTTCTTTTATTAAAAAAATATTTTACCAGTATTTTAACATTAGAAAGACAGTTTTACAGACTACTTCAGAATTGTATTTATTTATTTTTTTATGTGCAAACCCATTAGTACAGTCAAGCAAATTGTAAGCTAGAAAGGTTATCTAACAAAATGAAGACTAGCACATTGCCTGGTGGAGTAAATTTGGCTCATCACACATGGTATGGATTCTGAACTGTCTCAGTGTGTCATTGTAGTATGTTGTAGTCATATGTCTGAATGCAAAAATTCTGACATCAACATTATTTTTGCAAAATGTTGTTATATTGAAGAAACACTATTTGATATCTGAAATCTGACATCTGAAACATTTAAAATGATATGTGACATTTTGTCTTGAGAAAAAAACAACCGATATTTACTATACATATGTTTTTGTATTCTTCTATTATGAACCATGAGAAGCCTAAAATGTACTTGAAATTACTGTTTTTGTATTCTGTTTTTAATTATCTGCCAGGAGAAGGAAAAAAATGAGCTTGCAGATCCCTGCATCATACGGGATGAGACTTGTGACCCAGTTCTCAGGAAACAGCTTGACATTAATGTTACTGTTTTACCACAGAAAAGAGAAGGAGCAAACCAACATGGATTCCTAGCCACAAGTAGCTGTTATGATACCAGCGGTGGCAGTAGCAGTAGTAGCCAGACAGCAGCTAATGAGTGTATCTCCATTAATTATCATTCTTAAGAAGCCCTTTCTACTTTTTCCAGTGTGTAGTTCATTGTATCCTCCTGCTGTTACTGTGTGTGCAAGTGGGCACTACTTAAATAAAAATTCTCCTGTATCCCTTCTGACATACAGAGTAGTTCCTTTTATTTAACTCCATTTTTTAGGAACTGTGCCTAGAAATTACTCTGATGGATGCTGTATGGACCTCTTTTGCATTACTGCTTAGTGACTCTCCGTTCTTACAGGATACAGCTATTGTGGAAAATGCCCAGTGACTGCTCTGTGCTATGTTCAAGCACCCTCACTTATGAAAACATTTGTGCATCTACAAAATGGTCGTGTAAAGTTAACAATTCTGTCTTATGGATTAGTGATCATTTTGTGGTAAGTAATCTAGCTACAGCATTTGGTGCCCACTTTCTCTGACATTAAATTATTGGTTCTATGGTATTAGAACAGTTCTGTGATAGCATTTAGTGTGCATTCTGTGTTACAAACTAAAGCTACAGTATTCAGCACCCAGTAACCATGCTGTACTATGTACAGACAACCTGTGTGTGTATGTATATATATATATATATATATATATATATATATATATATATATATATATATATATATATATACTACTATGAGCAAGTGATCTGCCTAGCATCAGGAACAGCAACTCTACATAGTAGGTGTCTGAAATTATCATTACCTTATACAAATATAGTCTTATAGTCTATCTCTTCATTAGGGGAGCCACGGTGGTGCTGTGGTTAGCATTGCTGCCTCACAGAAAGAGGGTCTCCAGTTCAATCCTAGGCTGGGGTGCCTTCTGTGTGAGTCTGCATGTCCTCCCTGTGGTCACGTGGGTTTCCTCCCGGTGCTCTAGTTTCCTACCAAAAAACATGCTGTAGGTAGATTGGACACTCTAAATTGGCCCTAGGTGTGAGTGTGTGTGCCTTCTGTGGAAGGTTGAGCGCTGGGCTGGCAACTCAACACTGTAAAACTCCACTGCCAGTCATGAGCAGACAGATGATCCTCTGTAGTGACCCCTAACCAGGAAAAGCTGAAAGAAGAAGTCTATCTCTTCATTAAGTGCTGCTAGATTAGCTCCCATGTAACATAACTTCAGGGTATCACACTTCCTCGATAAATCCTTTTATTGTACTATATTATAGTAGTGTCATTCCAAGCCCTGAATGCTATGACCAGCCCTAGTCCCCAACCTCTGGCAGCATCAATAATAGTCTGCTATCAATACATCCATGGTCAGTCTGATCGTCTCAGGTGTTATAGGGCAGTGCATCAGCTGTTGTACATTTACTAACATTCACTACTTCACTCACCTAATGGTATAAATTGCGAGAGAAATGTGAATGTTTAGGAAATGGTGAGGCAAACCTCTGAATTCATCCCACTATTAATAATCATATATCCACAATATCACATTAATCACAATATAGCACTATGCCTAGGATTTATGTTGAGGCTGTAAAGAAAAAAAAATGAGAACAATTCCTTCAGAATATGTTAAAAGAGCCAACCGTTTAGGACACAAGGCAACACCCATGCCCTCTTCACATACGCAGACTGTAAATTCAAAAATCCCCATAGCTCAATAAACAGTCACTACTAAAGTGGGCCTAAGTCCATAACGGTCACCACAATCTTCTTCCACAAAGGGAAATATGTCAATCAGAGGTGGCACAACAGTTAGCCATACAGATTCTAAACTCACCAGACTGGACACAATGAGACTGCAAACTCTAAGATACCTTAAACCAGACAAATATGAAAATAACCTAGTTTTAGCCCATGTGGGAGTGAATGACCTGAGGTGCTCAACCCAGAGAGATATACACAGAGACATGAGGGAATTTGCTATGCATGTGATAGAAGCAGAAAAGACATTGCTCTAGAGTAGCATATTGCCTTCACAGACAATGATGGGTAGCCGTCAAGACAAGATGCTTTAACACCTGGCTAAGAAGTTAGTTGGTGTCATTCTAAGGGGTTTGCACTTTATGCTGGCTTTGGATGAGATGATATTTAACACTTTGTTTCACTAAGGATAGCTTGCACCTTTCATACCAAGGCTCCTGTATACTAGCTTATAGCTTTTCTGCACTGATAGGGCCTTTTTTAGGCATAATCCCTGTAATGAGCTTTCTGCAGAGCAAACAAATTCACTGTAGTAGGGGTACTAGTGAATGCTAGGAGTCTAAAACTCCAGCAGCTCAAATGCTTTAATATTTGCGTAGTTAGTAAGATGTGTTTACAGGACAATGACAGCACACCCTGTATACCAGGTGTGTATCACCTATCAAGCCTCAGAGAACCGTAGGAGTATTTGTGTTTGTCAGAAACACAGTCACCTCATGTCAAATTACCTGTTACCTTAACTTGGAGCTTTTGCAGACACAAATCACTCTTAGCACATCCAGCTATGATTTCATTGTTAACTGCTAGATTCCAATCATTGTTTAGTCCATATTATAGAAATTGCATTAACACTATCGGAGGATTAAATATCTAATTAACTGAGCGGCACAGTGGTGCAGCGGTTAAAGTTGTCACCTCACAACAAGAGGTTCTCCAGTTTGATTCTCGGCTGGGGTGCCTTCTGTGTGGAGTTTGCATGTTCTCCCTGCATTTGCGTGGGTTTCCTCTGGGTACTCTCCCACATTCTAAAGACATGCGTCTGGAGCATTTCTCCCAGGTCCTCCACTGAAAACAGGCCCTGTGGAGCCTAGTCTGACTTTCTCGGTCAACAAATGTTAAATAAAAATAACTTCTTGCTAAGGGATTTCAGTTACCAAGGCATCTATTGGCACAATTACAACTTTAAAATGGATATGCTAAGTGTTTCCTAGACTTTATTAATAGCAGTATATTTTGTAGAAAATTGTAAATCTCCTTATGAGAAGCTCTGATATACATAGCCTGGGTCTTTACCAAGCAAGTGGCTATCTATTCCCCACCACATATCATCTTATCTTTAATTGAATCTGACCATGAATCAGCCTTTTCTATTAG
This sequence comes from Protopterus annectens, assembly GCF_019279795.1. Lineage (NCBI taxonomy): Eukaryota > Metazoa > Chordata > Ceratodontiformes > Protopteridae > Protopterus > Protopterus annectens. The sequence goes on along the minus strand of NC_056728.1, from coordinate 160,061,100 downwards.
TCATACTGGTACCATTCTGCCACATGAACCTAACTTTACAGACTTATCCAAAGGAAATGTACTTCTGCGTGTAGAAGACCTAAGCATAATTCCAACCATATCTCTCAACCTCTTATTGCAAGAAATCTGGACAAAGCCTGACAAAATTGGGGGACAAAGGCCCAAAAATAGGGACACATTTTAAATACTGCTCTTATAAACTCTAAACTTAGAAAGTTGCTAGAAAAACAGGATTTGTGTTATCATACATTTTCTGAAGGATATGAAGTGTGAAACTCAAATTATTGTCATTATTTATTGATTTTAATCCTTAAATCATCCCAATGATTTGTCAAAAAAATACATTTTTATTGCGTAATAGACCAAACATATGAAGCAAAAATCTGGACATTCTACGAAAATCTGTACAGTTGAGAGGTATGATTCCAGTAATTGCCTGCAAATGCAACCAATTAAGAGGGCTACTGATTTTTGCCTGCACATGAACAGCTGCAGAAAAAAGTCAGCACCCATCTGCCTTAAATATTTCTTCAGGAATAAACCTGTTTGGTTCGACACCTGTATTTATAACCTGAAAATAATTCTAAGTTATAAGAAATTTCCATCAACCTGCTCCACAAAACTGCATTGGAACATGCCAGCAGTAACATCACTAGTTGTTTGTCTACTAGGAACGTTTGCCTGGGTCAGAAACCCTCTTTTAGTAGATGCCTGGGAACACTGGATATTACATATTGGAAAACAAAGCAGAGTGGCAGTAAAAGGGTACTGCATATATCATAGGAAACTACATTGATTTCTTCAGTTTTCTCAGGAAATTAAGGGTTAATGTCAACAATGTATTGAATTCATCCATAATAATATCACACATTTCAAGTAGCTAATTTAGAGCTTATTTTACCCCACTTATCCTAATTGTTGCCCCCCTCCCCCACCACTATATTTGAAAATTGAACTTCTCCTGAAATAATTATGGAACAAGTCTTAGGCTAAAAGTAGTGCTTGCATGGGATCAAAAATATATGACTGCACTATCATTAGTCTGTTATGCACTCTTTATAAGCTGTTCAACCTCATTCTATCCATATAGTCTGCGGGCAATTACTGTAGAATAACCACTATGACTACCCTACACAAGGGTGGCACCTCAATGGACCAAGGTAATTGTAGGTCCTTCAGCCTTGTATGTAAACTCATGGAATGTGTCATAGCAGAACACATTATATAAACAATTGTAACTTAATTAATCTGGAACCCAATCAGTTCAGTTTTACGAAGGTCAGGTCTCATCCTTTGACTGTAAGGATTACTTTTACAAGGTTTCAGAGGCTTTGGATGGTGGTTAATCAGTTCATGCTGCTTATATTAGCCTAACAAATGCTTCTGACACTATCCCACATGTTGGCATTATTGAAAAATAAGAAACAATGTATATCCCCATCTTGTCAACTCTTGTCAATAGATCTAGCTCTGGCAATACCATCCAGCTTGTAATGTTTGGTAAATGTATGCACAGAAGTCCAGCTAGCTGTCTCAAGAATAGAGTTAATATCTAAACCCTTGAAAAAAGCACCAGGAGAATCCACAGCCCTAGTAAAATGCCCCTTAATGGAATAAGAAAGCCTCTTATCATGAAATATCCAAAAAGAAATGGTCTGCTTGGATACAGCTAATCCCAAGGACCTGGGATGAAATTAACCAAAGAGCTGATTAGATTTCCTAACAGTCTTAGTCTTATCCAAATAAAATCTGAGTTGTCTATGCACATCCAACGTGTACAGCACCTTCTCACTAGCAGATTGTGGAGAGGGAAAAAAGTGGGAAAATGAATAAACTGATTAAGAGGCAACTCATTCACCACCTGGGGCATAAAAGAAGAATTAGTACACAAGGACACCCTGTCCTTATGAAACACCAAAAAAGGAGGACAAGCCATAAGGGCTTGAAGCACAGACACCATCTGGCAGAAGTAAGGGCTAACAAAAGAACAGTCTTCCAACAGCAATGTTACAAGGAAGCTGAAGCCTCAGGCTCAAAAAGAGCCTGAGTCAATTTCTCCAAAACAAAATTAAGATCCCAGGAAGGAGGAACAGGCTTCCTGGGATGTCTAATATGAAGGGTGCCTTTAAGGAATTGTTTAGCTTCAAATCTAGAAGCTAAGGAGAGATAAAGGCAGAAAAGCAGAGATAGCTGACAAGTGCGTCTTAAAAGAAGAATAAGCAAACCCAGCAATTTACACAGATACGAGAGAACCAAAGGAACGTCTGCAGGAAGCGGATCCAGGTTAAGAGAAAGACACCAAACAGAAAACCTCTTCCATTGGATAAGTAGGATTTCCTAATATTGGGATTCCTGGCCTCATGCAGGATCCTAAGCATCTCCTCAGAAAAAGGTGACTATGTGAAATCAAAATCCTATCATCCAGGAGTCAGTTGAAGAGTGGACAGGTGTCACCAACAAGATTTTGAGGGCATGCTGTTGAATTTTGAACAGGACTTTTGGGAAGAGGAGAAGGGGAGGGAAAGCATAAAGAAACATCCACTTCCAAGAAAAAGAGAGGGTGTCAACTTTCCAAACCAGTGGACCTGGGACTCTGGCACAAAATAGAGGGCATTGTCTGTTCAGAGGGGAGGCAAATAGGTCTATTTGAGGAATATCCCACTGGTGGACAATGTCTATAAACACATCCCTGTGAAGCATTCATTCATGGAATTGAGTTAAGGACATGCTCAGAATGTCTACCACAGTGGTTTGACTTGAGGGAATGTAAAGTGCCTGAAGAGTCACTTGATACTGGACAGCAAGATCTCATACCAGGAGTGCCAACTGGCAAAGAAGATAAGCTGTTATTCCCCTGTTTGTTTACATACCATATCACTGTGTTGTTGTCTGTAAACACCTTGGGAGGTCTTGGGGAGAAAAGAGGATGAAAAGCCTGAATAGCTAGCAGGAGGGCTCTCATCACTTTGACATTGATGTGCTCCTTCTGTTGAAGAGGAGACCACACCCCCTGCACTTTTAAGGAGCCACAAGCTGTGCCCCATCTTGCATCTGAAGCATCTGTGAACAGCTCCTGAGAGGGAAGAGGAGGATGAAAATGGAGCCCTGGATTTAGGGACAACTGCTGAATCCACCAGTGGAGTTCCTTCTTGAGACAAGGTAGAAGAGGAACTACAAATTCCAGAGGATGAGCATATTGAAGCCAAACTGATTTCAGGAACCACTGAAATTTCCTCATGTGAAGTTTGGCCAGAGAGAGCATAGGGATCATGGGTGCCATCAAACCCAGAGCTCTCAGAAACAACCTGGCTGTAATAGAGGCCTGATGAAGAAGAGTCTGAAAGAAGGAGATGAGGGTCAATGCCTTGGGAGGAGGCAGGAATGCCAGCAAAGGCATCGTTTGAATCTTGTAGTCCAGAAAAACACGGTACTGAGAAGGAGTCAGAAAAAATCTTTTTGAAGTTTATTGTAAACCTCAGGCTCTGAAGAAGAGAAATGGCAAATTGGAGATTTTGCAACAGGATCTCTGGAGAGGATGCCTGAAACAGAAGGTCGTCCAAGTAAGGAAATACTTGAATCCCCTGAATTCTGCAAAAAGCAATCACCGGATTGAGGCATTTGGTGAATACCCTTGGGGCAGTAGAAAGGCAAAAGGGCAAGCAGAAAACTGAAAATGCTAGGAAGCAACAGAGAAATGTAAACAACTGGGATGGATCAGAATATGGAGATAAGCATCCTTGAGATCCAGAGACACCATATAAGCCTGAGGAAGCAAAACATGGAACAAAGTCTGAAGTGACAACATTCAAAAAGAGGCACCTTCAGAAATGAGCTTAGAATTGTTCTCCAAGTATCCTCTTTTCTGGGTACTACAAACATCCTGAAGTAAAACCCCCTACCCTTTGGGACACAGGCACCTCTTGAATCACTTGTACAAAAATTCACAGTCCTCAGGCACCCTTTCTAAAACCTATCATTTTTCTTGGGAGCAGGGTGCTGCAAATATGGAGCTTTAGAGGCACTGGAAAAGGCATCCAACAAAGCAGCCAAAACAGGAGTAACAGCAGAAGGTTTAGGAGATTCTATCTGCAGCAACTCATAGTTCCTCTTATGAATCTCAGAGATGATCACAATCACATTTAAATAACTCCATCATTCTGAAGATAGTGTCCCCAAATAAAATCTCTCCAAAGGGAGTATCAGGATTGGTATATTCTTCTTCCTCTGACCCAAAGTCCAAAGGAGAAGGAATTTGGGAAAAGTAAGCAAGGGATTCCTCATCTGAATTCAACACCGCCTCAGAGGAATCCTGTTCCCTGGGTCTTTTAAGGGGAGTAGAGGACCATGAGGGAGCTGGAACAGAAACTCCCTAAGGAGGTTTCAATGCCATCAAAGCACTAAACAAACCCTGAGTGAAGGCCTGCCACTCACTCTGTGGATCCTTAGGAACAGGGGAAACATGTTTAGCTTTTTGTTTTTTCTTCACTGGAATGTCTGCCTTATAAAAGCTGGAGGGCTCTGACCGAAAACAGCACTCAATAATGGTAGTAGGGACTTCTTCTCTGACTAAAATCTGAGGAACACCCTTAGGCCCCTTGTAAATAATTTACCGTGGTTCCCTCTGAACAACCAAAATGTATATCTGCAAAGCCTTCTTAGATGTGCTTAAAGTTGGATCCCTGCTGGCCTCCAACCCAGTCATGGCAGAGGAATACAACAAAAAGCCAGGCAAATCTTTGGGCATTCACTCACCTCAGGAGAGACATCAGCGCAAGCTGAACAGCAGAAGATTCTGGACTGGGATTCTTGGCCTTCTTCTTCCCAGATGGCTGTCCCTCAGAGTTTTCTCCATCATATCTTTCACGAGAGGTTTCAGATGCTGATTCTCAAGATACAGTGCCAAAGAAGAAAGTCAACTACATAAGGTTTTAGGTACAAATCCCTGACAGATGGAACAGGACATATGGTCGTGGGAGGTACCAAGGCAAAACAAACACTGTTCATGGCAGTCTTTAAGGGTAATCTGTCTCCCATACTGGCATTTATCTTTCTTGGATGACATGAAACCCCACAAGCAACAAAAAGAAAAGGCAAACAAAAAGAAACCCCAATGGGGCACTTATCTGCAACAGCTTGGTGAAACCAGCAACAGAACCTAGGCATTAAAGCTGATGATCGAGAGATGGCGTTTGGACAGGTGATGAAGAAGTTCTGAAGACTGTACATCTGGATGACACCTGTATGCCCTAATCTGTGTGAGGAGCATACGTGTGATGTACAGCATACTTTTAAGGCTTTTGTATACTGGCCAGATTCAGGCTGCCCTAGGCAGGGGATCCCTAATATTATGAATACTGCTACAATGAAATGGAAAGACATCTAGGTGATACCACAGAGATCACTGTTGTTACCTCTGCTGTTAGAAATTTTGCAGGCATCTAAGCCAATGTCCAAGAAGTGCAGTTGACCATATTTCATGATCACTGCAAGCTGGACACTATTAATCACTCATGCAATGATACTGAACAGCAAAGCAAAGGCAAGACTATGCACATGCCTGAAATGACAACAGTCACAGGCTACAAGGAAGAAAACTACTCCCACCACAAATAGTAAATGCTACTGTTCAAAGATAGACAGGGTTCTTATGTGGACTACTCTTTCTCAATCATCATCTTTTTGTGATAATCAGTGGACTCTTCACTTATCAGTTCTATCAGTAAATACGATACATGATTAGATATGTAGAAATCCAAGCATATTGTTCAACTATAATGGTTCCAAACATTTCTAACCAAGAAATTCAAAGGCTTTAAAAACCCAACTGTCCTGACAGATTAGTACAAGTCTCTTGATACTCCTTAGCCTACTGGTTTCCTCAGAAGTGACCTGTGTCTCACTTTATGAGCAAAGAAAGCTTCACTCCTACTTGACTTCCTATTTCTTTGCAAACCAGTGTCTCTGCAAAGACCCAAACTGGGGAGTTAAATGCAGACCGAAAAAAAAAAAAAAAAAAAAAAAAAAAGATTCCCTACAAAGACAGGTTACTGATGGAATGCATTCAAAGCTTATGAAATAAGCTACCACTCCAACGTAAAGTATCCTTTGGCTTCCAGTAAGTAAGTGTTTATAAATGGATGGGTAGACACAATTTTTCATCCGTGTTATGCATACTCAGGCTTAATTTGTGAGACGAGTAATATTAACTGCTTGAAAATGGTGGCAAGTAGTTTTAGGTATGTGTGTTTAAAGGTGTTTATGACCAGACATCTTAGTGCCTCTGTGAATGCATGTGTAGTATTATTTTTATGCTAGTATCTTATTCAATATAACATAGAACGACAAAGATGGGGTTAAATTAGATTGACCTCTTATAGGGAAAATGCACATTTGTTTTGATAAACAGCACATTTGAGGGAAAAGTTGTTAAATACAGATGAACATGTTATGTTCTTTGGTCATGTAGTCACAGTCTTTCTCTTTAATTTTTTTAATTTATTTAAACAGAATCCTTGAATATGTAACTGAATATACTAGAAACTTTGAGGAGCTTATGCTGATGTGAACAAGCACTGTTTTTAGGAAAAGGATGTAGGTCTTTACTAACAACCTTTCAATAAATGATACTGAAAGTATTGAATTCTGCCTATTAACAAAGACAAGTGACAAGAAGTAGTAAGAAGAAAAGACATATGACAAAAATATGGAGAGAGAGTGCATGAGAAATACTTTGGTCATTTCGTTATGGATATGATAGCATAAGCACCCATTATTAAGGTGGAACTCCCTTGCACCATCTTAGTAATGGGTGTTAATCCTTCCCAAAACTCACACCTTACCTTAATAAAAGCCATCTTGTAACACTGACAGTTTTAAGATAAATTTGAGACTAGTGTTACGCGGGGGGGGGGGGTTAATGGTAATATTAGGAAAGGACATACTTTTCCTTTCTTGATATTTTATAGTTTATTTATTGTGTTCAATATTTTGTACGTTCAAACATATATTGTTGATGTTTTCACTTTGATGTTAAGTACAGTTAATCACGCACAAATGTTAAGCAACCCCTGCTTAAACTGTTAAGATTGGGTCTTGGGCTAGGCAGTAAAATTTGTCGGTACTGCCCAACAAACAACAACTACAGAGTAAATTATTTGGTTCTCCCTACTCTCTGTTGGTAATGTGTCCTGTCTAGTACTTAGAAAATTACTAGACTAATAGGATGTGTGCTTGCCTGCATTTTTTTAATGATGCAAACTCTGATACCTAAATGTATGTCCTTATTTAGTGATTTCAATCCTGAATAATTTGTTTGAAAACTACGGACTTTATGAGGAACAGACTAAATATATGAGGCAAAAATCTGGACATTCTGCAAAAGTCTGGACAGTTTAGAAGCATGAAAGGTGAGTGCTAACATCAAGGACTGCGTGTTACATCGTTAAGTGGCCAAGTGCTTTATGCTTAAGTTGGCAAAACACTTAGCACTTTTTTCATTGTAAATAGTAGTACATGGAGCAGATAAAGCTCCATGCACTACAAAGTATTATGATGGGGTCTCCTATGATAACCCTAAATTATGTGTTCTCGACATGGATGCCAAGATTCATCTGTCGAGCTTTACTCTCGAGATGAATTTTTTGGCATACATGTCTCAAACGCATAAATGGGTTATGATCGGTGACCCGATCATAATCTACTATTCTAAAGAATTTTAATATGTGACCAATAAAAAGTAAACCATCTTAAACATCAGCAAACAGAAAAAAAATGCAAAAAATAAATAAATAAATAAATAAAAATTGAAAGTATAAACTCATAGTACAAAACTCAAAGTATAAAAGGAATTTTTACATACCCTATCCTCCAAATCCCCATAGCATAAACAACAAATTATATACACTATGTACATGAATACAATGTTGCAATGGAAAAACATATTTAGAACTTCTACTTGTCAGATAAAACAAGGGACTTGCTGTATATAGGGTATGCATAGAAAGTGAATTTATTTAAAGGTCCTTAAAATAATATTTTGTTGAAGCATATTTAATTAGGATTATATAATTAAAAATAGATAATTTAGGATAGCATTTTAAATTAAATTTGCCAGCTATTCATATTTAAATTTTTATAATTATCATATTTGAATTTAGATAGAAGTTTGACCATTTTTAAGTGCTTAAAAGCCATTAATGTAAAAGTAGTCCAACTAATACAGTAAACTAACTAAACACTAAAGTGCTTTCAGGTACACTAGTTCCCCTCAGCAAAGGTTTCATCCTATGTCTTGGCCAACCTCCAATCAACCCAAGGCTGTCTGGTTGCTCTGCACTGTGAGACCCTGCGTCGATGGAACACTAAAGTGCTTTCAGCTACACTAGTTCCCCTCAGCAAAGGTTTCATCCTATGTCTTGGCCAACCTCCAATCAACCCAAGGCTGTCTGGTTGCTCTGCACTGTGAGACCCTGCATCGGAGGAACACTAAACTGCTTTCAGCTACACTAGCTCCCCTCAGCAAAAGTTTAATTGTGTGTCTTGAACAACCTCCAATCAACTAAGACCCTGCGTCGGTGGAACACTAAAGTGCTTTCAGCTACACTAGTATATGCTAGGGCTGTATTTAATCTGCCCTCTAAACTGAAGACTCTTTCCCCTTTCACTGTACATGTGCACACTACTGCCCCCCCCCCCCCATTTTTCTCTTCCTATTGTACTCCTAGGTCAATTACTTAAAACTACATTCTCTTGGGAAAAGTTTACCTATGTACCTGCCGCCCATACTTCAGTTGTTTTTCTGTGTAGAACTAGAGGTCCTTTTCACCACACTGTACTAGATTAGTAGCATAAGATTTGTAGTTATTAGGAAGATACTGTACTACACTGACCTGGAATTGACTTAGCTTGGTTTTCCTGTTTTCTTTTTAGCAGCTGGCCTAGTCCAGTTTTTCTGAATCACAACCTTGTATTACTTTGTATCTACCCCCTCCCCCACCTTGAACCTGCACAACTCCCTCCCCCTCCTGCTTAAAATCAGAGGTATCAAAAAACCTGATGTAGAAAGCACAATCTTTTGACTTAGCTTTTCTGCCTTGCTTCATAGAAATCCCCAGTAGTGTGCTCGCATGTAAGTACTCCCTGGTATTATTTTTATTTGTGATTCTTATTGCTACATTTGTACAGTTCATCCAAAGGGGATACTGCAGTGCTTCTGTAACCACTCTGCCTCTCCAAGAACTAACTTTAAATGTGTATGTACCCTATTGTAAATTAAAAATATATCCTTTACATACCACTGTTGTATATTAACCCTGCATGCATTCGCTAGCAGTCTACCATGGATTCTATTTCCCTTTACTCTCCTAGGCTTTTTCTCCCCCCTCTGAGGGCTTGTAGCTTACCATTGTACTTACTCAGTTAGGCCACCAGGTGGCATTATTCAATCACTACCTATTTTTTAATACAAGCCAAAATTACTGTAACTGTTCTATTAATTTACCACTACCCTGTTTTAGCCTTATTGATACTTACTGCATTCTACTAAACTGCTACTGCCCTATTTTCAGCTTCTATCCCCTGTCAGCCCTCTGCATCCTTCTAATTTCACACATACAGTGCCTTATGCCAGTGCCTCCTTACCTCTGAGCTAGTTCTCAGCTTCACTGATAAGTTTTTGCTGGCTTTAGTCCTTCTCCTTGGCTCTACCCACTCCATTCGCCCTACGCGCTCACTCCGCTCCCCTAACCTACCCCCAATTCCCACTCACCCCACTACTCCTATTTTTATTTCAACCACTACCCACCCACTCAAGAGAACCATCCAGTCAAAGTCTTCCCATCTTTATCACTCTTCTTTTCACCCACAGTCAACCATCCAATCAAAGCCTTCCCCTATTTACCCCTCCTCCTTTCACCCACAGTAATTAAATACATCACTAATTAAATACATCACTCTTTCACTACCCCCTCTCACCCCACAGCTCTTCTCTCCAACTACAAATCCTCCCATATTAAACTACCTTTTTCTAACCATGCTTTCCTTACTGTTAATAACACTCCAAGCCCCCATCTCCCTCCTACTACTCCTAACAACTTTATACCATGCCAGCTCCTATAACTCCAATCAGCTTCCACTCTCTACTCCTTACCATACTCCCACAGAAAACCATCTCCTCCCTCACACAAATAATCATTTATTTTCCATCTCCTGCTCTCTGTTTCAGCTTAACCCTTTGCACCTTTTTAATCTGAAAATTATTTCCACTACTGCTAAAACACTTACTCTTAAACAAATACTAGACCATTCAGACTACCCTAAATCCAAACCAAAATACACAAAAATAACTTCCTTCAGTAACCTCATCTTAGGTGGAGACATTCACCCCAACCCCAGACCTAACCCATCCATAAATAACAATTACCCTCCCCTTCCTCTAACCTTTCATCCCCCTACAATGCTCTTACATTTTTCACACTCAATGCTCAAAGTCTGAACATCAAAGCACATTAGTTTCAAGCATGGCTAAGTCATTACCAACCTGACATTGTAGCTATCTCTGAAACTTGGCTCAAACTCCACATCTCTGACTCTGAAATCCTACCCTCTGGATTTCACACTCTTAGATGTGACTGCACAAAGAAAAAAGACAGAGGCATTGCATTAATCTATTCCAATCTACTTACCTTAATTCCCTACCAAACCCCATTCCTATATTCACCAAAGCAGAACTAACAGTTGGTCTATTAAAAATGAATAATCACAAAAGCCTCTGTATCATTGCCCTTCATTTTCCACCCAGAAATAAAGTCTCAACCCTTGAAGACCACCTCCAATGGGCCTCAGCTGAAATTAATCTTGAAACTTACATACTAGGAAATGTAAACATCAACTGGAATAAAATCAACAGTCCCATACCCTCCCTGTCCATTAACCTCTTTAACTTTACTCAAGCAACCCACTCCATCACCAGAGCCAATAAAACAAATCCCCCAGTATCCACTCTTGACTGGATCTTAGTCTCCCATCCAAATAAAATTACCAACTCTGGCACCATCCCTGACTGTATTAGTGACCACCTCCCAGTCGTCATTTACCGTGCAACCACCTCCCATCCACACCAACATCAATATATTCAGACACGCAACCTTAGTAAATTTGACCCCAAAACCTTCTCTAACTATCTCAAATAAATGAATTGGAACATTCTAAAATCCCTTCTGCTCGATAAAGCCATAAACCACTATAATTCTATTTTCCTAGATGCTCTAAATTCCCTAGATTCACTAAGGAAAAAAAGAATAAAAACTATAACTGCCCCTTGGCTCCCTAGCTCCACCAAGGAAAAAAAGAATAAAAACTGTAACTACCCATTGGCTAACCAAAGAAACAAAGCAAATTATGTATCAAAGAGACAAATCCTGGAAGCTTTACCAAACGAATAAACTTCCTGAAACCCTTGTCCAATATACACAGCTCTCTAACTTTGCAAAAAAAAAACAAATCTTCAAAGACAAAAAAATCCTACTACACTAAGCTCCAGTCAAACCATCCCCAAAACCCTAGGCTTTTTTGGAACTCCATAAACTAACTCCTCAACCCAGGCTCCAAAAATAACCCCTGTCTGGACCCAAGTAAATCTAACCTCGAATAAGCCTCACTATTTAACTCTTTCTTTGTAGAGTCAATATCTGAGCTAAGGAAAACTTTTCCCAACAACGACCCATCTATCCTACATTTACCTCAACTAAGTCCTCAAATAATTTCCCCCCATGTTTGAGTTTAAAACCTGTCTCCATTAACTACATAAAAAGACTTCTATCCAAACTTAAACCCTGCTCCAATGCACCTGACAACATCCCCCTCTTCCTTTCTCAAGTCTGCTGCCAGTGGTATAGTTCTCCCAATTAGTATCCTAATTAATAGATCCATAAAGGAATCCTATGTCCCTAAACTTTGGTGTTCCGCTTTTATTTGTCCTCTCCACAAGGGAGGCAACACTAACATTTCAAACTTCCGCCCTATAGCTCTTCTCTCTCCAATTTCCAAAATCCTAGAAAAATGCATCCACCTTCAACTTAAGTCTTTTCTGAATAAAAGCCACCTTCTTACCCCTACCCAACATGGCTTCGAACCAGGACATAGCACCATAAAAGCTCTACTCTCTTTCTTAGAAACTGTGAATCAAACCCGTGATTCTGGGAACTTAGTATCCACAGTGTTCCTAGATCTCTCTAAAGCATTTGATACGGTTTCCCATAAGCACCTTCTAAGTCACCTCTCAAACCTAAATCTCTCCCAAAACACACTTTCCTGGTTCTCAAGCTATCTGTCAGATAGATCTCAGGCTGTGAAATGGAAAAAAGGCACCTCACCTTCCTATCCACTCCTACCGAAGTACCACAGTGGTCCATCCTTGGACCAATGCTGTTTAATATCTTTATGAATAACTTTCCATCTGCTATTCCTAATGCCAAAGTCATTCAATATGCAGAGGTCTCTACACTTGTCTGCTCTGCCTCTAACCTCCCTGAACTCCTATCTAAAACTCAGATTGCCTTCTCAACTAAGGAGATCCGGATGCTCCACAATCACCTTTCTCTCAATGCTAACAAATCTAAAATACTACTATTCGCACCCCCAAAATCTTTCTCTTTTGATAAAAATTCCTTCCAAGTCCTTAGCCAAAGCAAATCTCCGACTGAAGTTGTTCCCTCTGCCAAACTACTCGGTGTAACTATAGACAAACACCTCAAGTTTGACATCCATATTCAGCAAAATATAAAGAAAACCCACCAAAAACTAGGTATGCTATACAGGAACAGCCGCTTCCTTTCTACTTCTACCAGGCATACCCTGGCCTCCTCTTACCTCCATCCCTCCCTTCTGTACGGGGCCACACTACTAACTAACCTATCAGCTTCCATCACTTCCAAACTTGAAAGCTGTTATAACAAAATTTCTAAATTTGCCAGAAAAGCCAAACATTCCACTAATCACTGTGTTACCCTCCAGTCCCTCAACTGGTTAGAGTTCACAAATTAGCTGGACTTCCTCTAGCTCACTACAGCACATAGACTAAAATTTAGTTCAACCAAATGCCCTGCTGTAACATCCTTCCCCCATACACCCCAAATAGAACTCTCAGATCTGAACACCAAAATGTAATTACTGTCCACAAACCTAAATGTCCTGCTGGACAACTTCTCCTCTCCTTCTCCTTAGGTAAGAAATGGAACTCTCTAACTTCCACACTAAGGACAATGTCAAACACATACAACTTCAAAACTCAGCTTTACACCTACCTCTCCTCCAAATGGAAATGTAACTGCATTTGCCCTACCTAAAACTCTTTAATAAAAGCCACTGGGAGAGTATCCTTCTGAGTTCCTAAGTACCTTATAGTTGACTATAACCTTCTATAGCTAATTCCCATATGATCACTCACACTCTGTAAATAGCTTTTGACTTTAACTGTGTGAATTTGTTAAAATGTATCTGCATGATATTTTTCTACTATGGGCAATATTGCTCATGCTTTGTATAATTTGATATGTATTTCTACTTGTACTTTTATTTTTATTGGACTGCTATCTGTACTGTAATCTGTTTCATGGAGCTTTTCTCCCTGGGCTTCCATTGAAAATGGGCTCTCTGGGCCCAGTGGACTACCCCGGTAATCAAACAGGAAATAAATAAATAAATACATTTTTACATTTAACCAGTTTGAGAAATATAAATCTTTAAAAGAAAGCTTATAATTAATATATCAAAATTATCTTTGCAAGTCTTAAAGGAGGGTAAATTTAATATTGGTAGCTTCCAATCAATCAAATTAGTATCAGGGATGTAGGTTACAATCTTGAAGTATCCGAATTTTCCAAACCTTTTGCACATACTTACATGGCCAGCACTTGTGAAAATGAGAGGTAAAAACTGGGATGGAATGTGTCTTTTTGACAGGGGTAAGATGAGCATTACGTATTGAGTAACGTACAAGATAAATTTTAAGCTATATATTTTTGATTTTTTTTTTATAGTGATATCCCATTTTATTGGTGAGACCTGAGAGGTCCAGAGCTACAAGAATAGGTATTTGTTTTTGAATTTATTACTGATTGATATGCTTAGGGGACAGCTTTATTCTAAGTTAATGTTTATAGGAATTCTTGCAAAAATGTAAGGCTTTTATTAGGGTTAACAACTCATCAATATTGATACCTTTGATGAACTTCTCAGCAACGCTGCCGATAGGCCTGTAAACTTTAAATATATTTGATAAAAATTTTGAAGGGATTTGTTCCTATTTTGAATAAGCTGTTAAAATTTAACTTTTTTATGAATGGAATGGTCAGTCTCTAACTGAGTAAATGAAAAATCCAGAGGATATAAAGGAACATGTTCTTTAATCAGCACTTGAAAATGTGGAAGATATAATAGAAGTACATGTTATCTTCTCGGAGAATGAAAAAAGAAAACCACCTGAGTGCTGTTTGCCAGTATCTATCAGTGATGTCTTCATTGACTGGGTAAGATGGCAGCAGTAAATCAGCTGAATTGATGTGTCACTAACTGATATGTTCACTTACACTTACTGATTCTAGAGCATGTTCTTATTCTGACACCCCATATAAGCTAATCATCATTTTAATTTGTCTGATTTGAAGAAATGACGGTGAATCCTCAGTGACCTGGTTTCTGTCCCTCATAAATGAGTATGAAAGAAACAACTGGATGAAGAAAGAAGACCTCATTAGGCAAGTCGAGCAATAAGGTTAGATGGGGGATAAAACTAAGCATATATTTATTTAGCTAGCTCTCCACAGCCTTATTTATACAGTCTGTTCTTAAAACGAGCATTTGAAAACTACTGCAGAATATATGATATGTTTTCAAAACAAATAAATCCTTATCACTTTTCGAACTGCTTTTCTTTTGTTGCACTTAATAAGCATGATGAATAATTTTTCAAGTGGAAAAAACTTTATATATTCTGAGGTTATTCTGCCAGCCTCAAACAAAGCTGCACACAACGCAGTGAAACACTTGGCATTGTTCAAGTGTTTTGTTTTATGTAGCATTCAGCTTCTACACATTTAGCTGTAAGGCTTTGTAACACTATTCTGATTTCTGCTGAAAATATTTTGATTTTCTATAACATCAATAATTAATTTCTGCTGCATGATTTAGTTTACCTGCTTTATGATGCAGGAGGCACAGTAATGAAGTGAGTAGCACAGTCACATCACTGCAAGAGGGTCTCTGGTTTAATTGTCACCTGTAGAGCCTCTGTGGGAAATCTGCATCTCTTGTCTGTGTTCAAATGGGTTTTCTGAAGGTAGCAGAATTTTCTACTCAACTACCAAAAACATACAGTAGGAAAACTGATCCCTCTAAATTATCCCTGTGTGTGTGTGTGTGTGTGTGTGTGTGTGTGTGTGTGTGTGTGTGTGTGTGTGTGTGTGTGTGTGTGTGTGTGTGTGTGTGTGTATGGGTGAGTAATTGCCTGAGGTGTATTTTCATTGCTGTAATTCCAATACAGACTGCATTTCTGTGAACTGGTGGAAAGCTGATAGATTTGCTGTGAACAGAGTTGGAATCTATTCCAAACTGATAAGAACACTTTTTGCAACTTAATTTGCACTGTGCTGTATTTATATGGAGAACGTTGACATCTTTGCAGTAACTGAAACCTGGTTCAAGGCTCCAGAGAGCACTCCAGCACTACCAGGCTACAACTCATACCATACATTTTGGCCACAGAACACGGACCGAAACACAAAAGGAGGGAGTGTATCCATATTCATCAAGGATACCTACATCTCCAGGCTAGTGGTGCAGCATGATACCTCTGAGTTCATCCATGTGCAACGAACATCGAGCAAATTGCAGTGCAAATTGTGGCCTGCTACAGATCACCCTCCATGACCCAGGACCACCACTCCACCTTTCTGGAGACACTGGAAAACATGAAGATCCTACAGAACACCCTGATATTGGGTGATTTCAATTACCCTACCATTATCTGGGAAAACTACTTGAGTATAAACTCCCAGGCTCAGCGCTTCCTGGAATTTATCAACTCAAATGCCCTGGATCAGCTGGTAAACTTCCCTACCAGAGGTGAAAACATATTGGACCTGGTCATCACCAACATGGGCGACAGGTGTTCCGCACTAGAGGTCAACCTGTCACTGGGTAGATCAGACCATAAACTAATTACTCTGGATGTCCACACCCCACTACCACCCCCAACCAAGGAATCCACAGTGAAATATTTTTCTAAAGAAAACTTCACCTTACTTAAGACAGAGGTGGTAAGTTTCACAGCCCCAATGCTAAAGGATAACTCTGCCCAAAATGCAGAATCCTTTACAAATGCACTCTATGAGCACCTACAAGGATGTATGGATTGTGCCATCCCTAGCAAAACCAAGACTCACTCCTTTAAGAGACGGAAACCAGTCTGGTGGACCCCTGCCATAAACAGGTTATACAATAAAAGGAGGAAACTAGTTCAGAAAAAAAGCAAATCCCAAGAAGGAAAGACATCCCTGATCAGTATCAGTAAGAAACTAAGGTACCTCATGAAATCATCCAAGGCTAACCTCGAAAGAAAAATAGTCGAGGATTCAAAAGATAACCACAAAGCCTTCTTTAGCTATGTCAAGAATATAAGCGGCAACTTGCAGATATGATCTGAGCTAGTGCAAAATAGCACAAAATATACTGAACCTACTGATATTGCCAACATCCTGGCAGATAGACTCAGTGCAAACTTCACCCCACTCTCACCTCCAAAAGGGCCCACAACAATACCGGAAAAGTGTAGTGTCCCGGAAATCACAGACGCATAGGTGAAAACAGCCCTTTCAAATGCCAAAAACACAGTGTCAGTGGGGCCAGATGGTGTCCCAGGATGCATCTTGCATGAACTACAGAACAAACTAACCCCCCCACCTAAACACACTGTTCAACCTCAGCCTCTCCGAAGGCTACGTGCCCATAGAATGGTGCACAGCAACGGTTATTCTGCTCCACAAAGAAGGGGCCACAACTGACCCTGTAACTATTGCCCCATAAGCCTGACTAGCCTGGTCTGCAAGGCTATGGAGCACATCATCATGGAACTCATTAACAAAGACATTGGGAACCTCCAAACACTTGACCCCGACCCAGTTCGGCTTTGTTAAGGGCAGATCATGCCTACTAAACCTGGTTGACTTCTTTGAGACAGTCACCAAGGCCATAGATGAGGGAAAGGTGGTTCACATAGCCTACCTTGACCCCGCCAAGGCGTTCAACACCATTCCTCACTCAGGAATTATAGAAAAAATCACCAGACTGAACATAAACTCCTATGTCACAAGATGGGTTGCCAACTGGCTTACAGACAGAACTCACACGGTAAGAATAGCAGGCTCCAGATCCAACTCTAAACCAGTCACAAGTGGTATCTACAAGACTCAGTCCTGGGACCCCTACTGTTCAGCATTTACTTCTCAGAATTACAGGCAAACACAGGAGGACTATGGCTAACCAAGTTTGGCGATGACTGCAAACTGGGAGACATAATTGATTCTCTGGCTGACACGAACATCCTCCAAAAGGCCTTACTGAGATGAACACCTGGTGTCAAAGTCATGGCCTCAAACTAAATGCCAAAAAATGCATAGTCATCCCATTTGGGAAAAACAAAACACCCATGAATTACCACATAGGTGGCAGCCCCCTTAATACAGAAGTGGTAATAAGAGATCTGGGGACCCAAGTAGATAGTAATCTCTCCCTTGACAATCATATTGCCAAAGTAGTTAGGAAATCCTTCTATGGGGTCCATCTAATTACTAAAGGGTTTGCATCTAGAAATAAAGAGGTTATAGTGCTCCTCTACTCGTCACTCATCAGACCCATCATAGAGTACAGTGCCCCGTTTGGGATGTACTTCACAAGACACTTCCAACAGCCTGAAAGACCACAAAAGCACCTCACCAAGAGGATTACTGGCCTCAAACATATGTCCTATGCAGACCGACTGAAAAAGCTGTACACAGTGGCATATTACTTACTCAGAGGTTATCTCTGCCTGACTTACAAAGCCATGTCCAACTCAGAATTGATGGACATGCTCCAACTAAAGAAATCCAAGTCACTGCGAGCCAAGTGCTCTAGTGAGCTAAACCTCACCACAACAATAAATAGAACATGCTGGAGGGATAGATTCCTGTCACAGAGACTCCCCATGCTTTGGAACAAAATTCCTAACTACATTAGGCAGAGCACTTCACTAACACTCTTCAAGAGAAACCTTGACGAGTGGATGAGTAACAGAAAATACACCCCTGGGATCACTTCATTGGCTCTGCTTGACAGAGGCTCAGTTAATTAATCAATGGGGCGGCGAAAGCCGACACACACTAGCTAGGCTTATAAATGCCCTCTGGCAGATAGCCTGGTACTTACGTATGAACCTATGAACCTATGAGATAGACAGAGGTGTAAGAAAATCCTATTATCTCGCTCTCTCTCTGTTCTCTACATGCTAATAACCTCTGTGTATGGCAGCAGCTGTTCATGGGGCAATGTAGGACTCAGATATGATTCATAACCATGGATGAGTGGATGGACACATTATACAATGTTGTCCAAAATTTATTGCCATCAGTGACAATACATGAGGCAGATGGGATTCAAGCTGACAGAACAACGGAGTTTAAAAGCAGTTTGCATACATCCAAATGGCAATTAATTTGAAATGTAGTTGTGTAGTGCTGTATGCAGGCAGCTAATAACAATGTATCAATCAAACAAGTATCCATGGCTTTGATTTATCTCTGCACTGATACAACTTATGTACAATCACTACATATAGATCCATCTAGAATATTCTAAGCTCTCAAGCAAGCAACTATAAACATATTATCCCTGAGGCTCCTAGTAGCAGTGCAGCAGTCCAAACCAACAGAAACAAGCCATTACAAAATGGTGTGGGTGGCATTTATTTGACATGTGAAAGAAAAGCAGCTACACAGATTATATCAACAGTATATTATTATATCAATAGTATATATGTATAGCTTCTATTTTGGAGCTTTTCTCCTCGGGTCTCCTCTGAAAAAGGGCCCAAAAGCCCAGCAGGACCAACCCGGTTAACAAATGTCAATAAATAAATAAAATAAATAAAAACAGTGTTGATAAAAGTCTGCCCCCTTCACCCCTTACTGCATACATATTCAAACCTGAAAGGAAAAATTACCTGTTAGCATGATTAGGCACCCTCACACTCCCCAAAAAAGATGTGGTACCCACAGTCTTCAGTGAAATCAGAATTTGACCAGGCTGCCAGAAGACTACAAATTTTATGACGAACAGACCAAAAATATGAAGAAAAATCTGGATATTCTGCAAAATTCTGTACAGTTAAGATATATGGTCCATACGCCCACTGAAATGAGCAGACGCCACAATTAGCAAGCAAGCAAAACACTTCCCAGGAAGAAACACAAGGAAGAGTGATGTTAACGAATGCAGTGTGCATTCATCAGATAGATCAAACATTGTCAACAAGCAGAAGAGTTCAGGCTGTGTTTTTCTTTTAAAAGAAGAGATAGTGATTTGCACTCATGGTGCAGATTTAATCTCTCACAAGACTATGTATACCTGTCAAAAGTATATGTATATCATAAGTACAAAATATGAGCATTTCATGTTGTACTGCATGTGATCAAAACTACTGTGAGAACAGAATCAGAGAAGTCATTCCCTCTGCTTACAAAAGAAGCTTAAATGCATGAAGTATAAAAACATTTTTATGCAGTTAATGTATTTGCTCATACATCAAAATTCATCCTCTGGCTAGGAACTGTTTTAACAAAATCTAAGCAGTGAAGCTTCTCTTTCATTATTCAGTTCTTATTTTTATCCATAAGTACTTAATTGTATATTTTTACTAAACAGTTTGTTTGTTTGGCCTAAAAAAACTGAATATGTCCCGAAAGGTAAATCCATTTCATTTATCGAATTCTTGACTTTCCAGAATTCTCAGGTAATTATAACAAAAATCCTGCATTTTTCATTTTCCTTCAAAATGGCTCTCATGAGAGATGATTTATATCAAAGATTTTCTTAACTGCTTCTGGGGACCCAAGGGGCCTTGCTTTTTCTCATTCTCATAAATATCGCTCTCTAAGTCCCTGTGCAATTCATGTACTGTACCACTTTTTATTTGGTACATGACAAATGTCAGATATAAAGTCTGATATGATTGAATAACATGATAGGCAGAATAATTCTGTACGTCTAGAAAATTAGGCAATAAAAAAAGCATCCTCAGAGTAAAACAGGCACAGTAAATGTGCTAACAAAGTAGAAATACACATCATAGAGTATTTTCATTTCACTTTATTTTTAATTCTGAAGAATAAAATGAGACATACAAGACATTTTCACATGCAGCTTGCAATTAATTTACACACAAAGTGCAGAATGGCTCCCACTTGGAACTAATGAAATTGCAATAATTTAGACAGCTATAGTTTAAATGAAGAAATACAGGATGACATTTTTGTCATACCTGGCATAACTGTCTACATGAACCCCAAAAATATTCAGAATTGTAAGGAATAAAAGCGGAACAGATTTTAGACATACTAATATATATCTAAAGTTTATGCACGTGTGCTCAAAAGGAGAGGGTAACTGAAACCTTGCTTAAACTAAAAGAAGATTATTTTCAGGTGTAAAGTGGACTATTTAATAATGTTAATACTTGCATATTTGTTATTTATATCCTTGCTTATTACTTGCCATCCATCCTCCTTAGCTGAATGCTATATAACATCCTCATCATATTCTTGTATCATCTGCTGCAGTTCCTTGCTTTCTACTAAGTCAGATATTTGTTTAATTGCAAAATGAAAACTGTTGAAATGTGCTAACAACCAAGCCAGAGCTGAAACAGTTTTAGATTTGAATGATTACTGACCATAAAGGGGTGCTCATTGCTGCAAAATCTATTTCTACATCCCATCTTACTTATGAAGAAAAGAAATGGTAGTATCTGATGAAAAAAAAGTAGGAAGATGTTGTAAGTTGTAAACTGAAATACTTAGCAGGGAAAAATAAATAATATCTGAAATACTAGCAGTGAGGCAAAGACTGGTTGACTAAAGACAGCTGCTGATCATGGGAAGTTTGCTTAATTATACACGGGTATTTAATCATCTGTTTATGACGCAGAAGGACTGATCTGTGTTTCAGCTGTAGCCAGGGTCAACTAGTTAGTGTATACAATGAAAAAATAAATACATGTTGACATGCATAGCAAATACACAATAATGATGAACTTGTAATTGCACCCTTAATCAAGATACTCTTACGTACCAGACCATTTTAATAAAACTCGGTAACAGTACCCTTAAGGAAGTTACTCTTCACTGTCAGAACATTTTGATAAAGCTCAGTAACTGTTCACTTAGGCATCTTGTTCCTGAAGTAAAAGATCATTTTATAAAACCTTGGTTACCCATCTTGAGTCTGTGCAGCCTCATAGCTCCGTGCATAGGGGTATTGAATTATTGCCCAACACATTTCTCAGGTCTTTAATTTTTATAATTTTTACTTGTTGATGAAATGACCACTGCATAACTGAAATTCTATTCAGCATTCCATATCTGAAAAAAACACTGTATATTTTATAAACAAAAGACATCAAATGCAAATGTTATATATAAAGAGGTGAACACAGATTATATACAGGCAACTCATTAATTTTTTTTTTCAAAACAGGTTGCAACTCATTAATTTGAAAGTAAGTAAATAGTGTTTTACTACCACAGTGTAAAATAATGCATATTTGGATAATGTTCCTAATTCCATCCAAGATTTGCAAGTAATGGGCAGTAAGGGAGGTTTCCAAGTGTCATAGAAATACAGCACTGCATACTGGTCCAAACATCTGTAAGCATCTAGCAGAGTGATGTGTGTAACAACTTAAATCAAAATCGATTGTGTGTCATAGCAATGAGACAGTTAGTGTACAAACCAAAATATTCCAGCTGACATCCAGCTGCTATGAGTAGATGGACAGAGTTCAAGGTGCTCCAGTAGTGTGACACCGTATAACACTGTAATCAAACACAGTTGAAATCAAAGCACAGAATAATTATTTTGCATCAGATGAAACAGACAATAAGGAAATTTATTAGTCATCACTGAAGTAATAACACGGTTTTCCACAACAAATGGAGCAGGAGAAGAGCAAGACAGTAAATGATGCTGGATACCCGAAGGTTCATAAAAACATGACCTGATACAGCAGAAAGTGTACTGTGCTGTACCACTTTGCAATTCTGAAACTAACAGTAGTGTGTGTCATACAGATTATCTGAAATGCTGATATTCTGCATTAACAAGACAGGGAACAAGGCTGTTTGGCTAAAAGAAAGGAAGGTACACAAACTATATGCCCAGAGGGTACACAGATGCACTAAGGTCTAATCTGTACTGCAATATTGTGTGACACACCTATACTCTGTTAACTTCACAACAGGATTACTTCCTATAACAGTATGTTTAAGGATCACAACTTACTTAGTGAATCAAAGAAAAACCTGCAACAGAAATAGTGCAGCAAGACAAAGAGACAAATACAAACACAAGTACGCTACAAAGAACACCTTCTCTGCAATACATTTAATAGCTCACACACCATCGTCACATCTGTAAAGCCATTAAGGCTAAACACAAACCCAAACATTTTAGTCATAGGTGATTCTATTGTGAGACACACAAATGTCCTTCTCACCAGGCTGGATAAGGAGAAGGTCACAGTCAGCTGCCTGTCAGGTGCCAGGATCTGCCATATCACACATGCACTCAAGTCTCTCAACAACAGGTACTGTTATGACTCCATAATAGTTCATGTTAGTGTGAATGACCTGAGATGTTAATCTCTGGAATATATGAAGAGAGACATGACTTGAGTTCTCCGACTATGTGTCTCAGTCTGATGTATCTCAGGCTGGTATGTCCCTAGCCTTAAGCAGCATTTTACCTTCACCTAGGATGATGCCTCAATACAAAAGAAAATCATTGACTTCAATAACTGGCTTAGTTTCCCATGCCATTCTAAGGGGATACTGTATCTGTCAGCCTGGGATGACCTGATCAACAGACCTTGATGCTTTGGCAGAGATGGTCTTCATCAGTCACCCCTGAAATTTCGGCTACTGGAAAAGGATCTTGCCACCCACATAGTGTGTTTTTAGGCAGTGTTTCAAGGACAGAATTCCTGATGTAAAAACTCCTTCTAAAAACAACCTCAAGGTTATGCTGCTAAATGCTAAGATTCTTAACATGAAACTGCACTCACTGGAAGCAGTCCTCACCTTGGAAGACACAGACATTTGCACAGTCACAGAGACCTGGTTCAAGGCTGTAGAGAGCACCCCAGCCATATGGGTCGCTAACTGGCTCACTACTAGAACCCATATAGTCGAAATACAGGAATCCACCTACAACAGCAGACCTGTAACCAGTGTTGACCTCTACTATTTTGAATCTATTTCTCCGAAATACAGGGTAAAACTAACAGTCTGTGGCTGACAAAGTTTGCTGATGACTGCATACTGGGAGCAGTCATAGAATCTCCAAACTATGTCAATATCCTACAAGAGGGTCTTACACAAACAAATGAGCTGTCCTGATTTTCGCCAAGCAGAAATACTAATGCTAAACTAATGAGCTGACCTGATTTTCACCCAGCAGAAATCCTACTACTAAACTACCAACTAAACAACCACAAAAAACTTGACATTGCTGCCATTTATATTCCTCTAGGCAAGAACATCCAAATTCTCGAAAATATACTGTCCTGGATATCCAACAACCTACCCTATGAAACTTTACTCCTAGGAGGTGCGAATATAGACTGGAAACCCCTCGAATCACCTTCATCTGCCCAAAGCATCCATCTGTCCGGTTTCACCCAAATTATCACCATGCCCCACAAGACTCTACAAACACTCCAATCAAGGTACAACAATTGACTGGATCCTCTAACAGCCTTCAACATTATCACAACCCCACAACACTACCTAATCCACTAAATGACCACCTACCCATCAGCATAGAGAGATACCCACCTCAACAACAGAAATCACATCTGTACAAAGTCTGTCGTAAACTCAATGACTTCAACCCCTCTTCTCTCAATGATAGTCCCTCTGCCATAAACTTGTCCATCCTGAACTCCCTCCCTCTTAATGAAGTCACACTAGAATTCAATGTCATCTTTCAAAATACCCTCAACTCATTAGCCCCCCCACATGTAAAATAAAAATAAAATCAAACTATGCCCCCTGGCTTAGTAATGACGCTCACAAACTAATGCACAAAAGAGATAATGCCTGGAAAACCTGTCTAAAAAGCAAATCCTCCAATCACCACCAACTATTCAAAGAACTTAGGAACCAGACTAAAAAGGAAATGTGCAATGATAAAAAGTCCTTTTATGCTAAGACACAAACGTCCACTCATTCAAATCCTAAAAACTTCTGGAAAAATATAAACTCTATCCTCCACCCAGGTAAACCCCAAACCCCAATCCCTACCCTAACCTTCCTGACCATGAGACTGCCTCTCTCCCCAACAAGTTTTTTATAGACTCTAGCAGCAAAATGACTAATACAGGCCAACCCCCCCCCCAAACCACCCCATGACCCAATACCCCATACAATCAACAGCAACACTAGTCTTACCTTAAACCCTATCTCAATATCCAACATAAAATCTCTTCTCATCAGACTTAAACCATGGTCTCCCTCTGTAGACAAGCTCCCCCACCACTTCCTCAAGCTTGCTGCAATATCTATTGCCCATCCAGTCTCTATACTCATTAACTGTTCTATAAAAGAAGCCACTGTACCCAAAATCTGGAAATCATTTTACATTATCCCCTTCACAAAGGAGGTAACTCGAATGACCCCTCCAATTATCAAGCAATTGCCATACTCTCCCCACTATCCAAAATACTAGAAAAGTGTATTCACAACCAAATACTTAACTTCCTCCTCCAAAACAACCAACTCTCCCCTACCCAGTACAGATTCCAACCTCACCAAAGCACATCCACAGTCCTTCTATCCTTCACCCATACCATAGCCAAAGCTAGGAACAGCAATAACTTAGTCTCATGTCGACTTATCAGAAGCAATTGATGCAGTATCAACTGGCTAACCTCAACCTATCTAGCTCAACTCTTTCATGGTTCTCTAGTTACCTCACAGACAGACTTCAATTAGTAAAATGTCAATCCTCTTGCTCTCCTTTCTTACCTATACACACTGGCATACGCCAGGGTTCCATTCTTGGACCCCTGCTCTTTTACATCTTTATCAATGACCTCCACTCCTCCACCTCCCTCTCCAGCCTTATTCAGTACACCGACGACTCCATCCTTATCATATATGGTAACTCTATCTCACTTCTTCAAACACATACTCAACAATCCTTCCATCTTGTAGAAAACTGGCTAAAGAACAATCAGCTTATCCCTAACCCCAAAAAAACAAAGCTAATTCTCTTTCTCCCAAAAAAATAACCACCTTCTCCATATCCTGTCTAAATAACTTGATAATCAATGTAGACATTCACACAAAATTACTAGGTATAACTATTGATGACCAATTAAAATTTGACTTACACATTCACCATGCTCACCATGCAATAAAAAAAACTAACCAAAAACTTGGTATGTTATACCACAACTCAAAATTCCTCTCTGTAGAATCTACACAATCCTTTGCCCAAGCTTACCTCCTAACTATCCTCCTCTATGGTTCACCAGTCCTCACCAACTTTCAATCCTGTCTGCTCTCAAGACTTGAGCAAACCTACAATAAAATTGCCAAATCTGCAGCCAACCTTCCTAACCCAAACCAACCCACCACTACTTAGCCCTTCACAAGCTACAATGGCTTGAATTCTCCCATCACTAGTCTCATACTAAACCCACCTCCATAGCTCAAAGAAACTTTATCTAGAAACCTTTACACCTAAACTGAACATAGGCAATCTATTACAAAAATCTGGAACAGCCTGCCGTCTAACCTATGAAACATCACCCAGGCAACTAGCTTCAAAAAATAACTGAAAGTATTCTTCCAAAATAATTGGAACTCCCCATGCCAGGATCCCACCTGAACACACTTCTGCTCCATAATGGTTTTATCATTGTCAAATTTTCTTAACCTCTGAAATTCCTGACTGATAACTGCATAATCCTTCTTGCACTATATGTAATACCAAATACATATACATGTTTCATCAATAATCTCCCTACCAATTCTGTAAAGGCAAATGCTATTCAACCATAGTGTGTATCCTTTGTAGACTGTATTCTATGCTTTTTCTACTTAATCTTGTGTTAATAAGTATATATCAATGTATTGGAGCTTTTCTGCTCAGGTCTGCACTGTAAATGGGTAATATTTTGCCCAGTTGTACCAACCTGGTTAACAAATGTGAAATAAATAAATAAATTATTGGATCTAAAGTCATGGCCTTACACTCAATGCAAAAAGATGTGTTATCATCCCTTTCAGTAAGAGGGATTTTCCTGCTAACTACCACATCAATAACAGCACCCTGAGTATGCACTCACTGATGAGAGACCTGAGCAAACAGTTTGACAGTAGCCTTACCTTTTATCACCATGTTTCCACAGTGGTAAGAAGGACATTCTATTATTTCTCATCTCATAAGTAAGAGCATTGTCACCAGAAAAAAAGAAGTTAGAACCTTCCTGTACTCTTCCCTCATCAGGCCAATAACTGAGTACAATGCCCCTTTTAGTATGTACCTTTCCAAGCAATTGGAGAGACCACAAAGGAAAATTCAAGCTCTTCAGCATCTCTCCTATCAGGGTTGTCTGAAATCGCGGTCACTTTATTCTGTTTCATACAGACTACTCAGAGGCGATCTCTGCCTTACATATAAGGCAATCTTTGATCCTGCTTTATTGAAAATACTGCATACCCGTAACTCAAATGGTACACTGGTTACTCGCTCTAAACACCTTAACCTGGTATGTGACATTAATAGAACCTGTTGGAGGGACAGATTTGTCTCCCAGAGGTTACCAAACCTTTGGAACAGACTCCCGCTTTATGTCAAGCAGAGCACCTCATTGGCCCTCTTCAAACACAATCTGGATGATTGGATCAGTAACCATAAATTCACCCTGGGAATTGCACCTGTGTCCCTCTTGGAAAGGGGTGATAGGTGCTGATCATAGAAATAAGGGTAAAACTTGGCTAGACTTGAAAGGGCCCTAGGGTCATTAACCTAGTAACCTCATATGATCCTATAAAAAAAGCTCAGAGAAAAGTGAAAAATGAAATGCAGAGACTAGTTCAGTTTTGTTTGTTTGTTATGCTATTATATGCTTGTCAACCAGAATATCTGGAGGTGCAATTTTGATGAAAGCATGAAGTAAAGAGGATGTGATGAGACCGCTGGAGTGGATAAGCAGAAGACCGGTATGAGAATAGAGATATCCTTTGAAATACCAAACATGTTATACTTAAATGCAATATTACATATGCTAATGCACCTTATAGAATATACATTTGACTGAAAAATCAAAATCACCCAAAAGAAAGGATGCCAAATTTCCTAGTGACTAAAGAAACCACAAGTATACTAATGAAACAATGATACTTCATGAAACAAAGGCTTCCTAACAACTCCAACAAACTACAAAGATTGAAGATACGTAGAACACTTTAAGCTCATACTAGGCACATGCAATGTAGTCCAAGAATTCTAGAGCCCCATAAGATCAGTAAACAGAGATTCCTCACTAAAACAATACAGGGAGTAAATAGCAAGTCCTATGTAAACCATCTCAAAGTCCTATCCCTGTACTAGGTCTCCTACAGACTGCTGTGTAGTGATTTATGACTTGCCTATAAGACATCCTCTGGTCCCACACTGATGGATCTGTTGCATATCTGTTAAAAAAAAGCATCAGAAAGCACCTTAAAGTCCTGTTCTATGGACCTAAACCTTGTCTACAACATAAGCAGGATATGTGTCTCAAGGATTTCCCTTTCTGTGGAACAGGCCATGTCATACAAGGCCAAAAAACAAACTCTTACATGCAGTGACTGAATAGCAAAAAACTGGAACACAAAAACAGCATCGACTGTTGAGATGTCTTTTAATTCTGGTACCTCGGCCTTCGCCTTCTCATGGAATACATTTTATTAAACCAACAACACCCCTTTTATAACACATCTATGTCATTTGCATAAATAATTGATTCAACAAGACTTGTTAAACCATGCATCAAATTGCTTCAAGCACAATTCACTACAAAATTTCTACTTTAAAATTTCTAACCACTTTTGCAATCTCAAACTTCTTAAAATGCACAAGATGTAGTGCATCAACTATATATATAATATACATTTCAATTTTTCTTCCATGCAGCACAACATTTTTTACATTGAATAACATTAAATTGATTATATTTGATGCACCTTGATTTAAACACACCTTGACTTAAACACATATGATAAATATTAAACTTGAATGCAAAATTTAATTGTACAAATTATTTTCTACATTTCAATGTTCAAACCATTCGGAAAGAGAGTCTTATAATTTAAGATGAATCTAGACTCCATTTCCAATAATTTATTATGAAAGGCTGCTTCATCACCAAAACTCTTGGGTTTCCCAAAAACACAAAAAATAAACCCTTCAGGAACCCCCTTGTGCTCTTCACAAAGGTGCTTGGCCACTGGACTGTCTAATCTGTTATGCCTGATGTCCCCCAAATGCTCCAAAATTCTGAGCTTGACTTTTCTACTGGTTTGACCAATATACCATTTTGGTTTGTTACATCCACACCCAATAATGTAAACTACCCCTGTGGAATTGCAATCAAAAAATTCCAAAGCCCTATACAAAACATTGTTGATTTTTGTTCCATCTAAACTCCTGACTTTGGAACATACTTTGCAATTCCCACATCTAAAGGTACCTTTCCTGATGTTGTCTTTACTTATTTTTCTAATGTTTAATATTTCTTTTAAATTAGGATATCTACCATATGAGAAAGTCACTTTGGTTGGAAATAATTTCCCCACCTTATCATCCCCGGTGACAATAGGCCATAATTTCAAAACTGTTTCTTTCACCATGCCAGAAAATTGCGAATATTTAGTAACAAAAAATATTTTTTCTTTTGAACCTTCCGCTTCAATGTTCTCCATCTGTGCATGTGGACATCCACCCATATGCATTCGACCCCTCCTATCAAAATTCCTTAAACCCATTTCATGTTCTACTTTGGTTCTAGCTAACTTGATATTTGCCTTGGAATAACTTCTTTCAATGAGTTTTCTCTCAATTTTATCAAACTCCATGCTGATCCTTCCACGTTCAGATGTATTGCACCCTATGCATTTGAATTCACCTACTGGTAGAGAATCTATGAGGTGATCACTATGCATGCTGGACGCATGCAAAAAATTGTCGGCTGCTGTGACCTTATAAAAGGGCTTGTATTGTACCCTGTTATAAGAGTCTACATACAATTCGATGTCCAAATACTGGATATTCCTTTTACCAACTACATAGGTGAAATCCAAACCACATGGATTTTCCCTCATTTCCAAAACAAATCCCTCAAATTCCTTAGGATCACCTCTACACAAAAACAAGAGATCATCTATGAATCTCTTGTATTTTACTACCTTGTTTCTAAAAAACTCATTTGGATAAATGAAGGAATTCTCGAAATGGGCCATAAAAAGAATAGCATATGAGGGCGCAAATGGTGCCCCCATAGCCGTACCTTCCCTTTGTAGAAAACATTTTCCTTCAAATTCGAAACAGTTGTGTGTCAAACAAAATTCCAAAAGATTTAGAATGTAACTAGTCCTGGGCCCTTCTCCCAACATTTTACTGATGGCTTCCAACCCCCATTGTTTGTTGATGCTGGTGTATAAGGATTTTACATCCACACTGGCCCAGTAAAAATTGTGTTCCCAAATGATGTTCTTTACTTCCCTACAAACTTTTCTTGTGTTCTTTATGTGAGATTGTACTCTATGTAAATGGCATTTCAACATAGAGTCTAAAAATATCCCGATATTTTGCAAATAACCCCCTTTGCCTGAGACAATGGGGTGACCTGGTGAATTCACGATGTCCTTGTGGACTTTTGGAATGATAAAAAATCTAGCATTCCTCTGATTTTTAATATATAATTTCTTTATATCAGCCGACGTAAAGAAACCCAATCTCTCCCCCTTCTCTAGTAGTTCTAACAACAAGCAATTGTATTCTTTACAACAATTGGAAGCTAGCTTGGTATAGATGTTAACATCATTTAATAATCCAAAAGCAATCGAGTTATACTTTTCCCTAGATAAAATTACCCAATTGCCTCCTTTGTCTGCTTGGGTGAATACGTAATGTTCACTAGATTCCTTTAAATCTGTTAGAGCTTTCCATTCTTCCTTATTTAAATTGTACCTTTTCTCACCCCTGCTAAACTTTCCATGCTCTTCTTCCAATTGTTTAAACAATGTCTTTTCAAAAATACAAATTGCTGCATTACTTTTGGGTGGAATGAAATTGCTTTTATAGGGAACCTTGGGAACAACTAGCCTACCGTATCCAGTGTGAAATTCAAAACCAATAGAATCAACACAAGTTTCGTCATTTGCAAATATATCAATAATTTCATTTTCATGTAAAGTCATGTTCATGTGTTCCAGTTTTTTGCATGTCATACAAGGCTCATCCCTAACCATATTCAAATATAACTTGGACCAGTGAATGGGAAATTATAAATTTACCCCTAGTTTGTCACCTATGTCCCTAATGGACAGGGCTAGCCTGTGAATGTTTGATGGGTACAAGCCTATATTGCAACTTGCAAAACTCCGTGAGGTATTGACATGTCAGCAATATTTTGATAAATTTGTGGGAAGGTCAGATGCACTTAAAATGGCTCTTGGGCCAATAGCCTAGTAACCACCTATGAAACAGTATACTCCAAACCCAAAGCAAAGATACAGTGGTGGATTAAATGTGCATTGGGTGATTTTCAAACCATGAACCCCCAAATTCATACTTTTTTAGATCACACAAATATACATATTCTTTTGGAATCATCTTCATGATTACTTTAAATCTATACTAATTACCAGATTGCTTTTAATTACAATGCATAATAAAGCAACATTTGTGCATGTCAATTTTAAATTTGAGTAGTCATGAACATTTCCTCAACAAGAAGGGAAACAAAATGTACTAACCAATAACAAAATTCCCCATTTCAGAACATTTCAACTAATGGAAGACCACTTGAACTTGGATTATAATCTATCAGTATCTATAACCATCAGTTATAACCACTTGACTGTGTACACCTCAAATACTCAGCTGTGATAAAAGAAATGTTCACTGTAAAGTATTTTGACTGGTTTTAACACAAATGCCAAAATGCATACTAGTTCTGTATAGCCAGACTAACTGTTTAACCTGATCACAACAGCAGGTCCAGTCATTCTCATCCAAAGCCAGCACTTGTACCCCCCCAAAAAAATATTGTATTATTGTTAAAAATGTACACCTCAGGTGTTCAACTGTGGTACAAAATAATTCTGGACATAATAATGTATTTCAGTTTGTTTCACACCATCACAAGAAGGCTGTGCATTCCAAATGTATTTCACACAAATGCACAGTGTTGCTACAACATTAGACTGTTTAAACTGAAAAAAAATAAGACATTAAGCTACTTTCATTCATAGACAGCCACCATCCTCATACAGCAGTTATAGCCACTTTGCTGTAAATACCTTATCTGATTGTGATAAAAAGTAATACCTCCCAAGCTCTAATAATAATAATCTGAGACAAAACCAAAAATTATGACAGACAAGGCTTATTTCTGTGGTATGCAAAGTCTTAAGTTGAAAAGTCTGCCATTATTTACTGACTGTAATCCTCAATTATTTGCTCCCCCCAAAACAAACACAAATTTTATGATGAACCAAAAATCTGAGGCAAAATCAAGCATATTCTGCAAACTCTGTGACAGTTATAACTGTTTCAGACAAACAATATCAAGAGGAAGAGACAGAGAGAGTATTCAAACTTTTTTTTTCACAAGTGCAAATTAATCTTTCAAAGTCAGACTATTTAAACTGAGCAAATGAAAAGAGGTTAAGTTGCTTTCATCCACAGTCAGTCTCCACCCCACCCAAATGTTATAGCCACTTTGCTGGCTGTGTATACCTCAGACATCTGAATAGTGATAAAAATAATGGACATATAAAGTACTACAACTTACTTATACACAAACAGTAGTGCCTCCCACTCCCAAATATTCCTTTCAAATGTGTTTCACTCAGATCATAGTAGTCTTGTAAAGCCAGCCTAGAATAATTGATCAAATGGAAGTCATTCATTTTTTGCCCACAGTCAGCCACCATACCCAGGTCAGCAATTATAACTACTTTGCTCTTTGATTACATTTCTCAGATGTCTGATATAGTAATAAACAGACTGATCAATCTATGGTCCTGTTTCATTAAATACAAAGATGGTAGCCAGCCACAGTAAAATATTCCTGTTTCCAGAGCAAGGAAAGCACCCCTAGCTGATAAGTGTTGCTGGCCCTTACCATACATGTAACGAAGCTGGGCAGTGTGTGTGTGTGTGTGTGTGTGTGTGTGTGTGTGTGTGTGTGTGTGTGTGTGTGTGTGTGTGTGTGTGTGTGTGTGTGTGTGTGTGTGTGTGTGTGTGTGTGTGTGTGTGTGTGTGTGTGTGTGTGTGTGTCTGTGTGTGTGTGTGTGTGTGTCTGTTTGTGTGAGTGTGTGTGTGCGTGTCTGTGTGTGTGAGTGTGTTTGTGTGTGCGCGTATATATAGAGAGAGAGGTAAATGCTTGCAGTGTCCTCTCACCATTTTTTTAGTTAAAACTATTTTTTCTAACAATTACATTCGGCATATAAGCTGAGTAAAATGATTTAGCAGTGTGAGCACATTATATCAGCTATGACTGGGTAGCTTGTGAACCTCCATTTATCACCAAAACTTAGATGTATCTTAGATTAAAAACTCAAGTCCGGTGGACCCAAACATTATCACTGGCTACATTCTCACTATTACTAAACAAAATCTCATAGCTTAAACTGCATATCTTACTGGATGAGTGTCTCATCTGTGGCTTCATTCCTAAATCACTACTGCAAGACTACAGTAGCTCCTATTCACAAAAGTGAATTCACAATTTGTACAGTTAAATGTATTAGTAACATATCTAAATACGATTGTAAATTCTTTTTCATAAGACCTGTTTCTCTTACTACTATTGGAACTGTCTAGGTGTCCTTCTTTCACATTGCCCTCATTTTTGCCTGCAAATCCTGGTATTTTATAACTTTCTGTCTCTCTGTACATAAGACACTGTAGTCACTGGGTGTAGCAATTTCAATGATCAATGCTACTTTTGTCTTCTTTTCATGGACTACTATATCTGGTTTTCTTGTATCTATCTTTTGAACTGTTGGTAATGTGTGATCTCATGTGATATAAACTTCATAATTTTCTATGATGTATTGTGGCTCATGTTTCAATGTTTTTCAGCTACTTCAATAATATAATTTTTGCACAATCCCCAATGCAACAGTCTTGCCATATGAGCTCCTGAGTACAATGGTCATGTTTGTATTTTTTAAACAAAATATCCTGTTTAACTTGAAAGGGTACAAGGGATCATAAATAAAATAACTGATGGGGTTGGAAACCTGTATTATACTAATGGACTTAAGTAACTGTCTCTGCTTTCATTCTCATATCATCATCAACTGAAAGGGATCCTGTGCTTAACATTCCACTCTATGAAGGACCTCTTCTTCTTTGAAGCACTGTATCTAGAATGTACTGTGGTGATGATTAAAACACACATACAAGTACAATCATCCTTAACACCTCTATGAACAATAGCAGAAAGTGGGCCCAGATGAACAGGAAATAATGTCCTTTTCCTTTGGAGTAAGCATTTTTTCTCATGAAATGTTATCAGATTCGCTAGACAGACAGATACTAGAGTGTGCAAAAGTCTCAGCAGAGAACAATTGTCAAGTTTTTGAGTTTCAGTGTATTGTAAGCTTAATGTGAATATATGTACTGATGAACCCACTGTTAAGATGCTGCAGAAAGGGAAACTTTTATACAAAGACGTTTTAGAAAACAATGTGGATGGTGTTACAACAAATGAAGCAGAAACTGACATAGCCAATATTCCATATCACCATCTGCTTATAATAAATGTCATAAGGAGTCAACTATTCTCACAAAACTTCATAATAGAATACAAAAATAAGGAAACTAATATGCAAGATAAAATATCAGAGTTATATTTGATTACTTTTAAACATATAATGCAAAAAACATTAGGTCTCAACACTGAGATCGCACATTTTACCTAACTCAATCTACCTGAACTCTGAACATGGTAAGCTGTAAATTCATTTTAATTTGGCTAGAGGATAGAGGTCACTGTATTGGTCTCTTCTCTGTAAAGCAAAATTCAGTGATGCTGTGACCACGGAGTTGATTATGTAGCAAGTGGATAGCCTCCAATGAAGGTATGAGGTCAGACCACCTAAAGGAGGGAAAAAAAAAGTTTCTCCCAAATAAACATTTGGATGAGCTTTGTTTTTTGGACTGGAAAATTTCCATAATGAGCAAATGTGCTTGGTATGGATGGGCTACATTATGAATGCTCAAAGTTTTTGTGAGAAGATGTTTTCAAACTACTTGTTACAGTTGTGTTACAAATTTTAATGGAAAAGGCTAATACCAGATTCAGAGAAAGCATACACTAACTTCACTAGTTCAAAAACCAAATAAGAACCTGATGGAATTGTACAAGCTGCAGGCCTATAGCTTTATTAAATGGGGTTAAAATATTTGTGAAGATGTTGGAAAAGCATAATCTACAACCACTCAGGTGTTCTTATTGCAAAGATAATGCAAAACAACATTGGAAAGATTTTAACAAATTGATGAAAAAGAATGATCCAGTCATTTTTACTAACACTGATATGAAAAAAAAAAACTGTTAGAATTGTTTACAAGTGGACTAACATTTTAAGTTTTTAAATTTGATTTTTCCACTAGAGATGATGTTAGGGTGGAAACATGAAATTTTCTCTTGAGCCCGAACCTTGCTATTTTTCAGACACTAGTAAGATGGACAGTGGGAACGCAAGAAATTTGCACCCCTCAGTTTTGATATGTGAACATCAACTCTCTGTTTGTGGTACCTGCTCTTGTAATTAAAGATAATCACATACTTACACTGTGCTATTTTTAACATGTCATTCCAGGATAAGCAGAGCTGCAGATGGGAATAGACTGCTAGCTTTCCCAGTGCAGATTGTATGCCTGGCTATATGAATATTCAATTAAAGTCTGCTTCTTGTCATGTTACTGTAGTAAGGGTCTGTGAATAAATTTCTTTTACCAGAGTCTGCAGTCATAGTCATAGGTTAGCAGCACAATGACGATTGTTGAAGTAGTTACGTTGGAAGCAGACAGTCATAATTATTTTCTGATGTTATGGTTATCTTCTGAAAGTGGGAGGGGGGGC
This sequence comes from Protopterus annectens, assembly GCF_019279795.1. NCBI lineage: Eukaryota > Metazoa > Chordata > Ceratodontiformes > Protopteridae > Protopterus > Protopterus annectens. The sequence continues at coordinate 160,025,420 of NC_056728.1, read as the reverse complement.
TAATGCTCCCAGATAAGGATGTATCTTAAAGCCTATCTTAAATTTGATTTTTCCACTAGAGATGATGTTAGGGTGGAAACAAGAAATGTTCTCTTGAGCCCGAACCTTGCTATTTTTCAGACACTAGTAAGTGCTGAGGGGGACTTGGAAATTTGGATAAATGGCAGATAAATGGGGAGGGGCAGATATAGAGATATTCATACACAACTTATTCAGCATAACAGCAAAGAATACTAATTGGATGCTGTTCATGTTATGCTTTTGTGTTCTGCACCAGGTGCTTCCTAGTAGTAAACACATGTTTGCTGTGCCTTAATAAAATGTTATATGAATGGCTGATACAAATAGTCTTGCTGATGATATCGGTGACTAAGAGAACAATTATCCCAGGGTTTAATAAGCCCAAACCAATCATCATTTCTATTGCTAGGCTTTGCACATGTGGAAAATCTGAATGGCCTTCTGGCTTCTAATGTGAGTGGATGGTGTGGTTTAAGATACCACTGGATGCTCTACAACAGAGACAAGATGCCCCTTTATAAATGCCACTGTGACATTTGTCAGAAGCAACATATAATGATAGTTATGTGAAAGGGGTACAAAACATTCCCAGACAGTTTTTGCTGTAAAATAGGTTTCGGTATTTTGTGTTTGAAATCCAACACCTTCCAACACTAATGTATAAAGTATGGCAAAAATGTTAACACTTCCCCACAATTGACAGCAATACCTCCTTTATAGTCTTAGATAACATAGCCAAGGTTAATCAGAAATCACTAAATAAATCTACAAAGAAGTAAATTACCTTCTCACCTTCCCTGAAGACTTTTGAAAAGCTAGCCTTCTTACAAGAAGAAAACCTCCTCATGAGACCCAATCTACAAACACAATTTAATGTGATACAGCACCAGAAGATTTCTTTAAAGAATTTATCTACCATCAATAAACTCCAAAACCTCCACAGATCATACATTATCCACCATACCATCATTTATCCCCCTCTTCACTTTAAATGCATATACCCAAAAGGTTTGTGTTATACTTGAACATATTTCTACTGACAACCCTCCTGGATCAAATAAACCAGAGGAAAAGTCTGCTACTACAGCAACAATAGCCAAGAAAAAGCGGCTAAGGCACACAACCACTGAAGGACCACGAGCAAGGGAAATATAAACACACTTTATTAACAGTTAAATAAGCTTTTTTGTCCTGTGACCATTCAGGACTTCTTTAGAATCAATCAAAATCAGATTCTTAACTCTCCTGGATCAGACATTGTAAACCCTTGGTTAGTATACCATTGCAAAGTTGAAGTCTATTTTCCTTTTCCAACATCTGCACCTCACTCTATCTGACTTCCACAACCATTCCATAGAAACAACCACCAAGTTCAAACACCTAGGATTATGGCTTGATCAGACACTAAACATCCATTTCTCACATGAAACGTCATGCCACAAATTTGGAAAAATGAACTAATTAAATCCCTCACAAAACAAACCAACACAAAAGATACCTCTCAATTCCTCCCAATTCTGGTCAAACTTCCTGAAAATATATTTTACGCCCAACTCTCCCTCTATATCCCACAGTAACACCTGCTCACCTCCCAACAACATGGATTCTAGCCTGGATGACAGTAGTTTGGTCCCTAACTGATGATATCCTGCTAAACTCTAGCCTCCTAATAGGTGCCCTATTTATAGACAAGGGCATTTAATCTCATTGACCACTATTTTCTACAAAACAAGTTAATTGAAACGTTATCAATCCAGATATCATCCCTGGTTTAAAAACTTCCTCAGTGACAGAGTTAAAATAGGATCCTCCCAATCTGAATCTGCACCTGTTACAGAAGGTGTACCACAGAGATCCATTCTTTCCCCTATCCTCTTCTCCATATTCATTAACAAATTTCCTTGTGACCTCACCCATCTCACACCTATCCTCTGTGCTGATGATATGATCATTTGCTGATCAGGTCACTCTCATAAAATCATTCAGTGCCAACTCCAGTCTGACTTATGTGAGCTACATCGATGGCTCATAAACCATAATTTGCTGCTCAACACCATCAAAACCAAAATTATGCATTTTGGAACTATGCAGAAAATTCACCAAGCACCTGACTTTGACTATCGTTGACTTGCACAACCATTCCATAGAATCAACTTCCACCTTCAAATACCTAGGATTATGGCCTGATTAGTCACTAAGCAACCATTTCCACATAGACAAAATGGAGACAAAATAAACTCCCTCATCTTCTGGACCAAAAAGATCTCCCCTTTTCTATCCCAACCAGACAGAGAATGAATTGGAAAAGGAGTTCTTCTTTCTCAACTTCAATCTGGGTTTCCAATGTTTGCTTCTGCCTCCAAGAAAAATATTGCCACACTCAAGACCATCTCTATCAGCATCTGTAGGTTAATTACACATTCTCCTGTTTGTGAACATCACTGTATCACCCTAGAAAAAGGCAAATAGGTACCCATAAAACAAAAATCTAACATACTGATAAGGATCACAACTCTACAACCACTCCAGCTTTACTCATTTAATCTCCTTACAACTAACCTTCATGAAGAAAACCTCAACATGTAACCCGAGACACACATGGGGAAAATCTGTATGGCCACACCAACTCTCATTACCCCTAGAACCAAACTCCACTGTACTGCATATGCTTTATCCTCTCAGGCACCTACTCTTTGACAAGCTTTCCCCATTAACCTAAACAAAATCAACACTTATTCCAAATTCTGAATGCAACTCAAAAAGCACCTCTTCATCCAAGACAAATGTTCCTGCTTATGAAGTTAGTCTGAATTACTTTGTTATTGTTTACATTTATGTGTTTGCGTAATGTGGTGTATTTCGCCCAGGCTGAGATTGAAATTAGTCAATATCGATCAGTGCACTACACTGGGAAATAGATATAAATAAAAATAAATACATTGGAGGGGGTACTAAAGAATTTCAGCTAGTTTTTTTCTGAAAAAAGGATTTTAATATTTTATCTTTTGGACTGTAAACCTTTAGTAAGTTAAGAGAGAGAGAGACATCTTACCAAAACATATTTTTTCATAACCAATTGTATCCACAACCACTGTAAAAGGAGTGCATTTTATTTTGTAAATAATGGCGTTACTTTATTTGGTTAATTCTAATTAATAGCATTAAGAAATTGTATTACATCTCTCAATGTTGCAGCAATACACTCTGTTTGTTTGCAAGACATGGCTATCTAGGAAAGAATTTTGGAGGTAACAGGAAAAAATGTTATGTAGTATGTATAGCACCACATATTTTATATAACATGTATAGTCACTATTTATTACAAGAGATTATGGAGGTTTGTGTAGGGTTAACTGTCAGCTGTCCTAAATGTTAGAAAAGGTTGCTGCAGGGTATGACCTAGAGTTGTCACATTCTTACAAAATACATTACATCAAATGTCATTCATCTCAAGGTGATTCCTTAAGGACCAAACTGCCTGTCTAAAACAGTGCACAGGGATGTGCTGTAATGACCAATGAGGAAGCAATAGCACAACAGAATTAGATGAATCTTTAGACATCCAGCACAGATTCTTATAGTTTTACCTGGATGGACTGTTGTGCTGGAAGGCTGGAAAAAGCAGTGGTGGTTTCCATGGTTAATTTATAATTACTAACGCTAGCATTGTACTGTAATTAAAACACCTTGTCATAAACACCTTGGAGTATTTCACCTGTTAAAAGGTAGAGACTACAGATGGAGATAAACATATATTCCCTTACTATAATTTGTTTACGGGAAACACATTTTCTTGAGCAGAACTTAACACACTGTATGTCAGATACAAATTTTATCTAATAGGACATCGCCACTAGCTTCAGCTAGATCTTGAGGTGCATTGAGCATAATAACACAGTCGGCACCGTTGGTGCAAATATAATGTCAGAGTGGATCTGACAGGTATATTTACAAAGTGGCATGGAATTGAAAAATAGGCGATGAATACTAACATCTTTGATTAATTTTCTGCAACCAACTTTAATCAAGCATATCAGCAGTTAGTTTAATATAATAACAGCTACAGTTAATATTTGTTTCCCCTGACAGTGTTTATTTAGCTTATTTTCTAAGCTGTTAGTTTAATATAGAAACAGCTGTAGCTAATGTTTGTTTCCACTAGCAATGTTTGTATAACTTATTTTCTAAGCTGTTAGTTTAACATAAAATAGCTGCAGCTAAATTTGTCTGCCCTAATATTGTTTGTTTATTTTTATTTTTACTTGAAAACCGTGACAGCTTGATTGAACTTAAAAAAAAAAAAAAACATTTCAATGTTAGCCTGGAAAGAAAATCTCCATATTTCAGTAACAAATAATGTAGCACAAAAGTAGTATTAATACCTTTATCTATCTCTCTCTCTCTACATATATATATATATATATATATATATATATATATATATATATATATATATATAAACACACACACACACAACACACACGTCTACTTTAAAATGTTGACTTACAGGAACGTCGAATTTCAAATCATCGAGACAACAATGCTGAAACTTCAGAATATCGAACTCTTGAATTTCACTCTGGGAACCTAACCAAAGGGCCACCGGTAAGTCAACATTTTAAAGTAGACCCATATATCTATCTATATATATATATATATATATATATATATATATATATATATATATATATATATATATACACACACACACACACACACACACACACACACACACACACACACACACACACACACACACACAGAAACACACACACACACACACACACACACACACACACACACACACACACACACACACACACACACACACACACACACACACACACACACACACACACACACACACACACACAGTATATACACAGTATATTTGAAGCAAAGTGGTATGGAATTGAAAAATAATTAATCTGAAACCATTTACATTATTTATTTATTTAGTTATTTATTTATTTATTTATATTTGCTGACTGGATGTAGGTCCATTTTCAGCAGAGGCCCGGGGAGAAAAGCTCCACAGTTAAAATAAACAGACAGTAGTTACATTGGATTACATAGCAATTAACAATTTACATAGCAACTACTTAAAACATATTTACAGATGAAGAACATAGTACATCAGTAGACAACTAGAATCTTTATCTGTGAAGTACATAACAGACATAAACAAATGTTAAAATAAGAAGTTCCTGCTGTATAAGTACTAGGCTTATGAGCATCTGAGCTTGCTATATTCAAGGTAGTTAGTGGAGGTGAAAGAAAGGTAGTGGTTGGATGGGGTGGGTGATATTAGAGTGGGAGTTGCAAGGGCATAGCCAGCATGTCTTTAGGTGCGTTTTTAGTAAAGTTTTGAAGTGGGTGCATGATGGTACAGAGGTAATTGTGGGTGGGAGGGAGTTCCATAATTTGGCTATGGTACAAGAGAATAGTGCTTCACCAGCAGAGTTACTGGCTTTAGTGATCTGCAAGTGATTTTTGTTGCTGGATCTTAGTGGTCTGGTGGTGCGATAGGGTTGGAGTAGATTCTGGAGGGATGGGACATTTAGTGGATGGTTTACTAGTTTGTGGGCGAGTGAGAGTTGATACCATTGAAGGAGGGGAGGGAGTTCAAGCCAGCCCAGTTCAGCAAGTGAGAGACAGTGTTGACTACGGTAGGATGCCCCTGTGGCGAATTTGACAATTTTGTTGTAGCAGGTCTCTAGCTTGTTTAGATCGCATTGCCTTAGGTTGGTATATATTGGAGAGGCATAAAGTAGGGTGAAGATAAGGTGGGAATCTGCTACTGAAATCTTTGCTGCTTTGGTGAGAAGATGCTTATTTCTGTATAACGCTCCTAGTTTTTTGTGGACTTTTTGTATGGTCATGGATATATGAATGTCAAATTTTAGTTTATTGTCTATTTCCACTCCTAGCAATTTGGTGTGTTCAGTTGGATATATAGTGGTGTTGTCTTTTGCTGTGATGTTAAAGTGAGAGTTGTTTTGAGTATGTTTGGTGGGTTGGAAGATGAGTAGTTTAGTTTTGTTTGGGTTGAGTATTAATTGGGCATCGGATAACAAGTTTCAACAGAGGAAAAGGCTTCCTGTGTGACTTTTTGCAGTTTGGGTAGGGACTGGGCTGAGCAGATGATGGTCGAGTCATCTGCGTATTGCATGAGTGTGCCATGTGTGGTGGCAGAGGCTAGATTATTTATGAAAACAGAGAAGAGTAGGGGTCCAAGGATGGATCCTTGGGGAACCCCTATGGAGACAGGTAGTTGGGGAGATATGTCATTCTGCCATACAATGGATTGTTGGCGGTCAGACAGGTAACTCTGAAACCAGTTGGTGACTGATTGTGAGAAGGATAGGTTATTGAGGACAGAGATAAGTTGTTTGTGTGGGACCATGTCAAATGCTTTAGGTAGGTCTAGGAAAGTAGCAGAGGAGAGATAGCCATTGTTTTTATGCTGAAGGATAGTGTTAGTAAAGGAGAGTAAGGCAGTGGTGGTGCTATGGTTTGGTCGGAAACCATGCTGAGTATTGGAAAGGAAGTTGTTAGTAAGGAGGTAGTCTGAGACCTGAGAGTGTATGCATCTCTCTAGTATTTTGGAGAGTGGAGAGAGAATAGCTATGGGGTGGTAATTGGTTAGTTCTGTGGAGGGTCCACCTTTGTGGAGGGGAAGTATATGTGATACTTTCCACAGTGTGGGAACATAACTTTCTGACAGAGATCGGTTAATCAAGATGGATACTGGGTAGGCCAGAGCATCAGCTGTGATTTGTAGGTATTCACTTGGGAGGTTGTCTGCTGCTAATTTGGTGGGTTTAAGTTTAGTTAAGAGTTTTTCTTATGTTGGAGGTAGGTACAGGAGAAAAAGAGAATACCGTGGGGAGATTAGTAGTTGAAGGTGTGGGTTGGAAGGGTTGTGTTGTTTAACTAGTTATAGTATGGTTTGTGTGAAGTGTGTGTTGAATGAGGTAGCAATATTTTCTGAGGAGTGAGGGATGTTAGGAGGAGGGATACTGACTTTACCTGGGTGGAGGATGGAGTTTATGGATGACCAGAATTGTTTGGGGCTGTGTTCAGAGGAGTCTAGGGCAGACTCTATTGCGTAGTTCTAGGAATTTCTGTCTAGTTGAGGGGGTCTTGGTTTTGCGCCAGTGCTCCCAGGCTTTATCCCTACATCTGCTATAAAATATAGCAGTCACTACAGATAATCTTATCATTTTGTTACACATTACTTACAGTTAAGAGACAATACTTAGACTTCAAATTCACCTGTGATGATTTTTTTGAGGGGGAGGGTATGATGTCCACATTCATGAGTAATTACTAAGCTATCTAGTTACAGAAAATGACAAACTTTGCTAATAACCACAGGTCAGAATGTATTTGTGAGGTAAAGATCTTAACTGTTATGCCAAACTTAACCTCTTCTCATGTTTAACACATTTGCTGGTTATTTTCAGTTTACATTCCTTTCATATATAAATTCTCTCAAGAATATCCCAAAGTCCACAGACTTGGTACTTCAGATTAGGTCAAGCCCTAGTACAATTTGAGTAGACACAGCTGAGTTCCTTATATTCCACAGCTTCTTCTTGTCAAGATTCCTCTACTCCCAGTCACAATAATCTCTCTTCATGAGCAGAGTTAAATTTAGTGAAACTGAGTCCAAAGCAAAAGGCTAAATGGTATACCCTGATGTACACCCTACCCCCTTTCCCAGTGCACTGTCTAGGCCATCTCTGGATTCCTCCCATTCTGCCCTCTCCACAACATCCAGATTGCTTTGTTCTTTGTCTTCCTCTTCAGCCTTTTCTTGTTTCTCACATTTAAACTTACTATTAAACTTTTTCTTGCCTTCTTTCAGCACATCCCAATTGGCCAAGATTGCACTGCAATAATTCTGTAGGATAGAATTGAGCTAAAAAAGGGATCACGGGGCTGTTAGGCCATTAGAGGCCATAAGATTCTAGAGGATATGTGGTAAATTTTAGATCCTTTGTTCTACCTGCTTAATCTAGTGATGGCCTGAACAAAAATCAGGACTATGGAAAAATCAGTCTTAATTTTTACTTTGAAGAAAAATTCAAAGCCAACAAAACAGCAGTTACCAAAAAAAGTGAGAAAGCGAATGCTTGTGAGGCTACACATGCACACATATCTGAGAATAGCAGAAGTCTCCCTCCCCTTCCCACACTCCTCAGAGAATTACTCAAGATGCCTTTAACTCTGTTGAAAGTTGGCTACAGGATAATCACTTGCTACTAAATCTGCCCATCATAACTACCTTACTTCTCTTTTTCCATAATCCCATTTCCATGAAAAAAAAACTTCAAAATGGTTTTCTTAAATAATACATGATTGAAGTCATCTCACATACAAAACTTCTTCGCATGACAATTGATGACAGACTGAAATTTGATTTACATATCTACAACAGCATAAAAAAAAAATCAAATACTAGGTACCCTTCGTAAAGAAATTCCTTACAAACTCTGCCAAGGTAACTCTAGCTACTTACCTCTTACCCTCTCTCTTACATGAAGCCCCTATCATGACTAACCTAGAAGCCTCACATAGTTCTAATTTGAACAATGCTACAACAAAGTTGCCAGATTTTTTTTTACAAAAAAACTTACTAGACCCACCACTGTTTAGCACTAAAATCATTTAACTGGCATGAACTTCCTCACTGCCTATCTTATACCCAGCTCATCTTAACCCACAAAATTATCTAAACCCCATTTGCCTGCCCAGAAATTAGCCCCAAAGTCCAATTCTTTATACCCCTCCAATCAAATGATAAAAACCTGCTTACCATTTACAAACTACACAGGACTGCTGGGTTCAGTCTCTATTCCAATAATATATCTAAAACTTGAAATAAAATTCCTATGTCAATCAGGTCAATCTCACACCTTCATCTTTTCAAACTAGTACTAAGACGTGTCCTCTCTGCATTCTGGCTTTGTCCCTGCTCCTCATCTTGGATATAACGTCTCCTAACATTTCATCACTTCTTATACCTCCCTTTAAAGCACTTTATCCTTTAATCTGTTTATCTCCTTGTAATATTTCACTTTATTGTAGTACTTAAACTACTATACCTACTTGTAATTAGCACAACCAAATTACTGCTTCATCACTACTTCTCTATTAACACTTAAACTTGCTTATTCCCTTAATATTTCACTCTAATGTATTTCTTAAATTACTCCTACATATATTATACACCACTCATCTGTTTGTAAATTCTCAATATAATACCTGAATATTAATATTTGTGAATGTCAATACAAGTTGTATTATGCTAACTACCATGCTATGCATTTACTGAAACTGCACTATAAAATTTGTTGTTGAAGATATTGAATGCATTAAATGTGCTTTGAGCTTTTCTCCTCAGACTTCTGCTGAAAAATCTCACCTATGCCCAGTATGACTTCCCTGGTAAACAAATGTCAATATATATATGTGTTGCCAGACCTGCCCAATTTAAAACATTGAGACTGAGAATAGTCTCTGCTAGGTTAGCAACCAAAATGTGAATGGAGTCGGTACAAGGAATAAAAAAAACAATTTATTGAAGTACTCAATGTAACGTGGTAAGCGCTTTCATCTGCAAAGCAGACTTCTTCAGACCAATTAACATCAGTATAAGAAACATATTTAAAAACTTTTTGGTGCCAGAATTCATTGATAATTAAATAATCAAATAAATACAACTCTGCCTGAAAATTATTTTCAGCTACACTCTTTTGTATGTGTTTATATTTTATATACATATGACTGTTTATGATTTTATTATTTTTATTTTGAGCAGTATTTATTTAGTGCAGCTTGATTTTCAGTAATTTTCAGGCAGAGTTGTATTTACAGCAAATATATTATGTATATATCAAATACATTATGTACATTTTATAGTTTTTATACATTAGTATAGTTAATTTTGGTATTTAATGTTATTATTAAACATTGTATTTTTATTGTGTATATAATTCTCATTCATCGAAGGAAAAGTATTTTATCATGATGTTTAAATATTATTTGTATTGGCACTTTAATAGGAAGTGATTATTTAATTATCAATGAATTCTGGCGCCAAAAAGTTTTTAAATATGTTTCTTATTCTGATGTTAATTGGTCTGAAGAAGTCTGCTTTGCAGATGAAAGCTCTTACCACATTACATTGAGTACTTCAATAAATTGTTTTTTTTATTCCTTGTACCGAGTCCATTCACGTTTTGGTTGCTAACCTAGCAGAGACTATTCTCAGTCTCACTGTTGTGATTATGTTATTGTACGGAGCCTTTGATTTATTTCAATTTAAAACATTGAATGTCTGTAGAGCAAAAGCCTACCTACATAACTTGGTCTTGACATCCTTTTTTTTTATTTTACTGTAGTAGGAGTATATGATGAACTGGTATCCTAAGAAATAATACTACAGAGATGTTAGTACCCATCTCCCAATCACATATCCTAAGTATCAGATGTGCCATAAAAGCTTACTTTTTGCACCATTTGCAATAAGTCCCACCTGTCTTAAGATTCCATCACAGCTTGCACTTTGGATAAATGTGAGTGCCAGACTTCTGAATTACTAGGTACACAATGTATGCATCTGAGTACCTGGAATGAGGTTTCAAAACTTTATCCATCAGCCTTTGAAGTGTCAAAAGCTCCATTACTTCCAAAGAGTAAGATGGCATCGTAAAAAAAGACCCTCAGAGGTAGAGAATTCTGTCTTCTCTTTTGCCTCAGTCATGAGGGAGCTCATTCAATACCCTTTGCTTATACCTAGGGTGGTCAAACTCCTTTCAATAAGCACATACACTCTGAGCACGGGAAATGTGTCATATCTGAATATCTCATTCGGTTTAAGGGATTCATAAATTTACATCTCCATCTGGCATATCGCCCAACATAAATGGACTGCCCCACTTGTTTGGGTGCTCTTCAGTAACTCACAAATTAAGCATCCCTTCTCACCTTTTCATTTAATGTTTTTCTTTGGCAATGAATTAAAGCCATTATACCAGATAGCCCAGGAAAGCTTAGGAAAATGAAAATTATTTCTTAGCAAGAATTTTTTCACTTCTGGTTTCTGTGCTTTAGCTACTGTATGATGTCATTGTTACCCATCTTAACTCCAGACTGCAGAATGCTAAGCTTGCCTAAGATGGGTTTAATGGATTTAGATAATATCTGTTATGCTTTTCTCTTGCCAGTTGTTTTGCAGCTCACTTTGTCTTCTTTGCTGCATCAAAGGGTTCTTCCTACTTTGCTAGGAATTTACTCTCAGCAGAGGGAACTAATACAAATCATTCTTCGGGATTTAAACTGGCTGTAACATTCTTGTAGTCCATGGAGTGCGGTGATTACGCAATGATATCGAAAAAAAGACAAATCAAGTACTGCTATAGACCAAGAACCAATCTTAACCAATGTTAAGCACCCCTGCTGCTGAACATGTTAATGTGGGGTCTTCCACTAGGCAATCAAATCTGTCAGTACTGACTGGCAAACAACAGCAGTATAATAAAAAGAGATTTGTTTCTGTCTGCTGTCTATGCCAGTAAAGTGTCCCTGACTTATAAACTTACTAGGTTAACAGAACAAAGGGATTTGTATTAGTCTGCATTTCCTGAAGGAAACAAGGTAAATCTCATATGTATGTCATTGTTTAGTGACTTCAGTCCTCAATGATTTGTGGAAAAATAAAACAGATTAAAAATCTGGATATTCTGTGTCTATGTTGGCATTTGACCAAATGCTGGCTTAAGAAATATGTTTAACGATAAATGAAATACATCTGTGGATATGAGGTCAGCCTCAAACATTAAATTGAAACAACCCAGTGTTTTTATGCCACCTGTTCATCCCACTATTAGCACTTTTATTAAAATATGTGAGAATGAAGTGAGATCTTTTTTAGATAAAGAACACAACAAAAAAATATTATAATTCAACAGCAGATCAAAAGCTAGCTCTCGACATGTTGAGGCAGGATGATAGAATTGTAAAAAAACAGCGGATAAAGGAGGAGGGTTATTTTAATGAATAAAAGTTTCTATCAGGATAAGATTGCAGTTATGTTACAGGATAAAAATGCCTTTTTACATCTATTACAATTAATGGTACAGAATGTAATTACCACTGTGAGGAACAAGTTGATTGAACTAAAACATGCATAGTTGTTGGATGAAGAAACCTTTAACTTTTTATGGGTTGAACACCCGGTGACACCTATTTTTAAAGCACTACCCAAGGTGCATAAGGATCTCACCAACCTCCCTCTGAGACCCATTCTCTCAGGGAGGGGTTGGGTTGCAGAAAATATTTCAATACGGATTGATTGTACACTGAGACAGGTCTTAATAAAATTTCCTAATATCCTTAGGGACACAGAACATTTTCTAACATCATTATATGAGTTATTGGCAACAGGACCAGCAAATGATTATTTAATGGTCACCCTGAATGTTAGAGATTTGTTCACAGTTCATTAATATGATTAATACCATATTGACTGGTTTAGACCATGGTAAAAAAGAGAGAGTGAAAATATGTGAATTATTAAGGTTGATATTGGAAAATAATGTCTTTATGTGTCAAAATAATTACTATTGACAAAGGCAAGGAATTGCAATGGGCACACCATGTGCCAGTACGTATGCCAATCTCATATTGGCACATTGGGAGAACACAGTGGTTTTCAGTTCCAAACATAGGTGGAAGGGGTCACTCCTTTTTTATGTAAGATTTGTGGATGACATTTTCCTTTTATGGGGAACTGATCCATTGGAGTTACAGTGTTTTGCTGAGTTTCTGGAGTCTAGTACTGACTTTTTAGATTCACCATGCACAGTTCAAAACATATTATAGATTATCTAGACATGCGTTTGATGAGGGCTGATGAGGGTAATATACATACCTCATTATTCCAGAAAGGGTGCTGGAAGAATAGTTTGTTGGATTACAATATCATGCACCCCAGGTTCACTTTTGATAGCTTGGTGAGGGGTCAGGTTGACAGAATGTCAAGGATCTGTGCAGAAACGTACAGTTTGAAAAGGAGATTAACATATTAGAACAGAACGTATGTACGAGGGCTTACAAAGAGAAAAAAGTATGTGGCATAATAAACCATAGTAAGCAGCATCAGAGGGGCAGAGCCAAACCTTGGTTCTCTGAACATAGAAAACAGGTTGACATGATGAGCAATTATAGGGTTCAGCCTGACAATGATGAGAATACCGGATTGATGTTAACTTATAGCAGCAATATAGGTGGAATATGTGAAATAATAAACTAGTATAGTGAGTAGAAGCTCATCTTTTGGCTTCAGGAGAAATATGAACTTGAAGGACTTATTATGCCATGAACGTGATGGGCTTCAAAAATCATAGACAAGATTTGCGAAAAGGAACATACAAATGCAAACAATGTAAAGCATGTGAGTTCATAGCTGAGACTAGTTGCTTTACCCATCTTACCACCAAAAAAATTATATTATTTTAATGGATGCACTAACTGTAGAACGTGGAATTTGATATATTTAGCTAAGTGCCAACAGTGTATGTCTTTCTATATAGGAAAGACGAACCACATGTTTGAAGAAAGGATTTTGGGTCATATGTCATCTATTAGATTAAAAAAATGAACGTAATGCTCTTTATCAGCACACAAGCCAAAAAAGCTTAATTTCATGGTTTTACAGATATTATACAATCATGTTAGGGAGGTGATATAGTCAATCACACAGAATTTTATGAAGTAAAATGGATCATAGTGCTAGTGGCTGATAGAGCCCATGGGCTGAATGGAACAGTCCCTTTAAAACCAGCTCTAAAAAGAAGGGGGGTGATGTATTAATAGCTGATTGGCTGGCTTTTAGTTTAAATTGAATTTGTTTTAATGTTTGTGATATCTGATGAAGGGCTTGGACCTGAAAAGCGCTCATGTCTGTGGATTTTATGTGCTTTTATTAAATACAGATTTACTTTTTACAGCCTGGTGGTGATCTGCTTTATTGTTCCTTTATTTCTACATTTTGTGGCAGAAAACCTTTGGTAGGAGTTTCAACATTTTTGGACTATAATATTACATACTGTGTTAGATCTTTTGTGCCATTTGTATGCATTCCTTACTATTGGTGTAACACTTTTTAACCTTTCTTGCAAGTTTGCAATGCACAACCTAACACTTTTATATGGTGTTTTCTGTTCCTCCAAATTCTCTGTTGCTATGTCCAGCAAGTCTCAGGCATGTCTCTCATGTAAGAAACAGTAACAGTTTTAAAGCTTTGGGGTACCTCTTTTACAACAAAAAGGAAATGGGGATGTAACTGATCACTGTTCCTACCATCTTTCTTTTATTGATACATCAGTTTGAGAGTGGTACACTGAAAATCATACTTGGTTTCTTTAAAATACTGACAAACCCTCTGCAGACTCAGGACATAAATGAGGTTCTGTGGTCCATGAGTATTTCTGCAGAAAAAAGACAGAAAATCCACCCAAGGATGGCCAATCAACGAAATCCACTAGTGTTCCAATTAAAATGTAGTCCTTTAATATGAATAAAACTTAAACTTGAAAATAAAATGAAAAATAAAAAAGCTCAAAACTGTCCCTTGAAGATATCCGATAAGCGCTTTCGACTGTTGTCTTCCTCAGATCGTATTTTTCATTTTATTTTCAAGTCGAAGTTTTATTCATATTAAAGGACTACATTTTAATTGGAACACTTGTGGATTTCGTTGATTGGCCATCCTTGGGTGGATTTTCTGTCTTTTTTCTGCAACATTGACTGTTTTTGTGACAGACCACCTTTAGCGTTTGGGAGTTATTTATTTATGAGTATTTGTGGGATCCTATCCAGAAGAAAAATAACACCAGCTCTCCAGTTGCCTTAGCACTGGCTTTTTGTAGGAATACTATTTCAGGAACTTGATGCATAATGAGTCACCATAATGCATTGATAGCCATTACTAGACCAACAAGAGTCAATCCATCATCATCATCAGCCCCCTTTTTTCCATTTTCTACATGGGGTTTGGGTGTCGTGTTAACTGTTGCAATCTCTCTCTTGATTCAATGCCACACTCCTGCCTTCTTTGACACTTGTGCTTGACTGTCACAGATCTTCTTTCACATATTCCATCCACCTCTTCACTGGACACTCATTTCCTCTTACCTTCATCTTGTTTGTCCCAAATCTTTCTCATCAAATTGTCATCTGCTTTTCTGTACATGTGCCTGAACTACTGTAATCTGTTCTCTTTGATCTTTTCTGCAATTGGAGCTACTTTGGCTTCTGCTCTTATGTCATCATTTCTTCATCTGTCCCACAGTGTGCATCCTACCACCTTTCTCAGGCACTTAATTTCCACCACCTCTAGCTTTCTCATCTGCTCTGTCTTTATTGCCAGGTTTCTGAGCCATACAGCAGTATCGATTGCACCACTGTTTTATACACCTTACTTTTCAGTTTCTTTGGTATTCTTCTGTCATCCATTACAGCTGACACTCTATGCCAGTTGGCTGCAGCCCCTCTGATTCTAGCTTTGATCTCTTCATTCAGACTACCCTTTTCCTCAACTACCCCTTCCAGATACTTGAAGCTATTAACCTGTTCTACTATCTTCCATTCTATCTCACTCCGTTTCTTCTGATTTCGCCAATTCACTGCCATTACCATGGTCTTATCTGTGCTTAGTTTCATCCCATGTGCCTTCAGTTTTGCATTCTGTTCCCCATCCTTTGCTGAAACTCAGAGTCTGCCTGTGATGCCACATGATCTGCATACAGAAAATGTGTTGATCTCTCCCCTCTAACCTGTTTGCTAATGTAGTCTATCACCAGCATATACAGCAGTGGGCTCAGGTCTGAACCCTGGAACACACCCATTCCCCACTGGGAACCCCTCTGTGGAACCGAACACTGTCTGTGCTTAAGTCATTGGGTCCTTGTATACAACCTGCACTAATTCTACCAATGTTTCTTGGCCTTCAAACGACCACTATACTGCCCAAATCAGTTATTTTGGGACTTTGTCATGTGCTTTCTCCAAGTCTCAGAATGCCTAGTTTGACTCTTTTGTCATCTCCAGCTTCTTTTAAACTGTGTGTCTCACTACAAACAATGGGTCAGTTGAGTTGCATCTTGATCTGAATCCAAACTGCTCATATCCCATCTTACTTTCTGCTACTCTACATGTCCATTTATCAATCACTGTCTCCAGAATTTTTATACAGTGTGACAGAAGTTTGATACCTCACTAACTGCCCACAGTTGTGGATGTCCCCTTTGTTCTTGTACACTGGCATGAGTATGCTTATTCACCTGTCATCTGGGATATGCCTTTCTCTTAACCCTGCTATGAGTACCCTCAGGAGTCATTTCTTCCCTATTTCACCCAGCATCATTTTCATATCTGAGCCCACTGTTGTCCCTGACTTCATTTTCATTAGTGCTATTTTTACTTCTTCTAGGGTGGGCTCCCCTTCTTCTCCATTAGTAGGTTGTGTGTAGGACAGTACAGCTTGTGTGGGGTTTTCTTCATTCTGAAGCTGCTGGAAGTACTTCTTCCATCTGCCTTTGATGTCCTGTGTCCAGGTTGTTGCTGGCATCCCTTATGAAGGGTGTCTGACTATCTTCTTTAACTTTATGTCTTTGCCTTGCAATCTTATATAGTTTCATTGTGCCACCTACTGAGTCACTTTCCAGAAGCTGGTAGAGTTCCTCTGATGCCTTGATCATTTCTATTGCAATTCCTTTCTAGCTTCTTTGTTAGCCAACCAGTATACCTTCCAAGCCAGATCGGTCTTTTCTATCTCCCACTTTTTCCTGCACTCCTCCTTTCTTTTGATGACTTCCTGGACTTCTGCATTCCATCACCAGCTTTCCTTATGTTCTTTATTTCCATACCTGGCTTGGCCACATATCTGTTCAGTAGTCCTCACACATTCTGTTTTGAGGAGCTGCCAATCTTTTTCAACTCCACCTATTTCTTCCTTGTCTTGGTGTGTAGAGCCTTGAGTAATTCCTTGAACTGTTATACTTTCTCTCCAGTCAACTTCCAGGTCTTCAACCTGGTCTCAGTTGACCTTAGAGCCTTCTCTTACCACTGCTACCAGATGATTGTGGCAACCAATCATTTATGCTGTGGGACAGTTGTTTCACTGGGGATGACTCTGTAATCACTGATTTTACCAAAGTGCCCTTTTCTTACTAGGAGCAATTTTACCTTAGCTGCATGTTGGCCATTCTTGTATGTGATATTTTGACTGTGTCACTTTCTAAACCTTGCATTAGCTACTATCAAGCCATTTGCCAGATAGAAGTCTAGAATGGCTTCTCCTTGTTTATTCCTGGTTCCGCACCCATGTGGACCCAGGCAGTCCTCATATTCTGTTCTGTCTGTCCTGACATGTGCATTCAGGCCAGCCATTATCAACACCAATTCATGTTGTCCTGCTTTATCTAGTAGGTCATGCAGCTGCTGTATGGAGGCACACTTTTCCTCTCTATCACAACCCTGCTATAGGACAGAGGCTGAGATTATGAATACTGCTCTATCATTACACTGGAGTCTGATTGCCATGAGTCTATCACTAATCCTGATGACACCCCTTAATGTGTACTGAAGCTTCTCTCTCACCACAGTTCCCACACTATTTCTACCCTGTCCTCCCCCAGAGTAGTACACTCTGCATCTCAAGCTAAGTGGCTTTGCTGCACTGCCCATCCTCCATATCATCAAGTCATCCAATTCCAAGCTGCATCCTGTCAGTAAACCTTCACTGAGTGTAGCTATTCTTAGTTCATATTTGGCAGGTTGATTGGTTCGACAGCTCTAACCCAGGTAATCCAGGCTGGGCAACTGGACACTGGCCAGCCAGTAGCTTATTGACACAGGTCTTCTGGGCTTTATGGGAAGTCACAATCTGGCTAGTAGGGGCACATATTTCCCTCCCACCATTAGCATGGGTCCATGGAGCAGGTCAGATCCTCAACCCTCTTATTGCCAGCAAATACCCATGCCCATTTGGTAACATAAGTCAGTATGACTGAATCACCGAAAACCATATTTTACACTGTCAAATGGTTAGCCCTGCTATGGTGCACAGTCTGATCTGTGTTCTCCTATCTTGAGGATACTGCCTATAGATACCCAAAGCAGTTGGTATATACAACTCTTCCCCCTATAGGCCACCATGTAGAGTTTATGTTGCTGCCCACAGCTCCATTCATTGTGAGTGTGAGATGGAAAAACTTGGTGTGTTTTTCAGAGGTGTGAGGAACCCCAGAGAGACACAGGGAGAACATGAAAATTCCAAAAAGGCACTGGCCGGAGGTCAAGATCGACCCTTGTACATGGGAGGTGAAGACCTTAACCAGTATGCTAACTGGTCTATCCATTTGAATAATACTTCATTAACAGACATTGGTATCAGTTGGGCTTCTAAACCAAGGATATGATGCAGTGTTTTGTTTTTCTGGATATGCTACATTGAATTAATCAATGCCTTACATCACATCAGGCTAGTGAAACCTAGGTACATTTTTTTCTTTATTTTTGTCCATCCCCCAAATGTCCTCCCAAAATATGATTATACACCAGTTTTATCAAAAGTGTTCAGAATTTTCAGAAACAGTTGATATAGTATTTCATCTGACTTCTTTCACTCTCTATAAAAAGTCATTCTTCAACTCAAAATGGGTATGGGATGGAAATAACCTGTTCATCTGTTTCTCCTTTTCATCCAGCTATTCCTTCACTGTCCCTGCTTAATGTATCTTTCTCCTACTATGCACTCTTAAACTTTTGACTGAATATCTTCAATCATGACAAGTCAGTAACACTTTTTGTCAGTATAACCTGTTCATCTATCAATACAGGTATAAGTGTTTCCATGTTACTGACTTCTAATTTTAGTTTTGGCAATTCTTATACATTTACCTCAGTAATTTCTGTTCTGTGTATCTCTTGCTGAGAACCTATTTTTCTGATGTGTTTTAAGTTTTGATCTTACAGTGGAATTCTTGGACTCTTTACAGGTTCCTGTTTTTTTCTTTTAATTTATTGCCCTTGACCACTCCTCCTTTAATTCTGTGCAAACATACTTCAGTAAATAAGGTCTATGCTAAGGTTCCATACCAACTACTGTGGGGCATTCCACATCAGTTTGTATACTCACTTCTTTCACCAACTTAAATGGCTGCTTTTTTTTTTTTTTTTTTTTTTTTTTTTTGCAGGGGGGGGGGCTGTAATATCTTTCTAACATACAGATTCACCCATCTTTTATCTAGCCAAAGTATAGTTTTAGTTCTGCTCTGGACTTTCTGCATCTATGCCCTTTTACATCATAACAGGGTATCATTAACAGTGTGTCAAGCTGATGTTGCACTCCCTAATTTTTACTAATAGTATATTCAAGACTGCACATTCCTTTTTACAAGAAGTAGAAACAGGCCACAGAGAATGTAACTGTGAACCCATACCAACAATTTCCACAGTGACTTAAACTAGAGGAAATTTTGCCCTATTATTAAATTGGGTACTAAAGCTACAAAGTGCAAATGCTTTATTCTGTGCCCAAATTTCTAAATGTGTTATATTTATTACTACCTTAATAAATACATATTGCTTCTGCATTGCCTTTATCATCTTGTCTTTGTTTACAGGTATATAGCTCCCCAAGTATTAACATGATCCTAGAATCTAGTATTATATTCCATTTCTCCTCATCTTCCAACACTATGTATTTGGCTATTTTGGAAGTGGCACAGAGACAATATGCTGGATCCTGCTGTGCTATCAGTTACTTTATCACAGCTCATTGATATAGCATGAGAAGTGCAACATTTACATTTTTTATTACGAGCATATTGATTAAAAATTACATTGCTGTTGGAAACAGCATCACAATTTTAGCAAAGTGTTCCATCTTCCCACAAGACATCCAATTTCAGGTCCTGATAATTTCTGGGTATTCACTGAAATCTGCACATTTTTAGATATGGACATAGACTGCTCAGTCATAACAGCTCTTCAGAATAAAATTATCAGTACATTATAATTTTAAGAAGCCCGTTTATGTAATTCAGTACAGAATGTCCTTTTAAACTTATGAGCTTCTAAAATGTCTATCATTTTATTTATTTTGCTTGCCTCTGAGCCTAACCATAAGTTTAAGATACGCTTTAAATCAGGTATTTGTGTTTTTAACATTTTAGTTGTTTTAACTGTTCACTCACAGAATTTTCTTTCTTGTGTTTCAGAAGACATGCCTGACATAGTCAGCATGTCTTACGTTTTTGATAATCCATAAAATCAGAAAATCAGTATCTTGCATGTCCATATATGCTTTCTGTGCATTCAGTGTTAGGCTAGTTCTCCTGGGCAGCATACATCTCAATATTAAGAAGAGATACTTCAGTGCCATTATCCATGCTACATTTATTACTTAGGGAGGTCTTTGGTGTGTTGTTCAGCTCACATTCAGGCCAATAAAGACAAATCCCACTAGCTGTGGAAATGGGTCTATATTATATAAGCGAGCGCATTGAATTGTGAATGCTATATAATCGACCCACAATCCCCAAAACCCCAACATGTCAAACACAGGGAAAAAATGCCTGATTCGTAAAAAAAAAAAAAAAAAAAATCAAAACACAAAATAAAGTGGGGGGACTTCACCCCCCAACACCCCCCTACTTAAATATACCAACTCCAAGATTGCACCACAGTGGGGGAAATGGCAAAGTCGTGAAAAAGGCCCAGTGATTCTTTCCCTAGGAAAAAAATTGCTGTTCTGTGCTTTTGGTATTTTGCCATTTCACGTAATGACGTTCAACTAAACAGCGTTCGCAATTCTTTGCTAAAATAATAGGCACCCATGGAAATGCATGTTTCAGCCTTCTTATGACCTCATCAGCATTGCATAAGTGAAATGCTTGAGTATAGTTTAGAAATACAGAGTGTACATTTTACTAATTGGTTTGTCTCTGGGAACCTTTTACTATTTTTTTATTTTGGAGATTTTATCAAGCAGATTACTGATAACAATTCATTACTGACAATCCAAAAAGTGTGGCAAAATACGATAAATAGCTACTAAGTAAAACAAAAATAATCACACCAGACCAACGGACTTCACATTCAAAAAAGTAAAACTACCTTGTATTAAAAAAAATGTAATGACTTTGATTAAGCGCTTTTGTCCATATACTTGGACTTCATCAGAATTAGAAAAGTTGAGACAAGATTGAACTTTTATAACAAAGTCAGTTAAGCAATTAACACAGTTAAAACTGATCAATTAAGTTTTAAAAGAAAACTACTCACTCTAAAAGCTATAAAAACATTTTACGTAACAAGACACATACTAAAAGCTATAAACAAATTTACATTATCACAACATATACATTTTTGCACCAGTAAAACCTAAAAAAAAAAAGTATTTAAAATTATTCAACCTCATTTTTAAAATGGGTTGTAAGTTGATAAAATCATTAATACCAGGGGGATGGTTTGCATCTAATTTAACCTGCCATTTAACTTCTCTTATTTTGAGAAGAGTTTTAAAGTCACCACCTCTAAGATTGACTTTTACCTGTTCTAGGAGTCCAAATTTAAATGTGTATCACACAGGACTACTACACAGATATTTGAATTTGTTTAAACATTTGTGCAAAATAATTAAATACAATGATACAAACATACGTCAGTTATTTGTAGATATTGAGAAGTTGAACGCTGATATTAAAAAAAGCTTCATTTTTGATCAGTGGGAAAATATCTACATAAACAGTTCTCCCTAGTGGAGAACAAATGTAAATTGTATGCAAGAAAGGTTAAGAAATTAAAGAGAGATTTAGATCAATATGCAAACAATAATGTTTATCCTTTTAAGTCATTTTTAGATAAGAATATGCATAACAGAAAAAATATTCCTGATGTTAAAGAACTTCAATGGGGGTGGATAAAAAACTTTTTTTTTCAGAAAAGGAACAAGCAGGGAACCAGGAGGTTTTATGAAAAACATTTAGATTCGGGACAAGCACATCCTGTACCTTACAACTGGAAGCAGAACAGACCCAGAGTATTTAGATAATGAATATTAACAAATTTATATATACATTCAAGGATTTTCGTATTTATAATTATACAAACAATGAGATTATTAAAGAACATTTTTCATTTTTTTTCTAAAGGTTTGAAATTTGTCAACTCAGGAAGCTTTAATTTAGTTGATACAATTCTTGAAACCAAATTTCACTTTAGAAAGTTGAATTTAGCCCTCTTTTACAAAAATAAGGGACAAAGAAATCATCCACTTTCAGTTAGAAATATTAATGGCATAAAGAAAAGAATCACTTTTAACCCCCCCATGAACCCTGCTTTAGCAGTGTTAGAAAAGGCTGCAATCAATGATATCTACAACTTACAAGTAGATGTTAATAAAAGGAGATTTTTTTCACAATAACTTAACTAAAGAGGAGACATTATTATTCAATAAATTAAGGGAGGACTCTTCAAGTCACATTATGAAGACTGACAATAGAGGGGGTATTGTGCTTTTTGACTCATTAAATTACTCTAGAACTATGTTTGAGTTATTAAGAGACAGGGAGATGTATCGTTTGGTCTCTATTAATGAAAGTAATATCAATTATAGATGTTAAAATTGTTTTCTAGAGGAATATTTGTTGGATCAAAGGATATCCCAGGAATTATACAACTTTCTTAAAGTTAATTTCTCAATGACAGCCACAATATTTGGAATACCTAAATTTCATATAGACTTGGTCAATCCTCCCTTTAGGCCAATCATCTCAGGTCAAAATTTGAAGACTTTTGCTAAACTCGTTGGGGTTACTATTAATGAACATCTAAAATTCAACACTCACATTCAGTTAAATATTAAGAAAACATATCAGAAACTTGGCATGCAGAAACTCCCACTTTCTATCCCCTATTACAAGACAGACACTAGCCACTACCTACTTAATACCGTCACTATTGTATGGCGCTCCCCTACTAACCAACCTATCTTCCTCTATTTCTTCCAAACTGGAAATCTGTTACAATAAAATCTCAAAATTTGCCACCAAATCCAAATACTCCTCCCACCACTGCATGTCTCTCCACCTGCTGAATTGGTTAGAGCTGCCCAACTACCTTTGCTACCTCCAACTCACTACAGCCCACAAGCTAATCTTTAAACCTACTAAATGCCCAGCTCTAACAAACATTCTACCATCATACATCCCACACAGACCTCTAAGATCTGCCCACCAAAATCTAAT
Source organism: Protopterus annectens (assembly GCF_019279795.1). Lineage (NCBI taxonomy): Eukaryota > Metazoa > Chordata > Ceratodontiformes > Protopteridae > Protopterus > Protopterus annectens. The sequence goes on along the minus strand of NC_056728.1, from coordinate 160,002,072 downwards.
TACTGCATACAAACCAAACCAGCCCGCTGGTCAGCTTCTCCTATCCTTTTCCTTAGCCAAAAAGTGGAATTCTCTCCCTCCTTCTCTAAGAACCTCTGAAATCTTTGAACAGTTTAAATCCCAGCTCAATTCCTACCTCTCCCATAACTGGAAATGCAATTGTGCTTATTACCTGCTTATTACATGAATGCACTCATTGTACTTAATGTACTTCCCACCTTATTCTCCCCTTTCCTGGGATTAATCTTATTTACTGCCATCTTACAAATGTTAGTTTGCATACCATTCACTGATGATTTCCAACCTCTGTACAACTTAAACCCTGTACTACTTCTTCTCTAATCCATCATCATGTAAGTATGTAATGTATATTCATCTATTTTGCTGTTATACTTTGCTTAGTTATATTATATAATAATTAAAATTTGTTTAATTGTACTAGTTTTACTATGTAATATGGAGCTTTTCTCCCCAGGCCTCCACTGAAAATGGGCTCCTTGAGCCCAGTGGACCTCCCTGGTCATCAAACTGGAAATAAATAAATAATATAAATAAATAATAAATAAAGACTTACCCATGAGGAATTGTTATTGATAAGTAGCTGAAACTAGCTTATAAAAAAAAGTTGACCATTTTATTATAGATTCCTGGGAGATTTTGGGCAAAATAAAAAACGATTTGTGTATTAAGGACATAATTTTCCTTAATACAGATGTATTTCATTTATTTTCTACAATCCCCAAAGAATGGATTTCATCTGTAGTATTATGGTAAGACTATGTTTTTTAGATACAGACACAATAAATTTAAATAGTGATTTTATCAGCTTGGTGTTAGACAATAATTTTATTTTCTTTGAGGGGGGGATATTTTAAACAGAGAAAAGGAGTAGCCATGGGAGCACTATGTGCTCCTATTTATACAAATTTAGTTTTATTAGAATGGGAAAGTAAAATTGTTTTAGAAAGTATCTTTAGAAATTTTATAAAATTATACATTAGATGCCTTGCTGATATATTTATTTTGTGGGAAGGGTCTGCACAAGAAATTGATCATTTTTTTAACTCACAAATCGTAATAAAAACAAGCTTTGGGGTAACCACGGAAATAATCTCTCCTGTCACAGGAGAAATGTAACTCACAGTCCACTCAAAATAATAATCCAAGCTTTGTGGTGATAAACTGATTCAGAAGACTTCGTTGTAAAACAATAGTTTAATAAATGTAGAAAAGGTTGGCGCTTTCACAAATGCTTCATCAGACCGTTATTTTTTGAAAAATCTGTCAATAAACTTTTTATATCAAATCATCACGTGGTTAGTGATGTAGCATTAATCAATTACTATTTTAAAGGTGCAACATTGTAAAAAACTGTTCGATATTATACCTTTGTAACATGCATAGAAATATAAACTTATGTTACATAATGATTAAAACAACCTAAATACCTGACATTTTATCCTAAATATAAAAATATAAAAACATTATCAGCGTATCTTATTTAAGCACGGAGGTCTTGTGGTATACGTGTTCATCATGTAAAACACTTAAAAAATGCCTACGAAATGTATAGAGAGTGTGCTATTACCATCCAGATTTACAAAAGTAATTTGAACAATTGTGCCAGTAATCAATGACAGCCACTATTCTATGTTGCTTAAGCAAATTAGCTACCCGATATTTAAAATTGCATCTGTTATTTATTTGACTCTGTCCTCTTGCCCCATACTATATCCGTTCCTATAGGGTACAAATGAATAGTATCAACTAGCTATCTCATTAGCAGAAAGTATGGTATGATATAGCTGGCTACATATAAGCATATTCCTTTATGCCTGAACTGCGCTATTTTTTAAAAATCATTAATTAATGAAACATTTCTGACAAACAATATATAAGTACTATAATATATTGTCACCATATAACAGAGTCAAATAAGCAACGTACAATGGCCTATTGAGCATATAGCTCATGCATATGAAATTCTTGTCTATAAATTCGAACATTTAAAACTTGTGCTTTAATAAATTATATGAAACTTGGACACTAAATTAAAAGATTAGTTTTGGTATAATATACTCAACTAATATAATAAATTACCACAATTATATAACACTTCAAAATACTCTAACAAGATTGTTACATATGTGATAAGAAATTGTAAAGCAATAGATATATCATGCTAACCAAACCTAATGTGGTCTACGCTGAAAGATGAAAAGTTTTATATTTCTACTACAGAGATATTTGTATAATGAAACTTAAGGATATACCAAAGTTAAAACTGTAATAAACAGTATAACTACAAATTCTTCAGCTGGAATGTGCATGGAGATAATACTTCCGCAACTCATCACTATGAAAGCTGGATTACAAGCGTCTCTTCCAAAAATTGAGGCTAAGTATCATAGATTTGCATTAAATGTTACTACATATCTATGAGATTATAGTTATACTAAAGACAATCGTACTATTCACCAGTCATTCCTCATTTTGTTTGACATGATATAAGTATGGACAACAATAAAATATTGAATTAATATACAACATATGCTGCGTCCAAAATTCTATTATAAAATGCATGCTATTATTGTGGAATATAGGTGTATGTCCCAATAACTAATCACTTATACTTAGTAAATGCCATAATTCAATTACATTACCTCACTATTCTACGTCTGGCTTTCAATACGGGTTTAATGGAGGCTCTTTCATTGAGCTCTTTCCCTTTGTCTGCTCTCAATCTCAAAATCCAATTAACCTTTTTCTTTTCCGTCCGATTACGCATATCTCCCCCACTGGCTATATGTACTGTTTGGTCTATTTCCATGAACGTAAATGTATGGTCTTGGCCTGTATTAATTACATGTTTGGCCAAGGCATTATTCAAATACTTTATTCTTATGGCATATAGATGTTCTCGTATTCTGGTTCGAAACGTTCTATCTGTTTTGCCTATATAATAAGAACAGCATCTTCGGCATTGAGCCAAATACACTATATGTGCAGTATTGCAATCTGCCGAAACATGAAATTCATAAATTTGCCCATTATCTGGGTGTACAAATATGTTGCCCATTTCTATATATGTGCAAAACCTACATTTGCCACAAGGGGAGGTGCCCTTATATGGACTTAATTCACCTCTAGGTATGGTGTTACATAATAATCTTCTGAGATTAGGTTTATTCTGTGACAGGAGAGATTATTTCCGTGGTTACTCCAAAGCTCGTTTTTATTACGATTTGTGATTTTTATACTGCCTGAAGCTACGGGGTATTTACTTCACCAGGGGACTTTTGTATTATTGGAATTCTTATTTTTTACATTGAAACCTGACGGAGACATGGCGGGTACTGACAGGCAACATAGAATTGGATTATAGACCCAATGTTACCATCAGGAATGATATGGAAGGAGATAAAATCCAGCGTATCGGAGATCCTAATATGACAACTTCCTGTATCAACACTACTGATAACAGAACTTTGAATATACAACGCCAGGGCGAAAGCCTGCAAACGAAATTGATGAAGTGCGTGAGGAACGATAACAACTTATTACTGCTGTATCAAGGTGATAACAATGGAAGTACACCTAACGTAACTGCAGAGATGGCTGAATGCCTGCAAACAGCAGTACAGAGGTTTGAGACTGATTTTTTAAAACTTAAACGGATTTCTACACAACAGCAGCACTTTGAAGCCTGTCTACGCAAGAACATAATACCCAGAGGTTTGAGGGTATTAAAGATGCCCACGTATGGGGATCAATATCCAGAGCTTCTAACCAAATGGCAACAACTGAACTTAGAAGTGAGCAGAAATTATATGCACCTTTTATTGGAACATTTCCAACCAGTAGAGGAACAGTTGATTCAGTCCATATTAGATCAACAAAAATACATGCATTTTTACTATCCTAACACACTAGTAGAAACTGCCTTACTGAATGTGTTAGAAGGTGTGGAGATATATGAGCGCAGGTTAATACAACAAAAGAAAAGTAAAATTGATAGAGACATCCAGGACTTCCGAGCTGGACATGTCTTCACTTGGCCCAGGACGGGCCCTTCAACCAGGTTTATTGCAAACAATAATACTAACAATACCAAATACAAATCCCCTGGTGATAGTGATACGGATAAGTACAGATTAGATAAAGTGAGTAAACCTAGTACCATCAATGGTAGCCACTTATCTAGTAACACCGGGACTGAAGTATGTACCGAGTAAACGCCGCAGCCTATATCAGAAGTTACTCTTGATACATCTGTACATATTTTGCAATCCAGCCCTAATATAAATGGCTCTATAGAAGCATCTAACGGGGGCACAGAAACTGTGGCGCGCCCCAACATCAATGATAAAGTAGGACATTGTCCTAGACTACATGAAGGGGGACATCAAGCCTTGGGTTTTTCCCAATTCCCCCTTCCTATAGCCTTAAAGAAGGGGGGCAGGAGAGATCGATGTATGAGTCGGAGGCGACAGAAGAGGAAATTATCGGTAGAAAGAGCCCCCAACCATTCACTGAAAAAGATGTGGGAACAAACGAAGATTGCTTGATATGGAATATATCTCATAGAGACCTTGATATACATGAAGTAAATGCACTTAATAAAGGACTTAGTTTTATTCCTACAACATCAAATCAAATTACAGATGCATTGATAGATGTCAAAGTATTCACTAGGAATATTATGTTACGTTACCAGTTTGGTGATAGTAATAATAAGTCGAGACAAAGAACTTCACAAAATTGAGTACATTCACACCACAAAATCATCCATTAGTTGAGGCATTTTATAATTTAGTGGAAGAAGATTTGCATAAATTATACAATAATATACCAGACAGTGGAGTTAATAAGAAAGTGAGATACACCAATAATTTAAGTTGGCATGAAAGAAAAGCGCTAAAGAAGTTGCAAAATGACAATACTATAGTATTTAGGCCAGCTGATAAGGGAGGCCCTTTGGTAGTTATGGACATTGATCACTATCATCGTGCCATGTCCGAGATGTTTAATGATTCTAGGTTTTATGGTACTATAAATAGAAAGAGAGTGGAAGAAATCCAATCTGCAATATATAACACCATACTAGATCTGGTAACTAGCCAGACAATCACTAATGAAATAGCTGAATTTCTGAAGATAGAATACCCTATGATACCTCAAATACAGGGTATACCAAAAGTTCACAAGAATGGCACCAACCCCCCTATGAGACCTATAGTCTCGGGGAGGGGTTGGTGTACAGAACCATTTTCTATGTATGTGGAGAAATATTTGAGATCTGTGGTAAACAAAGTTCCACACATACTTAAAGACACGAAACAATTCTTGTTGGACTTATATAGATTTTTTGATGGAGTACCTTTGAAATCAGACATGATCTTTGCCACGTTAGACATACAGTCCTTATTTACTGTTATACCCAATGCATTGGATGTTGTAACTATTAAAGATTATTTAACTACACATAGTGACTATACTGATGGACAAGTTGATTTGATTAGTTTATTTCTGGAAATCATACTGGAAAATAATGTCTTTATACATGATTCCACCATATATATACAGCGTGATGGCGTGGCTATGGGCACATCCTGCGCCAATAGCTACGCCAACATGTTTTTAGCAGCGTGGGAAGAGAGTTTTTTATTCCTGGAAGCAAAATATAAGGAACATGTCTTATTCTATTGACATTTCGTGGACGATGTCTTCCTGTTATGGGAGGGCAGTCAAGCCATATTAGACGAATATATAGGACACCTAAATGGTATGACCACATACCTTAAATTTACATCCAATTTTTCCAGTAACAAGATAGAGTACTTAGATGTATACGTGGAACGTGTGATGGATAGATATGTCAACACAGGTGTATACAGAAAATCGTGTTACAAGAATACATTTTTGCACCGACGGAGCATGCACCCAAATTATATCTTTAAAAATATAATTAAAGGGCAAAACATGCATATATCTAGATTAAATGTTAGTAATTAAGGTTATCAAGAAGAAATTAATTGTTTTAGACAAAGATTCATGAAACGAGGATATAGTGAGCCAGAAATCTTAGCAAGACTCGAGAACATTCACTCCTTAAGACAAGATATAGCAGCACCATATTACTCGGCACAGACTTTACCTAGTAATCAAAGTATTACTGGAAAAGAGATAAATACTGTTAAGATACCTATGTTTTACACTAGTGATGTTTATCAGATTCAAGAATTAATTAGCAAACACTGCCGTGTTTTAACAACGGATCAAGATATTATGAATATAGTAGGCAATAAACCTCAATATTTATTTAAGAATAAACCTAATCTCAGAAGATTATTATGTAACACCATACCTAGAGATGAATTAAGTCCATATAAGGGCACCTCCCCTTGTGGCAAATGTAGGTTTTGCACATATATAGAAATGGGCAACATATTTGTACACCCAGATAATGGGCAAATTTATGAAATTCATCTTTCGGCAGATTGCAATACTGCACATATAGTGTATTTGGCTCAATGCCAAAGATGCTGTTCTTATTATATAGGCAAAACAGATAGAACGTTTCGAACCAGAATACGAGAACATCTATATGCCATAAGAATAAAGTATTTGAATAATGCCTTGGCCAAACATGTAATTAATACAGGCCAAGACCATACATTTACGTTCATGGAAATAGACCAAACAGTACATATAGCCAGTGGGGGAGATATGCGTAATCGGACGGAAAAGAAAAAGGTTAATTGGATTTTGAGATTGAGAGCAGACAAAGGGAAAGAGCTCAATGAAAGAGCCTCCATTAAACCCGTATTGAAAGCCAGACGTAGAATAGTGAGGTAATGTAATTGAATTATGGCATTTACTAAGTATAAGTGATTAGTTATTGGGACATACACCTATATTCCACAATAATAGCATGCATTTTTATAATAGAATTTTGGACGCAGCATATGTTGTATATTAATTCAATATTTTATTGTTGTCCATACTTATATCATGTCAAACAAAATGAGGAATGACTGGTGAATAGTACGATTGTCTTTAGTATAACTATAATCTCATAGATATGTAGTAACATTTAATGCAAATCTATGATACTTAGCCTCAATTTTTGGAAGAGACGCGTTGTAATCCAGCTTTCATAGTGATGAGTTGCGGAAGTATTATCTCCATGCACATTCCAGCTGAAGAATTTGTAGTTATACTGTTTATTACAGTTTTAACTTTGGTATATCCTTAAGTTTCATTATACAAATATCTCTGTAGTAGAAATATAAAACTTTTCATCTTTCAGCGTAGACCACATTAGGTTTGGTTAGCATGATATATCTATTGCTTTACAATTTCTTATCACATATGTAACAATCTTGTTAGAGTATTTTGAAGTGTTATATAATTGTGGTAATTTATTATATTAGTTGAGTATATTATACCAAAACTATTCTTTTAATTTAGTGTCCAAGTTTCATATAATTTATTAAAGCACAAGTTTTAAATGTTCAAATTTATAGACAAGAATTTCATATGCATGAGCTATAGAAGGCCATTGTACATTGCTTATTTGACTCTGTTATATGGTGACAATATATTATAGTACTTATATATTGTTTGTAAGAAATGTTTCATTAATTAATGATATTTAAAAAATAGCGCAGTTCAGGCATAAAGGAATATGCTTATATGTAGCCAGCTATATCATACCATACTTTCTGCTAATGAGATAGCTAATTGATACTATTTATTTGTACCCTATAGGAACGGATATAGTATGGGGCAAGAGGACAGAGTCAAATAAATAACAGATGCAATTTTAAATATCGGGTAGCTAATTTGCTTAAGCAACATAGAATAGTGGCTGTCATTGATTACTGGCACAATTGTTCAAATTAGTTTTGTAAATCTGGATGGTAATAGCACACTCTCTATACATTTCGTAGGCATTTTTTAAGTGTTTTACATGATGGACACGTATACCACAAGACCTCCATGCTTAAATAAGATACGCTGATAATGTTTTTATATTTTTATATTTAGGATAAAATGTCAGGTATTTAGGTTGTTTTAATCATTATGTAACATAAATTCATATTTCTATGCATGTTACAAAGGTATAATATCGAACAGTTTTTTACAATGTTGCACCTTTAAAATAGTAATTGATTAATGCTACATCACTAACCACGTGATGATTTGATATAAAAAGTTTATTGACAGATTTTTCAAAAAATAACGGTCTGATGAAACATTTGTGAAAGCGCTAACCTTTCTACGTTTATTAAACTAGTTTTTTACAACAAAGTCTTCTGAATCAGTTTATCACCACGAAGCTTGGATTATTATTTTGAGTGGACTGTGAGTTACATTTCTCCTCTGACAGGAGAGATTATTTCTGTGGTTACCCCAAAGCTCGTTTTTATTACGATTTGTGATTTTTATACTGCCTGAAGCTACAGGGTATTTACTTCGCCAGGGGACTTTTGTATTATCGGAATTTTTTTAACTCACATTAGCAATTCATCAGAATTTGTAAAGTTTACTTATACTTCGGAAAAGATCAATTACTTCGATACAACTATTTTTAACAAGGGTGAAAGGTTTAAGTCTAAGATATACTGTATAAGAAGCCTACATTTAGCAAGCCCTAGTTAGTGTATACTAGTTGCAACCCACCCAGTCAGAAAAAGAGCACTGTTAAGGGTCAATTGATTAGGACAGCTAGGATTACCTCTGATTCTGAAGATGTAAAAGTTGAACTAGAAATGATTGCCAATATGTTTTTATGGAGGGGTTACCCCAAATCTTTGGTTTATGAGACAAAAGAATATGTATTGTCTCAATGCGGTAATAAATACAAACCCCTTCTGGGCACTGGTTTGTCACAAACCAGCCAAATTCAAGAACCCACTTCATTTTAGAGTATGGTCCTCAGGCCAAGGAGGTTAAAAATATTTTTTAAACAAATGGGTTCTCCTTAAAAGTAACCCTGATATTTATGAAACCCTTGGTCCTTCCCCACTTTTTCTTTTTGAAACATCACACAGTTTTAAGCAGTCATTTGAAAGGGATATAAAGGATAAATCAATGCAAATGGCCTGTAAAACAGGGACTTATAAGTGTGCCTCCTGTAAACAGTGCCCTCATATTTTAGAAGTTAATTCTCTGATTTTGGAGATTAAAATGAATTCTGAAATCTCCTTTATCAGAGGGAACTGTTTAACAAAAGGGGTTGCCTATTTGGCCAAGTGGTATGACTGTCCTACTTTTTATGTAGCCAAAACTGATAAAGCCTTAAAATATAGGATTTATGAACACTTTTAACAAGAAAGAAGAAATACAAACAATGATTTACTCAAACACTTGTCAAGTAGTACTATGTGTTCCACTTTTAAATTTGGACTCCTAAAACAGGTAAAGGTCAATCTTTGATGTGGTATCTTTAAAACTCTTCTCAAAGTAAGAGAAGTTAAATGGCAGGTTAAATTAGATGCAAACCACCCCCTGGTATGAATGATTTTATCAACTTAAAACACATTTTAAAGATGAGGTTGAATAATTATAAATAAAAATATTTTTTAAGTTTTACTGGTGCAAAAATGCATATGTTGTGATAATGTAAATGTGTTTATAGCTTTTAGTACGTGTCTTGTTACATAAAATGTTTTTATTGTTTTTAGAGTGAGTAGTTTTGTTTTAAAACTTAATTGATCAGTGTTAACTGTTTTAGTTGCTTAATTGTTATAAAAGTTCAGTCTTTTTTCAGCTTTTCTGATTCTGATGAATTCCAAGTATACAGATGAAAGCAATCAACATTATTAAAATGTATTTTTTAACACAAGGTGGTTTTATTTAATTGAAAGTGAAGTCCATTGGTCCGGTGCGATTATTTTTGTTTTACTTAACAATCCCCTATTGATCTGATATGTTAATAATGGAAAAAAGAGAGAGGTTACTATTTATTTATTTTAATTTGTTAGACAAGTTAGAGTACTGTCAGCCACAGTGGTGCAGTGGTTAGCAATGTCGCCTCACCACAAGAGGTTCTAAAAACAAAAAAATTCTCTTTTCCTGCCTTTGCTGAAATAGATTAGTCCAGATTTCAGGTTCTGCTGAATTCCAGACTGTGGTATAGTTTCCTGTGTTGCCCATATCCTTACTTGGATAGGGGGAAGTTTCTTTGTTCACCAGTGAGAGTGGGGAGCTTTGAGCAGCCTATCTGTCCCTGGAGGAGTGGTCTCAGCCCTGAAACTAGTAGCTTATTGGCTGTTTTGGGTCAATTCCTATCTCTTTCAGTTTCCCTGCTTTAAAACCCGCATTTGCGCAGTTTTGCACAATTTTGCACATAGCAGCATTGGGCAGCACCGCTTAAACGGGTTTAAACTATTCCCGGCTCCACAAAGTCTGCTCTTCACTTTTTCCCTTAGAACTGTTCTAAATCTCAAAGTAAGCACTCTATTTTCATTCTAAAGCCCTGCAGTTGCTCGTATAAGTAATCTTATAAGTAAGCACTAATAAACTAAAGCACTACATCCTCTTATACTCCCTTTAAGTACTTGGCTCCCTATTGGTCCTTTTTGATCAGTCAAAAAGTAGTTTGTTATACTATTCTGGCATGTCCAAAAGTCAGTTTCGGGTTTACTCTCCAGTCCAGCTGGTGAATCTGGGAATCTTGAGGCAATGTTACAACTGCCTTATGTACACAGACCACCCTCTCCTTCTCCCAACAAGCTTAAATATATGTGAGAGATGCAACTATATAGCCAAACTGGAGGCTGAGCTCTCTCAACCCAGTACTGGCACAGTCAGTCAGGAGGAGATGGTAACCACACACACAACAAATCCAGTCTCACATAGACCTATCGCAACAGCAAACCAAACACATAAACACACAAAAACATACTCAGAGGCTCTAAATAAAAATCTGCCCAAGCAGCAGAGACCTCCAAAGCAGACATCCAAGCAACCGCTACCCCACAACAATACCCACGTATCACATAGTTCACAAAGTCAGTGTGCCACACAGTCACAGCCCTTAAGGCTAAACAACACACCTAATACACTTGTAATAGGTGACTCTATTGTCAGACACACTGATGTCCCACTCACCAGGCTGAAAAAGGAGAAGGTCACCGTAAGCTGCCTGTCGTGTGCCAGGATCCGCCACATAACACAAGCACTCAGGTCACTCCAAAGCAAGTACAAATATGACTCCGTCATTGTCCATGCTGGTGTGAATGACCTGAGATGTACCTCCCTGGAATACATGAAAAGAGACATAGAAGAGCTCTTTGATCATGTAGCCCAGGCCGGTATGACCCTGACCTTGAGTAGCATCTTACCCTCACCAACTATGATGCCACAGTATAAAGACAAAATTATCAATTTTAACAACTGGCTAAAGTATTGGTGTCATTCAAAGGGGATCCAGTTCTGTCAGCCTGGGATGACATGCTCGACAAGTCACATTGCTTCGCTAGGGACGGCGTGCACCTGTCACCCCTGGGCTTTCGAATATTGGCTAAGGCTCTTGCCACCCTCATAGTGCCTTTTTTAGGCAAGGCTCAAAAGACAAACCCACCTCCATAGACAACACAAGGAAAAAGAAACTAAGGGTAATGCTGCTCAACGCCAGAAGTTTAAACTTCAAGATGCATGCACTCGAGGCTCTCCTCAGTATGGAGAATATCAATATCTGTGCAGTAACAGAAACCTGGTTCAAGGCTCCCGAGAGCACCCCAGCACTACCAGGTTATACCTCATACCATGCTTTTCAGCCCCAAAACTCGGACCGAACCACAAAAGGAGGGGGAGTATCCATATTCAAAGATACCCACACCTCTAGGTTAGTGGCACTGCACAAAGCATCAGAGACCATCCATGTGCAACTAACAGTGGGAAAAACTGCCTTTCAGTTTGTAGCCTGCTACAGACCACCCTCCCAAACTCAGGAACCCCACTCAGCTTTCCTGAGAACACTGAAGAATATGAAGGTCCCTCCAAACACCATCTTATTGGGTGACTTCAACTACCCAAACATAGATTGGGAGCACTACTCAAGCCCCAACACCCTTACCCAATGGTTCCTAGAATTTATAAACTCAAATGCTATGGAACAACTGGTCACCACTCCCACAAGAGGGGAAAACATATTGGACCTGATCATCACCAACATGGGGACTCTATGCTCCATACCAGAGGTATACGCCTCATTGGTAAGATCTGACCATAAATTAATCTCACTGGACATCCATATCCTGTCCCCACCCCCAGCCAAGGAAACCACGGTGAAGAACTTCTCAAAAGCAAACTTCACACTTCTCAAAACCAAGGTGGAATCCTTCAAAGCCCCCGGGCCAGTGGAAAATACAGCCCAAACCGCAGAATCCTTTACAAACGCATTCTATGGACACCTACAGGAATGCATGGATCATGCTATCCCAAATAAAACCAAGACTCACTCCTCCAAAGGCAGGAGACCTGTCTAGTGGACCCCAGCCATAAATAAGCTATACAACAGAAGGAGGAAGCTACTATATGATAGAGCAAAATCCCAAAAAGGGAAGGCATCTCTGATCAGTACTAGCAAAAAACTATGATCCCTCATAAAATCATCTAAGGCCAGCTTCGAAAGAAAAATTGCACAAGACGCTAAAGATAATCACAAGGCCTTCTTTAGTTATGTCAGGAACCTGGGTGGCAACTCCCAGATATGCTCTGAGTTAGGCAAAATGACAAAAAATACACTGAACCCATAGACATTGCCAACATCCTGGAAGACAGGTTCAGTGCAAACTTCTCCCCCTCCCCCCCCAAAAGAGCAAATGTCTATCCCAACAGAGTGTAGCCTCCCTGACATCACAGATGCACAGGTGAGAGCTGCCCTCTCCAAAGTAAAAAACACAGCATCAAGTGGGACCGGACGGTGTCCCGGGCTGTGTTTTACATGAGCTCCAAGAAGAACTGAACCCTCACATAAAGTCACTGTTCAATCTCAGCCTTACTACAGGATATGTACCCAAGGAATGGCATACAGCAACAGTGGTCCCACTCCACAAAGGTGGTGCCACAACGGACCCCAGAAACTATTGCCCTATAAGCCTGACTAGCCTGGTCTGCAAAGCTATGGAGAATATCATCATGGAACTCATAAACAAAGACACTGGGAACCTCCAAACACTGGATCCTACCCAATTCGGCTTTGTTAAGGGCAGATCTTGCCTCTTGAACCTGGTCGACTTCTTTGAAACAGTCACCAAGGCCATAGATGAAGGGAAGGTAGTCTACACAGCCTACCTGGACCTCGCAAAAGCCTTCGACACAATACCCCACTCGGGCATCATAAATAAGCTCACCAGCTTAAATATCAACCCCTATGTCACAAGATGGGTTGTAAACTGGCTCAGGGAAAGAACCCACATGGTCAGAATTGCAGGTGCCATGTCAGACTCTAAACCATTTACAAGTGGCGTTCCACAAGGCTCAGTCCTGGGACCTCTCTTGTTTGGTATATATTTCTCTGAGGTACAGGCTAACACAGGAGGACTATGGCTGACCAAGTTCGCAGATGACTGCAAACTGGGTGCCATAATCGACTCGCCGACTGACACACGCATCCTCCAAAAGGATCTCACAGAGACGGATAACTGGTGCCAAAGCCATGGCCTAAAGCTAAATGCCAAAAAGTGCATAGTCATCCCCTTTGGGAAAAACAAAGTGCCCACAAATTACCACATAGGTGGTAATCCATTAAGTATGGAAGAAGTAATTAGGGATTTGGGGACCCAAGTAGACAGCAATCTCTCCTTTGACAATCATGTTGCCAAAGTGGTTAGAAAGACCTTCTATATAGCCCACCTTATCATGAAAGGGTTCACATCTAGATCAAGAGAGGTCATTGTGCCCCACTCATCAGGCCCATAATTGAATACAATGCCCCATTTGGGATGTACCTTACCTGACACCTGCAGCAACTGGAAAGATACAAAAAGTACCTCACCAAGAGGATCAAGGGACTCAAACAGATGCCCTATGCAGTCAGGCTAAAGAAACCCTAGCTCTACTCAGTTGCTTACCACCTACTCAGAGGCGATCTGTGCCTGACGTATAAAGCCATGTCCAAACCAGAAATAATGGACATGCTCCACCTCAGGAAATCCAAATCTCTTAGAGCTAAACACTTCAGGGACTTAAATGTCAGCACAGAAATAAATAGATTCATATCCCAAAGGCTCCCCTCACTCTGGAACAAAATCCCAATCCATGTTAGGCAGAGTCTCTGAATGGCCCTCTTCAAGAGAAATCTTGATGAGTAGATGAGAGAACGTAGGTTTACCCCTGGGATTTCTTCTGTGTCCCAACTATACAGAGGCACAGTCAACTAATCTAAAAGGGTGGCGAGCCAAACACACTCTGGCTAGGCTTATAAATGCCCTAGGGCAGATAACCTAGTATCAGCCTATGAACCTATGAACCTATGATTCTCGTCTGGAGAACCTTCTGTGCACAGTCTGCATGTCCTCCCTGTGGTTGACTGAGTTTTAAAGACATGCAGATAGATGCATGTGTGTGTGAGTGTGCCTTCTGTGAAGGCTGGGTGATGAGCAGGCAATCTGGCACCATAAAAACTCCACTGCCCATCAATCTGTGGACTAGTGATCCTCTGTGGTGACCCATAACAGGAGAAGCCAAAAGGCATTGCTAGACAAGTTAGACTCCTGATCTCATTCAAGAGTTTATTCATTAAAATGTTTTATACAATCTTAAATTTCTGAAGTAGCTTTGTAAAGACAAATTTAGATTTACTGAAACAGTCTGAAAGTTTAGCTTAGTTTCTTATTAATCTAAGGGGTCAATGGATCCCACTATGGTGGTAGTGAAAGTTTACAACATTGAAGATGTAAACATTGTTTTTTTTTCTGATGTTGTCCGTATAATTCATGTCTGATGAAAGTGTACTTTAATTCTACAAATTAACAGTGGATGAGGCACCATTCTATGAAGAACATAACAATATATATATATTTTAAATCAACCACATGTAAAATACATTTACCATAGTGGCAATTAATATTAATAGACTAAATAATGGTCCACTATATAGATTTACTATAAGCTAGTATAAAAAATTAACTGCATTCCATTATAAATCCAAATGATTATGTATATTAATGTTGTCAGAAAGATTTAATAATGCTAAGAGTCAAATTTATTTACAATGATAGTTTTCCATGGTAAAAATTGAATATATACAATACCAAACACTTATTGGATACGTAGTCTTGGTGCTAACAAATCCATCAGAGCCACGAGAGCTAAAGATCTAAACCTCAGCACAAATATGAATAGGACATGCTGGAGGGACAGATTCATAACCCAGAGGCTTCCCGCACTCTGGAACAGGATACCTGTCCATGTTAGGCAGAGCCCCTCACTGACTCTCTTCAAGAGAAATCTGGACGAATGGATGGGTGATCGTAGGTTTACCCCGGGGGTCATCTCTGTGTCATTGCTAGATAGAGGCACAGTACACTAAATTTAATTTAAATTGTACACTTTTGTATCATTACATGGGGTGGCGAAAGCCACATACACTTTGGCTAGGCTTATAAATGCCCTAGGGCAGATAGCCTGTACTATACTATGAAACTATTCAAAACATATCTTGATATTTGACTGACTCTTATAAAAGGAAATACAGTGTAATTATGTGAGGAGGTTTTAACCATGTACCAAGCAAAGACAGCACAATTGCAATTAAATTCACTGAAATCTCTGCTACAGCTGTTTTATAAATAGAATCTGTTAAATTAGTAGATATAAACAAAAATATGACACCACTTTAAAATTCACTCATCCATACATCTTTGGCAATTAGACTACAATAGAAAAACATGTGTAGGTATGGACCTAAACAAGAACATCAGTAACTTTAGAATAATAACATGCCCTATATCAGATCATAATTAATATTTACATTAACAATAAATAATACTAAGCTAATTCCACCAATTTACTGAACTTCAAGAACAATCACAAGCAAATAAGGCTCTCAACTGTTGGTAGTTTTAAAAGTTTTAATCAATAAAGCTCACTAAAAACACTGAGTCATCATCATCATCTTCTTTCGGCTGTTCCCGTTAGGTGTCGCCACAGCGGATTTTCTGCTTCCATTTCTTCCTGTCCTCTGCATCATGCTCTTTCACACCAACCGCCTGCATGTCCTCTCTCACCACATCCATAAACCTTATCTTAGGCCTTCCTCTTTTCCTCTTACCTGGCAGCTCCATCCTTAGCATCCTTTTCCCAATATACCCAGCATCCCTCCTCAGCACATGTCCAAACTAACGCAATCTTGCCTCTCTTGCTTTGTCTCCAAACTGTCCAACCTGAGCTGACCCTCTAATATGCTGATTCCTAATCCTGTCCATCCTAGTCACACCCAGTGAAAACCTTAACATCTTTAACTCTGCCACATCCAGCTCTGACTCCTGCCTTTTCGTCAATGCTACCGTCTCCAATCCATATAAAATAGCTGGCCTCACTACCCTCTTGTAGACCTTCCCTTTCACTCTTACTGGCACCCATCTGTCACAAATCACTCCTGACACTCTTCTCCACCCATTCCACCCTGCCTGTACTCTCTTCTTCACCGCTCTTCCACACTCACCATTACTCTGAACTGTTGATCCCAAGTACTTAAACTCATCCACCTTTACCAACTCTACTCCCTGCATCATCACCATTCCTCTACCCTCCCTCTCATTAACACACATATATTCTGTTTTAGCCCTGATGACCTCTATAAAGTATATCTCCACCTCTCCAGGGTCTCCTCAACCTGGTCCCTACTCTCACTACATATCACTATGTCATCTGCAAACATCATAGTCCATGGGGCCTCCTGTCTGATCTCATCTGTCAACCTGTCCATCACCACTGCAAATAAGAAAGGGCTCAGAGCTGATCCTTGATGTAATCCCACCTCCACCTTAAATGTATCTGTCACTCCCACCGCAGTCCTCACCAATGTCACACTACCCTCGTACATATCCTGTACCACTCTTACATACTTCTCTGCCACTCCTGACTTCCTCATACAATACCACAACTCCTCTCTAGGCACCCTGTTATATCCTTTCTCTAAGTCCACAAAGACACAATGCAACTCCTTCTGACCTTCTCTGTATTTTTCCAGCAACACTCTCAGAGAAAATATTGCATCTGTAGTGCTCTTTCCTGGTATGAAACCATACTGCTGATCACTAATCATCACCTCCCTTCTTAACCTAGCTTCCACTACTCTTTCCCATAACTTCAAGCTGTGACTGATCAATTTTATCCCTCTGTAGTTATTGCAGCTCTGCGCATCACCTTTATTCTTAAAGATAGGTACCAAAACACTTTTTCTCCACTCCTCAGGCATCCTCTGACTTTCCAAAATTTCATTAAACAATCTGGTTAAAAATTCCACTGCCATTTCACCTAAGCACCTCCATGCTTCCACTGGTATGTCATCTGGGCCAACAGCCTTTCCATTCTTCATCCTCTTCATAGCTGACCTTACTTCCTCCTTGCTAATCTGTTTCACTTCCTGATTCACTATCCCCACATCATCCAACCTTCTTTCTCTCTCATTCTCTTCATTCATCAACCCTTCAAAGTACTCTTTCCATCTACTCAACACACTCTCCTCACTTGTGAGTATGTTTCCTTCACTATCCTTTATCACCCTTACCTGCTGTACATCTTTCCCAGCTCTGTCCTTCTGTCTAGCCAATCAGTACAGGTCCTTTTCTCCCTCTTTAGTGTCCAATCTCTCATACAACTCTCCATATGCCTTACCCTTAGCCTTCGCCACCTCTCTCTTTGCCATGTGTCTCATCTCCTTATACTCATGTCTACTTTCTTCATCTCTTTGACAATCCCACTTCTTCTTCGCCAGCCTCTTCCTCTGTATACTCACCTGTACTTCCTCATTCCACCACCAGGTCTCCTTGTCTTCCTTCCTCTGTCCAGATGTCACACCAAGCACCTTTCTAGCAGTCTCCCTTACTAGCTCTACTGTAGTTACCCAGCTATTCAGTAACTCTTCACTGCCTCCCAGTGCCTGTCTTATCTCTTCCCTGAACTCCACCTCACAATCACCCTTTTTTAACTTCCACCATTTAATCCTTGGCACTGCTTTCACACTCCTCCTCCTCCTCCTCTTGATCACCAACATCATCCTACAGACCACCAATCTATGCTGCTTAACTACACTTTCCCCTGTCAACACTTTACAGTCTCTAATCTCCTTCAGACTGGCCCTCCTACATAAAATGTAATCCACCTGTGTGCATATTCCTCCACTCGTGTACGGCAACCTATGCCCCTCCCTCTTCTTAAAATACGTATTCACCACAGCCATGTCCATCCTTAGTACAAAATTAAAAAAAATGGAAATAAACAGATTAAGTGCTTTTGTCTGTTGTCAACCAGACTTCAACAAAATCAATGAGTTATCTCCTGAAATCATTTAAATCTCTCTTCCTGCAAGTCACATGATCATAGGTTAATAGTTTAATAGGTAGGTACTAAGCTATTGGCCCTAGGGCCTATATAAGCCTAGCCAAAAAGGTACCCTGGCTTTTGCCACCCAAGAAAATTATTTTCCTGTGCCCCTGTTGAGCAGAGCCACAGAGGTGATCCCCAGTGTGAATTTCTTATTTCCCTTCCAATCATCAAGATTTTTTTTGAAGAGTGCTAATGAGGAGCTTTGTTCGATATAGATAGGTAGTTTGTTCCAGAGTATGGGAAGTCTCTGGGACAGGAATCTATCCCTCCAGCATGTTCTGTTTATTGTGGTGACAAGGTTTAAGTCCCTAGAGCATGTAGCTAGGAGGGATTGAGATTTCTTTAAGTGGAGCATGTCCAACAGCTCTGGGTTTGACACAGCTTTGTATGTTAGGCAGAGATTGCCTCTGAGTAGGTGATATGCAATGGAGTAAAGCTGGAGTTTTTTGAGACGGTCTCCGTAGGGCATCTGTTTGTGGCCAGTAATCCTCTTTGTGAGGTATTTCTGCGGCCTTTCCAGTTGTGTTAGATGTCTTATGAGGTATAGACCAAAAGGGCATTGTACTCTATAATGGTTCTAATGAGTGACAATTTGAGGGGAACACTGACCTCTTTTTTCCTGGATGAGAAACCTTTTGTGATGAGGTGTGCCACATAGAATGATTTCCTGACTACTGTGGCAATGTGATAATCAAAGGAGAGACTACTGTCCATCTGTGTCCCAAGGTCTCTTATCACACTTTCGGTGGATGACAAAGCACTTTTTGGCATTGAGCTTGAGGCCATGGCTTTGACACCAGGCATCTCTCTCAGTGAGGCCCTTTTGTACGATGTCCACATCATTAGGAGTTTCGATTATGGCTCCTAGTTTGCAGTCATCTATGAACGTCATTAGCCAAAGACCTTCTGTGTTAGCCTGTACTTCAGAGAAGTAGATACCAAATAGGAGAGGACCCTGGACTGAACCCTGTGGTATTCCACTTGTCACTGGTCTGAAGTCGGATTTGGAGTCTGCTACTTTCACAGTGTGGGTTCTGTCAGTGAGCCAGTTGGCAACTCATCTTGGGACATAGGGATTTATACCTAGTTTAGTGAGTTTATCTATAATTCCAGAGTGGGGGAGGGTGTCAAAAGCCTTGGCAAGATCTAGATAGGCTGTGTGAACCACCTTACCCTCGTCTACAACT
Source organism: Protopterus annectens (assembly GCF_019279795.1). Classification (NCBI taxonomy): domain Eukaryota; kingdom Metazoa; phylum Chordata; order Ceratodontiformes; family Protopteridae; genus Protopterus; species Protopterus annectens. The sequence continues at coordinate 159,982,318 of NC_056728.1, read as the reverse complement.
TTGGTGACTGCTTCAAAGAAGTCTATCATATTTAGAAGACATGATCTGCCTTTTACAAACCCAAACTGAGTGGGGTCCAGAGTTTGAAGATTACCAATGTCTTTGTTTATACATTTCATGGCTTTGCAGACCAGGCTCATCAGGCTAATGGGGCGGTAGTTCTCAGGGTTCATGGTGGTTCCCCCTTTGTGGAGTGGGATAGAAGTCGCTGTGCACCATTCAGTGGGCATAAAGCCTGAGGTGAGGCTATGATTGAACATGGTGCTTAGGTGGGGTGCCAGTTCATTCTGTAGTTCATGTAGAATGCAGCCTGGGATGTTGTCAGGTCCAAAGGATGCTGTGTTCTTGGCTTTGAAGAGTGTGTTTTTTACCTGTGCAGCCATGATTACAGGAACTTTGCATTCTTCCGGTATACAGATGGGCCCTTTAGGAGGTGAGAGGGGGGGTAAAGTTAGCACTGAACCTGTCTGCCAGGATATTGGCAATATTAGTTTGTTCTGTATATTTACTGCCATTGTGCTGTTACTCAGAGCAGATCTGAGTGTTGCCACTGTGATTCTTGACATAGCTATAGAATGCTTTGTAGTTTTCTTTAGAATCAGTGTTGATTTTTTTTTCGTACCTAGCTTTGGAGGATTTTATGAGGGATCTCAGCTTCTTACTGAGGGTGACCAGGGAGTTCCTCCCATCATGGGATTTTACTCTTTTTTGCAACAGTTTCTTTCTTCTATTGTAGAGCTTGTTTAAGGCAGGGGGACCACCAGATTGGCTTCCTGTTTTTGGAGGATAGCATCTTGGTTCTGTTAGGGATAACACGATCCATGCACTTGTGTAAGTGCTTATAAAGTTCATTTGTGTAGGATTCAGCAGTCGTACCTCTATTGTCCATCTGCATGGGTGTTGTGAAGTTTGCCACTTCTGTCTTAAGAAGCATGAAGTTGGCTTTGGAGAATTTATTTATGGTGGTTTCCATAATGGGGTGGGGGGGTGGGGGTGGGATGTGGATTTCTAGGGTGATTAGCTTGTGGTTGGATCTGACAAACAAGGAATTGACCTCTAGTGTGGAACACCAGTCGGCCATGTTGGTAATGACCAGGTCTAGGATATTGCTGCCCTTGGTGGGGGTGTGGATAAGTTGATCCAAGGCATTGGAATTTATGAATTCCAGAAAACGTCGAGCAAAAGAGTTGGTACACGAGTAGTTTTCCCAGTTAATGGTGGGGTAGTTGAAATCACCCATTATTAGGGTGTTGAGTTGTACCTTAATATTTTCTAGTGTATCAAGAAATGAGGAGAGGAAATCCTGGGGCATGGTGGGGGATCTGTATCAAGTTATAATTTGGATTGCAGTCTTGCCCAGAGTTAGTTGCACTTCAGTAATATTGGATGCATTATGCTGTGCAACTAGCCTGGAGGTATGGATATCCTTAATGAATATGGACATGCCTCCACCTTTAGTGTTCTGCTCCAGTTTAGTTGGCCGAAAGGTGTGGTATGAATTACAGCCTGGTAATGCAGGGGTGCTCTCTGGAGCCTTGAACCAGGTCTCTGTCACTGCACAGATGTTGATGTTCTCCATTTTAAGGAGTGCCTCAAGTGAGTGCATTTTGAGGTTTAGACTTCTAGCACTGAGTAGCATTACCCTCAGATTTTGCTTGCTTGTACCTGTTACAGTGGTAAATCCGTCATTTGAACCTTGCCTAAAAAAGGCACTATAGGGGTGGCAAGAGCCTTAGACAGTATCTAGAATCCCAAGGGCGACACTTGCAGGCCATCTCTGGCAAAGCATAATAGTTTGTTGATCATGTCATCCCAGGCAGACAGCTACTGGATCCCCTTAGAATGACACTAGAAGCTTAGCCAATTGCTGGTCAGTCATTTTGTCCTTGTACTGTGGTATCATTCTGGGTGATGGCAGGATGCTACACAGGGCTAGGGTCATACCTGCCTAGGCTACAAGATTGGAGAGTTCCTCCATGTCTCTTTTCGTGTAGTCCAGGGAGATACATCTCAAGTCATTCACACCAACATGGACAATGACAGAGTCATATTTGTACTTGACGTGGAGTGACCTGAGTATGTGCATTATGTGGCGGATCCTGGCACCCGACAGGCAGCTGACAGTAACTTTCTCCTTGTTTAGCCCAGTGAGTGGAACATCAGTATGCCTGACTATATAGTCACCTATGACTAGAGTGTTGGGTACATTGTTATGCCTTATGGGCTGTGGTTGAGTGGCACACTGAGTTTGTGGTATATTTGCCATTTCGGTTGTGTTGAGGAGGTGGAGGTTGCTTGCATTTCTGCTTTGGAGGTCTCTGTTGCTTGGGCAGACTTTTATTGAGAGCCTCCGTGAATGTAGGTGTGTGTTGTGTGTTTCTATGTGTGTATGTTTTGGTGGTGTAGGTTTTGAGGGACTATGTGATGAGTGTGGTGTGGTGCAAGTGTTTACCTTCTCTTGACTGTCTAGTCCAGTCTTGGGTGAAGAGAGCTTTGCTTCCAGTTTATCTATATAAGTGCATCTCTCACAGGTTGTACTGTTGGGTGGTAGGAGGAGAGGGTTGCCTGTGTACATGAGGCAATTGCTGCATTGCCCCAAGATGCCCAGATTCATCAGGTAAACAGGAGAAAACACTGAAAGCTGACCCTTAGACATGCCTGGATAGGTGCTTATTTATTAAGTACTAAAAACGTTTTCCTCTAGACAAGTGAGGAAAGTTAAGTGCTGTAGTAATTTGTAGCTTATTTAGTGCGTACAATGAGTTCTGAACAAGTGTTGAGCTCAAAGAAACAGATGTGAGTGCTAAAACTAAAAAAACTGGCTAGTTCTAAGGGAAAATTTGAAGAGCAGACTTTATGGCACCAGGAATAATTTAATCCTAGCTAAGTGGTGATGCATAAAGTGTATTTTATTTTTAATATAACAGTAGCAAATGAGCGAACTGATTTAAACAAATTAACCAATTAACAAATAAAAAGCTAAAAACTGAGCCCTGTTCCAGGAGTCTGTGATCAGACAAGTTCTAACTGCACACTCCTGCCACTAGAGTGCAGGGGAATCTTTGCCAAAAAAAGATGGCCTGGATTAGTGTTCAAGTTATACAAAGTTCAAAATTAACAAAATAAAAATTAACAAGTCCCAAGAACCTTGATGTATAAGAAAAGAAAAAATCAACACATAAAATATCAACACGTGACAAAATAGATCACACATCATATGATTTCAACAACAGAATACTGCTAATAGTTACATGGTTGTTCAAATAGGGGGGCTATGGCATTTAAACTGAGTTGTCACTGCAAATTAGAAGCCTCAATCAAATCTGCCCAAGGGCCCCCCAGAATTCTTCATAACCTGTTCAAGACCAAAAAAAAAAAAAGTTGCATTCAGGATATAAATCAATATGTTTGGCCAAAGAGTTTTTGATATGTTCCTTATAATGTCCAGTAAGTATATTCATTCCCTCAACTTTATTTGTTTTTTACCCACATACAACCCATTACATTTCTGACACAAAGCCAGGGACACTGCCCCCTGGGTATTACAATTACAGTGAAATCCTGCTTTAATTTGAATCCCATTCATGATGACTTTGTCACTGGCCAATAAGTACTTACATTGACTACAAAACCCACATTTAGTAGTTCCAAATTTCTTTTGGCTTATTAAGCCACCCTAGTCTCTATTGTGTTCCAAAATATTCTTCAAAGTTCTACCTCTTTGGTAAACAAAAGAAGGTATTTTTCCCTACTTTGTCAGTACTGTTAAAACAAGAAAAAACAAACCAGCTCTTACACATCACTTTCTTGATATCATAATCTTCCAACCAATATTCCATAATAAAATATAAATTAAAATTCCTTCTAATGGTGGAAGTTTGACCAACTATGTCACACACCGAGTTGTAGGAAGTCTTTAATAAAGGCAGGATGTCCTTGTTCCCTCTCATACACTACTTCATATCTAACCTCAGAGATTAATTGAATGGGATACCCCCTGGCCAGAAACATATTGGTCAAATATTGACTCTCTAACAAAAAAATCACTGTCATCCAAAACCATCCTGGCCAAACATATATACTGTCTTTTAACTACACACTGTTTTTGACGTTTTGGAGTGGTGACTCATATAATGTAAAAAGCTATAACAATGGGTGGGTTTTCTATGTATACTGCTAATGAAACATTGCCTTGCCCTTGATCATTTTTAAATAATATTCAAGTAACTAACAACCTTATGATCAAAGGTATAATTAAACTTGAGTAATGTTGTGGTAGAATTTAAGTAGTCAATAAAGCCACCAATTTTCCTACCAGGTCTATCCCTTATAATAAATATGTCATCCAAATATCTGAGATACAATTTCCAGGGTAACAGAGTTGTTAAATATGAATTCTTTTTCCTCACTGAATAAGTACAATGTTAGCAAAAATGGGGGCACAGGAGGCCCCCATTGCTACACCTTTGATCTGTTGGAAGTATTGCCCCTCCAAGTACACGTAATTATTTTTGAGTACAGTTTCCATACACACATCTAAAACATAAATCTCACTGTTACTTAAGTTAGTTGATTCACTCAAAAAGTCAGGAAACCAAACCAGACCAGCAGATTGGGGTATAACATTAAATAACTTCACTACAGCAATAGTGAGAAAAACACAATTCTAAGAATAATCCAGATTTCTGATCTTCAATAAAAATCCCAGGAGTTGCGACACAAATAACTGAAAGGTTTCAGCCACTTTTTCACCTTTAAATCAATTAATTTTGCCAGGGGGTCAGTTTTAGATCTCTTGGCATTAACAATTGAACTCATTGGTGGATCAGTAATGCTCTTGTGTATTTTTGGAATACTGAAAATACAAGGCACAAAGGGAAACTTAACCTGAAAAAATACTGATATAATAAAAATACTAAGCTAATATAATACAGAATATTAGCATATATTACTATTTCATTTAATGACCAATACGATATTAGTAGAAATGCACTCGGATACTTTAAATTCTTATGTGTATAGGAAAAGTACATGCAGAATATAAAACAAATACAAAGAGTGGGACAATGTGTTGATACACACACAGTTTCTATATTACATAATCGAACTTTTAAAAGTTCTAACATCATATGGTCGACACCATATGATCGAACTTTTAAAAGTTCAGAATGTTATAAAAAAATAAACCAAAGAAAAAACCTACCTGAACATTTTTGCACCCCCCCACACACCACATACTCTTTAAATATACCAACTCCGAGATTGCACTACAGTGCAGAAAATGGAAATCTTCCCATTCCACACTGTATGGAGATCTCCATTGAAACATCCAAACTTTTAAAAGTTCGATCATATGGTGTCGATCATATGACGTTCAAACTTTTAAAAGTTCAACAACATGACATAGACCCCACACACACACACACACACACACACACACACACACACACACACACACACACACACACACACACACACACACACACACACACACACACACACACACACACACACACACACACACACACACACACACACACACACACACACACACACACACACAAAACAGATATTTCTAAAAAGTGCAAAGAAGAAGAAAACAGTTGTAGGCATACTTGACAGCATTAAATATAAATACATTATCACAAAAAGGCTATAATACTAGAGAAACAGAAACCTACATCATAAAATTTTGATCACAGACAATCCAAGAAATTGACTCATAGGTCAAAAATATTAAATAAATCTAACCATAAATTTACTATTAAGCATTTAAAGAGTAATAGAAGCAAAACAGACATAGAAGATATATTTAAGGGGTTTAGAAATATTATGAAAAAAATCAATGAAAAACGATATATAGCCAGAAAATAAAAAATGCATTTTTTTTAAAACAAAAAATATTTAAGAGGTTATCTGAGGAAGCTAAGAACCTATTGGCATAGCAGTTACTGCAAAAAAGTTATGCAACAAATAAAAAAATTGAAAATATAAATCTCCAGGGATCACTGGATTAATTCATGAAGTTTACAAAGTCATTTCCAACTAAAATTGAACACTTAATAACAAATGCAGACACAAATATTCAAGATAAAATGATTTTCTGAGATCCTAGAAGCTTTCTATAAGCTCAGTATTAAAAATCAGATGATCATAATTCCTGTGTCTCATCATCCAATAACATAAGATGTTTATTCCATATACAATAGTATAAAAATAAAATTTCACATTTGGCACATGAAGATAATGTATGATTCATAGTCAATAGATAAGCCCAGTACAATATAAAAAGAATACTACTACCAGACAATGAAAGAAACAATAATTAAAATAAAACATATAATTTAAAAGAAAAAAGTAATGTTAATATCTATTAATGCAATTTCATTATTTTGAAAAGCATATATATATATATATATATATATATATATATATATATATATATATATATATATATAAATATATATATATACATATGGAAATTCTTATATAAAGCATTTTATACTCCACAGCAATATCAAAAATCACACAAATAAATAAATAAATAGTTTAATGTGCTGGAGATATACAAAAATGTCGATGACAACTGGAAACATTTTGGTTAAATGTACACAAAATGGACAATACTTTGAGTAAATATAAGCATTTGCTCAGGCATTATGAACAGACACCTTTAAGCTTATGGAGTATATGATTTTATGTAATATTCCAATGCTAGCAGCTGTAAATGCTATAACTTCTTTTCTAGACAATATTTAATATAGCAAGAAATGTAATAATAAGCAACTGGTTAAAAGAAACTGAACTTAAATTTATGCAGTTTCTACTGTTACTTTAGGAAGTGTGTGATAAAGAAACTGGAATAACAAATTGGCAGTAATAAATCACAAGTAAAAAGAAAAACAAATTCTGGCCAAAATAGCAGCAATTTTGAAAATGTATAATCAGCACATTGAATACCCCACTGATCACTATAAGACTGAATATATTTTGGCAAAAATGAACTATTTTTCCAGAAGATGGTAACTCCTTATCTATTGTAAGAAACAAATTTAGTTGTATTATATACACTTTGGAAACCAATTTTTAAATGTTATGTTATTCTAATAAAGTTGTTTTCTGTAAAAAAAAACTACATGGTTTAATGTCGGATATTTGTTCAATGCTTCTCTTTTATAACTATTATGTAAACCACTGACATTCATTGAAATAGGTTCATAGGTTCATAGGTAGGTACTAGGCTATTGGCCCAAGGGCCTATGCAAGCCTAGCCAACAAGGTTCCCTGGCTTACGCCACCCAAGAAAGTTATTTTCCTGTGCCACTGTCGAGCAGAGACACAGAAGTGATCCCCGGGGTGTATTTCCTATTTCCCATCCACTCATCAAGATTTTTCTTGAAGAGTGCTAATGAAGAACTTTGCTTGACATAGATGGGTAGCCTGTTCCAGAGTATGGGAAGTCTCTGGGATAGGAATCTATCCCTCCAACATGTCCTGTTTATTGTGGTGACAAGGTTTAGGTCCCTAGAGCGTGTAGCTCAGAGGGATTGGGATTTTTTTAGGTGTAGCATGTCCAACAGCTCTGGGTTTGACATAGCTTTATATGTTAGGCAGAGATCACCTCTGAGTAGGCGATATCCTACGGAGTAAAGCTGGAGTTTTTTGAGGCAGTCAGTGTAGGGCATTTGTTTGAGTCCAGTAATCCTCTTTGTGAGGTACTTCTGTGGCCTTTCCAGCTGCTGCAGATGTCTTGTGAGGTACATTCCAAAAGGGGCGTTGTACTCTATAATGGGCCTAATGAATGATGAGTAGAGGGTAACGATGACTTCTTTTTTCCTGGACGAGAACCCTTTTATAATGAGGTGTGCCATGTAGAAGGACTTCCTGACTACAGTGGCGATGTGACTATCAAAAGAGAGACTACTGCCCACCTGGGTCCCAAGGTCTCTTATCACACATTTGGTGTTAAGTAGATTGCTGCCTATGTGGTAGTTCATGGGTACAGAGTTTTTACCAAAGGGGATGACACTGCACTTTTTGGCATTGAGCTTGAGGCCATGGCTCTGACACCAGGCATCTGTCTCAGAGAGGCCCCTCTGTAGGATAATTGTAATGCTGTCATTGTTGCTGGTAATTAACTTTACTGAAGTTATTTGAGGCTTTCTGTGAATACAAAAACAATAAGAGAAATATGATCCAAATAGTGCAGTTCAAAATAATATCAAAAGTAAATCCTAACATGGAAATTAAAAGTTTAAATGACACACCTTTATGAGTAATTAAACTGAACCTTCAGCTATTGGTATGGCATCTTCACACTGTTTTTATTTACCAATTTCTTTTACTTTACTAGTTTTATTATATTGAGGCAATTTTCATCATTTTAACACTGTCATTTTTGTTGTATATAAAATACAGTTTTTCAACATTATCATTTCAGAGACATGGTCATATATAAATGTTGCCTACCATATTTAACATAGCATAAACATCCAACATTTACATCTTATTTAATAGAAAAAATGCTGCTGCATGTCTATTCATTCTCACCTCATGGTAACTATACCATTAAAACTTTGATCTGTTTTATTCTTGCCCTGAAATTACCCTTTCACATCATGCTGTGTTATCCCCATATGCAGAAATCAGGGTACTCCACTGTTCTGCCCCTCAAGTTTAAGGTTGCCTTATTATAGCACGGTGTATTTTATCTCTGGCATTGCTGTACCCAGTACAGTATGACCATTCCTACTCTGGCACAACTATATATTCACATCAGTTACCATCCCTCACTTTTGCCTCTTTCCTTACACATTGCACATACCCCTTCATGACTTTTTCATCCAGATGCTGACACTTCCTTTTCTATTTACTTCCCCATCTCGGTGTATCTTCACAGGGGTTATGTACCATCTGAGCAGTATTATTCTATACTGATATTCAAAAGGATACCCAAAAGGACCAACCGTTTTAACAGTTTCATCATTGCTAATGTCCCTTTCTAAAATTATTCTTCTGCCCATATCATATCTTCTTTACTCCACTGATCCCTCAGCTTACCAAACACAAAGTCAAGTATACATTCTTAAAAATGCCTGCAGTGGATTTTAATTATTTACTTTTTTTCTCACTCCAAAAGCTAAGCCTACCACATAATTTAAGATCTCTTCTTCTGTGTCTTTAAGCATGTCCTAGTCCATATGTTAGTTCTTCTGAATCCCATGGTTACTCATTCTAATGATTTTTATTTTTTATTTATTTATCATTTGTTGACCGGGAAAGTCCGACTAGGTTCCACAGAGCCTGTTTTCAGCAGAGGCCCGGGGAGAAATGCTCCAGATGCATGTCTTTGGAATGTGGGAGGTAACCGGAGTACCTGGAGGAAACCCACGCAAACACAGGGAGAACATGCAAACTCCACACAGAAGGCACCCCTGCCGAGAATCGAACCGTAGAACCTCTTGCTGTGAGGTGACGATGTTAACCACTGCACCACTGTGCCGCCCATTCTAATGATCCCACATTATAAACAGCTAGTCTCTTTTTTGCAAATTATAACTCTCTCTGATATAGAGGACTCTCACCATCTGAATATCCTTTTCTTCCAAAATTACCAACCTTCCTTATAACTCCTTAGGGTAGTCCCACCACAGATCCCCAACACTTCTGTTCACTTTATCTGTCAACTGCAACAGGCAGCCTATTAATCATTTTCTATCTTGCATATTGTTTTTCTGCTACAAGCCTTCTAGCCCTTTTTACTGGTAACCCATGGTAAATTTTCATTTTCTACACCTCTCAGCATTTGCACAATATCTACAGTAGTTTTATATTACCTGAAATCTGACATACTCCAATATGCAGCTTTCCTGAAAACCTGAAGTATATTTTTTGAGATCCTCTCCTTTGTGTTTCCACATAAACCTAGCACAACCTAATTGGGTATCTACTATTATCTTATTGAAAGAGCTGATTTGTATATGCCACCCAAAATAAATTACCTGCAGAAGAATCATTGTTCAAACTATTTCTATTCTCTCCAAGTGAGCGAATGTTTGTGCATCCAGAACCTTCCCTATCCTTGTCCTCAGATCCACCCAGTTGGTATCGTTAATCTCAGCTACAGCTTTATACACTAACTCCCTAGTACTTCTCTCCCCATGTTTTCAGGGAGTACAAATCATATCTCACACTGTTTACTTCCAGTTCTAATCACCATAAACTTTTAGGGGGTGGTAATGGAACCCTGACAGACTAATAAAATTTCCAAACATCTCCAATATCCTCAGACGTTGCAGAGTACCATCCTTAAGCATCATGTAATCATCTGCAAATAAATTCCATTTCTTTTTCTACAACTATTCTGCCTTATCCAGTGTTCCTTTATGTTCTACACCAAACATACAATGAACATTAAAAATAATCCTGGTAGTAAACAAACCAGATAGGAAGAAATACTATTAAAACTATGGAGTGAGTTTGGCATAATGATTAAGGTCTTCATCTCATAAACACAAGGTACAGGGTTTGATTTTCAATTTGGGTCATTGGCTAGGTTTAAAATGACCCTTCATGGCAGTTAGCCTAGTATTCACCTATGAACCTATATACAATGCAAACCATTTATCACCTAAGCTACTACATTCAGTTTAATTTCTCCAAATCTTTTGAGGGAGGGGTTGGCATAATAGTTTAGGTGTTTACTTCACAAATATAAGATACAAGGTTGGATTGTCATCTTTGAGGGAAATTCACTAGGCTTAAAATGACTTACAAAGGCAGCTAGCCGAGCATTTTCCTATGAAACTATGAAAGATAAACTCTTTGGGGTCCTGTAAAGGCCCTTTATTCCCTTTAACAACCCTTCCCTTTAACAACCTACCATCTCCAATTGCCTGTGTCAAAATATCTGTTGTAAACTCTCATGAGACACAGTCAAAGGGCTGTTGTTTCCCCATCAGTAAAATGCCTGTCTTTCCCTGGATCTTTTTCCCAGCCCATTCAACATAGTGCATCAGTGGTCCAGGGATGATTATCTGATATGAATAAAACCAACTTGTTCTTAGCCTATTAGTCTCAGAAGAATGTCTCCCAAAGTTGCTGTCAAAATATTAGCAAAAATGTTGATACTTACAGTGCATAAAGATAGTGGGTGATACATTTTGTTATTTTCCTTCCTTTTTATGTAGTACTTTTCTCCCTTTTCATATGACATAACTGAACAGATATGTCATTGTACTGCTCATTTGAAAGTTCAGTCTTTTATAAAAATCAATGTGATACCCATTGAGACAGCTTGCTTTACCCCCATTCAGTTGCCTAATGGCCTCAATCACCTCCCCATTCACTATCAATAAATGTATAGACCATTGGTCCTTGTCCTTTAGCACATAGCCTTTCAGCTTACAAACTGATGTAACTTAGGCATCTATCATTGTATATGTCTCAGTGTACAATATTGAAATAATACCCTTATCTGTGCAGTTGTGCAACTTTTGTTTCCCTTCTCATCTTCTACTAAAGGAATCCATGCTTTCCTCCTCTGATCCTTGATCATTCATATCAACTACAAGTTGTTACTGTCTCCTCTCACCAACTCAGCTTTTATCTTTGATTCCTCATACGTTTTCAATCATAGGTATATACTAGGCTAATGATCACCAGTCACAGGTATATACTAGGCTAATGCCCACCTGGGCCATTCATAAACCTAGCCATACAATCCAACCAGATTGTGTTCCTATGTGTCATGGGCATTTCTTAGGAAGGAGTAGCTTAGTTAGGAAGTTTCTAGTGTTATGTGGCGGGGGGGGGGGGGTTAATGTTAGACAGACGTAGACAGTAATGCCCAAATATTGACAGACATGGGTCCAGACTCAGGCTCAATTTCTAATTTGCTATACATTGGTCAAGGTTACACTCAAGTAAGGTTAGGGACAGACTCTGCTTCATGTGGATGGCATGGGGAGCCTGTTTCAGATCATGGGGACCCTCTTTGACACATCTGTCTTGCCAGCATGTCTTAATTATATCACAAGTAAAATTGAAATCCTTGGATCTAGCAGTTCTGATGCTATTCATTTTGTGGATGTGCAAAAGATCTATCAGAGCTGGATCTGAGAATGCTTTGTATTCCACGCATACATCACTTTTCATTAACCTGCAGGAGAGATAGGGCTTTAAGGTGATCCATACTAGACAATTGGTTTATACCATGATTCCCCTGGTAAGGAATCTTTGTGGGCATTCCAACATGCCTAAGGGAAGACTATACTCAATGATGGGTCTGATAAGGGCTGAATAAGGTGGCAGTATGACCTCCTTGGACCTGGATGCCATGACCTTTCCTATAAGTTGGGCAGCACAGAATGATTTTCTTACAACTTTGGTCTCAAGGTTGGGAGGCTACCTTGATCTAGAAATTGGCCTAGTTGAACTTAATTAGACCACTAAGTTTCCTTTTAGTTTAATTAGAGGGCTTCTGTCACTATGGCAATCACTCTTCCTGATTTTAGCCATGACTGTTTTCCTTTTCCCTGTTAAAGGTTAGGATTTCCCCAATGTTGTTTGTTTTTAGAGATTGTGTTGGCCTAACTTCTGGTAGGTACAGCAGCCTCTATACAGCCATTTACATGGTTGTAGAGGGTCTCTGTGAACAATTCCACATAGGAAGCTTTGAACTCAGGCTTGCCAGGGATGTTAAAGTTTGACAAACTATTGCTTAATAGGATGTAGTTTACTTTGTAATAGTTCCTACCTGTTATAAGGTTTGCTAGAGTTACTGAGTTGATTTTTATTTCAAGGGAGACAGATTTGTGGTCTGACCTCACCAGTGAAGGTGTGACACTAGGGGGATGCAGTGCTGTCCCATATTGGTGAGTACCAGGTCTAGCATGTTTGAACCTCTAGTGGTTGGGAGCACTATCTAGTCAAGGATACCTGTGTTGATAAAATCCAGGAATCGTGACATTTGTGAGCATGAGGCAGTGTATGTTTCCCAGTTTATAGAGGGGTAAAGTCTCCCATGAGTATTATATCTGGTTTAATGGTGAGTATCTCCAGTAGGTCTAGGTATGAACTTTGGGAGTCTAGAGATACAAAGGGTGACCTAACAGCTTGTTAGGATATGGTACAGGACTTTGTCTATGGTGATTTGCATATGAATAAATTCCAAGGCATCATCCTGTTTAAACAACATAAAGTTATGCTTGTTGCTAATATAGATCTAGACTCCTCCACCTTTTATCATTGTTTGTGCAGCTGGGAATCTAAATGTATGGAAGGCACTGAAGCCTTGCACTGATGGAGTATTTTATGCAGATTTAAACCATGTGCCTTATGGCTGATTGCTGTGCCTTGTTTATATCCTGAGCTTCTACCTTTTCTTGTTCAATACTGCAATGTCCTAAGCCTATCCTCTAGAGCTTTCACTTTCTGCACCTTCTATTTTTTTATCTCTTCTACTCATAATGTACCACCTCCAGGCAGCTTTCACCTCATCCCATTCACAGATTCCAAGTGCATGCTTCATATTTTTATTTAGGGCTACCATCTCTCTGACCATATCCTGAGTCCATTTAATATCCTCTCTCCTCATCCACTGCCCTGGGTTCTATCTTCATCCATCTCCCATCTGGTTTCCTAGACATTCACTCTGCAAATTATTTTAAGTCTAGTTCCAAGCTTATCTTAATGTCATGATCTGATAAATTTCTTTCTCTGCAGTACACAGCTATGATTCCCTCAAAAATGTTATTGTCCTCCAATAGTCTATCCATACCTACTAACTTGTTTTCTTCCCCAATTTGAGAATGTGAACCAACATTGGCACCCCCTACTCTCAACTTTAATTTGAGGAGCAAAAAAAAGCTGAACTTTTCATTAAACTATAACAAACCACTTGCTATGCTTGTAGCAAGCAGCTGCTACAGTTTATACCACACACTGACCATTAAAGCACTTCAGATCTTAAAAAAAAAAAATCTTTCCTTTAAACTGTGGCAAGCAGCTGCTATAGTTGATGCCACATACACATCAAGCTAAGCACTTCAGTTTTGCCCATAAATATAATACTGGCATATGAATGCTGGCAATGCACAGCATTAAATACGTATATGCATCTGACAATCTCACTCTCTAATAATTTGCTGGCCTATGTGCGCTATCCTAGCTGTGCTACAGCCTGTCACTCCTAGTTTTAAGTATTTCCACATATCAAACATTCTTTCCTACCTAATCCCCCCAGTTATGGCTTTTTGACTATACCTATGATATTCACTGCTTCACCTTATGATTACTCCATCTCCATTTTTCTTTGGTATCTGCACATTCTTCTCATAGTTGTGAAAAACTACAGGTATGTATTGGGCCCATAAAAAAAATACTCAAACCTATGGCCCTCGGACACCTAGCCATCTGTCTACCACCCAAATGCTTTTCTCATCTTTTTGACTACCTTCACTATTGTTCAGCAGAACTGCTTTTTCCCACTCCCCTTCTATTGCCTCCTTTTGCCAAACTTGAATCTAAAGCATTTAGCCTTGTTTTCTAACTTTTGTAACTAATAAGGTTCTAACATAATCTCCTATAGAAAAATTAACCCAACTCTGTCCTCCATCTTCATTAACTCAATCTCCTCTCATTTTTGGAGTGTTAATTGCTATAACATTGTATGTTGCTACTCACATCTTCCTTTTTAATCCATTTCTCCCCTACAACACATAAAATGTGCTTACTTGCTGGTCAAGGGGAGTTGAGCCCCATGGAACCTTGGGTCAGAAAGGTTCTGACCAAGGCTACCTGCTAGGAGGATAACACATTGGCCACAACTACTTCCATGGTTAATAGCCAACCTTCTCGTAATCCAACCCTCAGTTTGGTGATTCAGCAGCTTGCATCAAGTTTAACTAAACATGTACCCACAGCTGCATGTTAATGCCCCCATACTAACCGACATGTCTTTTGTTATTTTCTCCATTCCCCTGAGATTAGTCTGTGTGCACTAACGCAGCATTTTATGTACCCCATACATGCTAACACTCACTCACGAAGCATCTGTTGATCCCTTTACAATTACTTGTTATATCCACTGTGTTTCATATTGCACTGCTTCTTCCCCCACCAACCCTTTCCTCAGTCAACCGAGAAGAACATTTTCTCAGTGTTGTCTGTACTCTAGATTCTACTGTTTCTTAAGTAAAACTTCAATATGTGCTTGAATGTTTTTAATTTAATTTTCTAGCCACTTTTCTGCACTTTCCAGACAATCAACTTTGCACTGCATAAACTCAGATATTTGTTTTTTTCCCCAACTTTTCCACACTTTCTAATGCTGAGCCATGAGATCTTTAGCTGTCTCCTCAATATGCTGCAAAGTCTTGATGACTTGTCCTTCCATTTTGATCATTTAGAACTCAATGTGTGTCATATTCAGTCTCAACCACATTAAAACACAATTTCCTCTAAGTATGGATCACTGAAACCTCAAAAGACAAAAACAACCGCAAGGCAGAGGGTTCCTGAGCTATGCAGCCATCTTCTAGGGTGACTCATTTTATCCCTCTCCAGAGGAAGATTTAAGTAATGAAGACCCTTAACTCTGCATACCAGATGTTCTAGTCTATTAAGAAAATCCCAACTAAACTATAAATCTAGTCCTACTGCCCAGAGCTGACCCATGCTATGAAAATTTGTTATATAGATCAAACATGTTCAATACTAATTTAAATAAAAAATAATATTTATAAACCTGTCTGCATTATATGACATGGTCCTGTATCTGTCTTAAGACTTTAGTGAACTGTGTTGGACAAAAGATATGAAATAAAGAAAAGATAACTAGAGAGGATAAGAAAGGAATAGAAAGAGACAAAAGGGAGTTATCTTTCTGCCCGTCATACATTCATCTCTAACTTTAAAGTAATTTATCTCAAAAGACTATCTACCTGTTGAATACTACTGAATGTGCTGAGGTAATATTCTTAATGGAGTATGTCACAAATAGCCTTTTTAATAAATAATACTACATAGGTGTTATAAATATAATCCCAACCAATCTGTATATTACCCATTTATCAGTATTTACATGTGTAGACCCATACATTTTTTTATTTTCATCTTACTTTCCCTTCAGAAATTAACGCTCATTCCTTTTAATTTATTTCTTCTTCATTCTTTTACTAACATCATTTTTTTTAATTTCTCTTTTTTAATATTGTAGATATTTATTGCAAGATTACTATTGCAAATAAAAATATTATATCAAGATCTATATTCAAGCTGTTGTTATGAAAGATATCAACTTCTCTACATTTTAAATTCATTTACCTTTTCCAACAAATACATCATGCTTAAACTATACACACACTTTTTCTGTTTCTTAGTTCCTTTGTCTCGGTCCATTCTTATTCCTTTAGCTTTATCTTTGTTGCTGAAATCCAACAGTCCATCTCATATCTTCGTTCATCAAGTATCCTTTGTATACACTGCTCAGTAAAATGCCAATTAGCATCTATTTGTCACCAGTAGTTTGAATGAACTATCAATGTTTACTCAGTCTAGTAAGGGCCTATTTAATACTACATGCCAGTCATTTAAGAATAGTATATTCATTAAGCATCCTTTTAAAGTACTTAAGTTTCAATATTTCTCAAAGAACACATTTTCATGCTTCATCTCTATAAAATTAACTTCTGGCATCAAATGTATTTATAATCAAAACATCTCTCACCATTATATAATGCTGACAAATGTGCCATTTCTTTGTCCATAATAAGTATTACTTTCTGTATGCTATAGAGTTTATTTACCTAAGAAACTATAAACCATGCATGTATAATACATGAAAAAAAGTTATATATTGCTTGATTAATGATTATTGTTCATTGTTAACACATTTATTAAAATGAGAACGCAAATAATGTTCATTGTTGCTTTAACAGAACTAAATAGAATTTCATACTTTGAATGAATGCACAACATTTTTAATGAACATTTCAGTAATCATTCCTAATATATAATTGCTTTATGTATTTCTAAATAGACAAAATCTATGCATTTCAGCATTTATGAGCTAAGTAAATATATTGATAAATTGCTTTTATTCATGCTATGAACCCACCGATTTGATTTCTCTGCTTCAGCATATGCTAGAAACCTACAGAATGGGCGGAGGTATTAGAAAAATAATTCCAGATCATGATGCAATTATATTCTTATTTTTACCTTCTAACCCAGCAAGAACTTTTGTGTTGTTTAAAGAGTATCACTGTGTAACGTGTGACATTAAAGAAGGTGTTAAGCTGTATAAGATACAAGAGAAAAGCCAGGGAATCATACAGGACATGAAGTAAGCCATATTAAAAGGTCCTATGCTTAGCATTCTTTACTACCGTCTGTTAGACTATACAATATGGAATGGTCACTTTTCTAATCATATGCTGCTGCCACCTGGGATAACAGATTGTGCAGCACATTGAAGCTGTAATGCCTTCATATTTCTTGTACCAAAAGCAATATTGCTTCTCCAAATCTCATTTCAAGATATCAGACTTTTAAACTTTGCAATACATTCCAAAGTTGATAAAACTTATCAGAAATCTGTATTCTGCTTCACAACATATTTTAGCATTTCATCTGTATCATATCTACTGTACAGTTAGCTCTGTCCTTGAGTTATTACCTCCAATTAATTAAGTTGTCTAATTCCATTATACTGCATATATAAAAACAAAAATATAAAGCTAATACAGATTATTTCAAAATGCACTGTATTTGTAAATAACATTTTATTATATATTTGTGCCAGTTTCAGGTTGTATATTACCAACTAATCATAACCACTTCTCCTTTGTAATGGCCCATAAAACAAAAGTCTCCAAATATTTAAAAAGGAGAATACTTTATAATTATGCATTTAAACAGTGGCATAGTATCAAAATACAAAGGCACATAACTTAAACAATAACTTGCACCACCTGCAGAAAACTACAAAACCCGGCATCATTTCTCT
Source organism: Protopterus annectens (assembly GCF_019279795.1). Lineage (NCBI taxonomy): Eukaryota > Metazoa > Chordata > Ceratodontiformes > Protopteridae > Protopterus > Protopterus annectens. The sequence continues at coordinate 159,964,308 of NC_056728.1, read as the reverse complement.
ATTCACTGGTTTCGGTCTTTGAACTGACATAACACTCATTAAGCCATCCTATTCTTAATTAATGCAGCAGCAAACATATAAACCAAACAATGCTTGACTGACCTTTCTAAGGCAAGCTTCTAAGACAGTTGCCTGCATTTACCAACATAATAGTCTCACAAGATGGTCTCTTTTTTTTATTCTTTTCTCTTCTAAGTGACTGTCAAAGAAAGAACAGATGTTGTGATACCCGTGTCGCAAGTGAGTGAATGAACAACCCCCAAACCTTTTCAGTAAGCAGCCAGATTAGCATCCAGATGTGCTCATTGCTTCATATTACCACAAAAAGGAAAATAAAACAGTGAGTATAAATACTAATCTGCTAACTAAAGCTCACCCTTTCCAGAGAGTATAAATTATAATCTACTATTTACAGCTCACCCTTTCCAGTGAGTATAAATCATAATCTGCTAACTACAACTCACCCTTTCCAGTGAGTATAAATCATAATCTACTATCTACAGCTCACCCTTTCCAGTGAGTATGTCATAATCTGCTAACTATAGCTCACCCTTTCTATATGATAATTCCTTGCGGTCAACACATACTGCTCTGGTCACTCACAAGGAAAGCACTGCAAGAACAAACCAGAAGCTGTCCAATGACAAATCCCATTACCAGATTTCAATAAATTCACAAAACTTGTTTGTGTTGATGTTTGCTGTGAAACTTAGGGAACCACATTCTTCCAAATGTAAACCAGCATAAGAAAGTCTTGTTTAGCACAATGTTTTAATAAAATAGGTAAACTTTAGGTTATACATGCTGTTGTTGTTGTTGTTGTATCTTTCGGCTTTTCCCAGTTAGGGTTCGCCACAGCGGAACTCCGGTCCACTAATGATTGGCAGTAGATTTTTACATGCCAAGTTACCAGCCCTGATGCACAACCTTCAATGAAGGTATGCCCATTCACGCATGTCTCCACACAGAAGATGCTCTAGCTGAGAATCGAACCGGACAATGTCTGACTGTGAGGTGACAATGCTACCGCAGCACCACCACCGCGGGTTCTAATATCATAAGTATGTTCATAAATTTGATTCTTTAATTTTCATTCTGTCTTGCCCACGTAGAAGGCACCGCAGAAGTCACATGTCACCAGGTATACTAGACCACAAGAATTGCAATTACTAAAACTAGACCCATAAATAACTTTATTTCTACTTGGGACCTGTACATGGTCAGTAGTAGAAGTGTAGGCACATGGAGGGCAAGCTCCACATTTAAAAGTATCAATCCTTTTGACGTTATGTCCGTCACAAAGTACCTTGCCCCCCTCAATCAATTCCTTCAAATTTCTACATTGTACCCGAAAGTTCACCAGCCTCCCATTATGGCTGCCATTCTTGGAGTAGAGGGAGAAGTCAAATGTTATATGTCAGTGTAGGGCATTTGTTTGAGGCCAGTAATCCTCTTTGTGAGGCCACAAAAGTACCTCACAAAGAGGATTACGGCCTCAAACAAATGCCCTACACTAACCGCCTCAAAAAACTCCAGCTTTACTCCGTAGCATATTGCCTACTCTGAGGTGATCTCTGCCTAACATATAAAGCTATGTCAAACCCAGAGCTGTTGGACATGCTTCACCTAAAGAAATCCCAATCCCTCCAAACTACACGCTCTAGAGACCTAAAACTTGTCACCACAATAAACAGGACATTCTGGAGGGATAAATTCCTGTCCCAGAGACTTCCCATACTCTGGAACGGGCTACTCATCTGTGTCAAGCAAAGTTCTTCATTAGTACTGTTCAAGAAAAATCTTGATGAGTGGATGGGAAATAGGAAATATACCCTGGGGATCACTTCTGTGTCTCTGCTCGACAGTGGCACAGGAAAATAACTTTCTTGGGTGGCATAAGCCAGGGAACCTTGTTGGCTAGGCTTACGTAGGCCCTTGGGCCGATAGCCTAGTACCTACCTATGAACCTATGACAAACTGTTATATTGTCCTCACCTTCTCCCCCTTTTCTAAGTTTGTGATCATGGAGTTGGCATACAAGATAAAGGGGGTTTCACATCACTAATTAGCAGAAATTTGGTTTATTAAAACTGTTTTTTATTTTACAATTTACAAGAGCTTCATCAACATACAGCTTCTGCTGCTACATACATGTATATACTAAAACTAACCATAACAGCAGATCACGTATAATGGAGATGGCATATAAATTTCAGTATCCAGAAAAAACATTGCACATGTTTCGCCACCAAGTAAACAATGCACTGTATAGCCTGATTATAATTTACAAAGGCAGTTGACACAATATGACATAAAAAGATTGCAAATAAGAGAGACTTAGACTGGGTCTGAGACTGATAACAGGTAAGACAAATGGTAGACAATAGGACAGAGTTGTGAGAAACAAAATTCACACAAATAACAATCATCAGCCGATGGATACTGCTGCTACTGGGGCTAGCACTTTCAATGTTGTGATGCCAGATGATGCAGGAAACCTTTAAAGAAATCTTTCCTTTTTTTCTAATGACAGCAATAAGCACCAGTGGTGATTCACAAAGTATAGGAAGTACTGTGTATGACATGATTGGAGGGTAGTATACATAACAGTTGTTTAAATTCATTGCAATTAAATAAATACAAAATGCACCATGAAGCAGCAGAAAAATGGAAAAGAGGAAGGAAGTCCAGCTATTCAGCCCAGAGCATCCAAAGGTAAGCAGGAAATGCAAAATAGAAAGCAGCAAGGAAGGTCTGCAAAACACTAATATGCACAAGAAATGCTACCTGTAGGAAGAAATCGTTACTGCTTTGTACACATAGTCGCTACGACTCATTTGAATTATTGTGTGCAGTTCTGGAAGCCCACCATTGGCATGGGCATAGACTGTATAGAGACTTTAAAGGACAGCAGCAAAACTACTGCATGTTCAGCAGTGAAACTATATTTAAAAAGTCAAGAAGTCATTTGTACGCAATCAAGAAAAATATATGTATACCTTATGTACTTCAAGGCAATGCATAGAATCAGTCAGTGCCATGTACAGAGAAAAGAAAAGAGAACAGTTTGATATTACAGCATGACTGCCTCACAGCAGGTTTAGGATAGTTTTGCTTTAAAGACAGGATTATATATGTCTAGATAGAAAACTTCCCATGGGAGTATCTAGATTCAAAACAGTAAAACATTCAACAGTGTATGGGGAAAGCATATGGAAATTTTTCTGAGAAGTGATAAATCTAAGCTGCTGGTTAAGTAAGATCTGCAACTCATCCAATATTTAGGGAAAGTGTAATTTAGGGGGCCAACATGTTATCCATTGCTAATATCTACATTTCAGTGTTTTAAATAATGCTTGTTCTCACTTCTGAATGGATGTGAGGCATAGAATAACCTCGGATGCATTAGAAAGACTTCACAAGAGTCAGATTCTATGTAGAGCATCACATCCTTATAGCCTGTTTTCCAAACTGAAGCAAGTATGGAAGCCATCTTTTAGCAGCGTACCTTTAACTGTTTATGTATGTATGACTATGTAAGATGTGACAGAAGGGAGTGATTTTGGGGGACATGGATTAAATTACAATTTAGTTACATCACTAGAATCATGATTGCAGTTTTTTGTATGCAAATGAGGGGCAGGACACCAACATTCAATTCTTTATAGTTCTGTTTAAAAATACTTACAACAGGAGGAGGCAGTACGATACAGGAAATAGTGAGGAACTCAGGAAAATATTAAATATTTAAAGGTGTTTGAAATGTGCTTGTGAGGATGCGTTTTGTGAATTCTCTGTATCACAAACCATAAATACAGTGGATGAGTTGTTCCATTTTTATGAAATAGGCAAACCTTTCCAAACTGCAAGCCTTCTAAAGTTCAATCATCTTCCTGGTTTTTTCCAAACTATAATGGCCAACTCCAAAGTTTATTGTCCATGTTATTAGAGCCATGAAAATTGCACGCATTACCTATATACAGAAAGACAGCATTATTAAATGCAATTTATTCATTTATGGTAATGAATTAGGAAATTCATTTCTTTCTTGCTAAAGGGAAACATGACATTTCACCTATCCAGTTTTTATTACAGAGTGCATATGCTGTTATCAGCCATGGCATGAGTGTCTCTTCTAGGGCCAGAAATCCTCTATGTTAAAATTTTTTCATTATGGCACCATGTAATATGTAATACTATAATTCGTATTTCAACTGTTGATGGACATCTCATTCTCAAGAGGAACTTATTATGTACTTTTTAGTTTACGTCCCAGAGATGAAAAAAACTGTGATCCATAATTACTAAGACAGCTTACCACCTTTTGTACATTTTAATTACCAGGATCACTGCTCAGTGTTGACCAATTCCAGTCTTCATTACGAACCTCCTAAATAAAGACTCTATGCTTACCCACAGCCACATCCACAGAAACGTTACCAGATCCCAAGAATTGTGTGTTTGATTGTCTAGTGGGTCTTCATTCCTTCTCTGTCTGTTGGACGGCATTGTCACCTCACAGCAACAGGTTCCCTTGTTCGATTCTCAGCTGGCGTGCCTTCTGTGTGGAGTCTGCATGTCCTTCCTGCATTTATGTGGGTTTCTTCTGGGTGCTCCAGTTTCCTCCTACATTATAAAAACATGTGTCTGGAGCATTTCTACCCAGGCATTTGCTGAAAATTGGCTTTGTTCCAAGTCAGACCTTCCCATAAACAAATTTAAATAAATACCTGGAATGCAGAAATCCATCCTCATTTTTTTACATAAAAGAAAACACTCATCAGACCCAAAGTCTGTTCATCGACTCACCAAACATTTTCTAAACTACAAAAGCAACAGGTTTCCTAAATCACATGCATGCCTCCCTTCTCCATTCCTAAACCACAAAATGAATTAAATTCTCAATCAATATGATGGGGTGAGGGAAGACATTCCTGGTCTACTTCCAGTAATGTCTGTGGTGAATACAGTAGCCTATAACACTGTAAAAAGAGTATACCATACACTTTTCAAACTGAAAAAACAAAGCATACATTAACACTCCAGATGCAATAGCTACATTTTAAAATATAAAATATCTATCATCATCTACAAAACCACTAGTATAACTTTCAGAGGTGTTGTCAACCTGAAAGGTCACATGACCTTATTTTCCACATAAAATTTGTTTGTGCTTCTTTCAGAGCATGGTCAAGCATTGGCTAAAATCGCTTGACTTGGGTTGCATGAAGGAAAACTTAGGCAAGCAACTTCTGAACTTGAATGACTGAATGAGTGTTCCATTAGTTATAGAGCCCCTTGTATACAAGTCCTTCATCAACTTCTGAAATTAATTTATAGTTCAGATTTTGTTCTGTATTTCAAATCTCAAAGTGGCTTACAAAGTATCAATCTTTTTAATAAAGGACGTTAGACAAGACAATGCAGTTACTGTTCCCTTGCCTTGGCTGGAATAGTCCTTCCCAGGTATTGCATTGTATTCCTTACAAAACTTACTTATCCTCCAAAAGACAGCAATTAATATTCACACATTGTAGCCTGTATCAGGAGTGTGACTGTCTCACAATAAACAAACAAAGGGCTCCATATTGAAGGTAAGGCCTCCGTCCTGATAAATACACTAACATACTGATCAGCAATCACAATTGTTCTCCATTTAAATGATTATTAAACTAAACAAAGCCAGCCAACACAGCACAGCCAATATAAACGAACCTCCTTGTTAGACCACTTTTCACATTGGCAGTAGCCAAAAGGAAAGCAGGCCTATTTCTACTCTGGAGAACCATGGTTAAATGAAGTCTGATTCCCCCTTCTTGATCAAATAAAGGAGTTGTATCTCTCTCACTATTAAACTGAGCTGTTCATTTCTCCACTTTATATAAATATTAACCTAGCTTCCCTTAGTTAAACTATTGCCCAGTTGCCCTAATATAACCTATTACTCTTTTGCTTACTATTGTTTTTTTTGGTTAACTTTATGGTCCCCTGACCAATTTCCTTTTCCGTTCATTTTTCCTTTTTTTCCTCACTTTCTTCTTCTCAGTTATAACATGCAATGACCGTTACTTTATATTACCATGGATAACTACTGTTTGTAAGCATTATTAGACATTCATATTGCTGGTCATGCTAAAAAGTGTGTTCAGATTGTACTTACTTGGTTATCAAATATATAAATAAATAACTGCATGCATACATACACATTTCAGGGGGTTGCGTAATGAAGTAGTGAACCACTCAGTAGGTCATTATTAATGCAGCAGTGCCTTCACTGTTTTAAATATACTATATTGTTATGTTTTCTGACATATTGTTCTACTGCAGTTGTGTTTTTGCACTTTTGGAGCAAGATACAGTGTTACATCAGACAATCTAATAGAAGTTTTACCCCTAGCAACCTAAGTCAGAACTATATCCATTAGCAGGCTATACTATCTCTATTAATTATCAGATTAAATTCATGTAAATTGCTCTGCCTTAGTAGACCAGTAGTTAGTTATACAAAAAAATGTTTCTTGGTACTCACTAATAAACTACACCAATGACTCTGTCATAACAAGGCCGAAATCTGCATATCCACAGCTAGTGGGGTTTGGCTTTATTGGCCTGAAATTGTCCATTAAAATGATGAAACAAGTCATGGGCATTCAGAATCGCCAGTTAGCTGAAAGACCTGGTGTTCATAAGGGTAATTTGATATACCCCATGGGCCTCTGATTCAAGAGGTTTGAGAGGTCACTCATTGGAAGTTCCAGTTTGGCTGGAGTTTTCATTTAGTTGTGACCTTCTCACTCATTGTCTTAGTTTGTTATTTGGGATATTTTGCAGTCACCCTAATGATAATGGACAACAACTGGGTGTAACAGCCCTGTGTTTCTTACGCTTAGTCAAACATTCTGCTTGTGCTGTGCTGATGAGGTCATAACAAGGCCGAACTATGCATATCAACAACTAGTGGGGTTTGGCTTTATTGGCCTGAAATTGTCCAATTAGATGAAACACCTGGTGTTCATAGGGTAATTTGCATATATCCCATGGGCCTCTGATTCAAGAGGTCACTCATTGTCAGCTCCAGCTTGGCTGGAGTTTTCATTTAGTTTTTACAGGTACTCACTAATGCATAAATTCTTATGAATACATAATGTTGTTATCAAAGAAAAACAGCATTTATATTTATATTTTTTGCTCATAAGGCTTCAAGAAAAAGTGTCTGGCAAACAAAATAAGTCTTACATGAGCAAATTTTTATACCCTTGTACTAAAGAGAAGGTTACCCAGCTGGTCTTTCTTAAATTACCAGCTTGATAGCAGTGTAACAACTGCATGATGCTCACAGACAATGAACCAGTACTTATGCCATCACAAACTGCCTGTGATAGATGCAGATATTTTATTTATTTATTTACTTGACATTTGTTTACTGGGATAGTCCGACTGGACAACAAGTGTCCAATTTCAGAGGAGACCCAGAGAGAAAAGCTCCACAAAATACAATAGTAATAATCATTAGTAGTAATAGTTACAGGTTACAGAGTTTGATGTTTAAACAGTAGTTGAGAATATATTACAAAAGTTAAAACAATGTTGTAAAGAACTCTATTTAAACACAGGAGATGCATTACAATTTGCTTTCTCTGTGTATTAACTAGAATGATGGCATCACCTTCACAACAAACACGGTCTGTGAGCACTGTATACTTCCAGAACACCCCACACAAACACATGGAGAGCTATCATATGCTAAGGCTGTAAAGAGTAATTGCCTTCAAGTGCAAACAAGACTAGGTCTCAGCAGAAATTAAAAACTACAATACATACTGTCTCATACAGAGCAGTCATTGGAAAGAAAACTAGTCCCAAGCCAAGTATGTTTAAATCAGTTTACCTTTGATTGAATGAAAATCAATTGAACAAACAGGCATATATGTGACCCAGAATTTCGAAAAACCGCAAGTACGCATTCCGAAATGTCAAAAATGACATAGCGGAATCCAGAATTCGCTGTTTTTCGAAATTGTGTGAAAATTTTGTCTCTATCGTGCAGTAAAGTGTTAATATAAGTCCGTGTCACACCACTGTGTATTCCTGTAGAGTAGAACATGTATTTGTAGTCCCAAACAACACACATCAGTATATTAACACCGTTGCTGTAACATAATCACAAAGAAGGCATCCCATGTGCACATTTACCATGTCCGTATCCAAGCACAGTGTAAGGAGATGGATTCTAGCCCTACATCCTTCCAACTCCCTGTCTGTTCAGAATGAGCAATGCTTGACAACTAAGCGCACAAAGCCCCATGAAGTGAACTGTGCCCTATTGCATAGCAGCCTTTCAAAGGCTGCTTCCTTGTCCATTAGCCTCTTCCTCTGTGGTAATGCTGGAACACACAATTTATGCCGTACATGCTTGTCATCCACATGGTTTTGTTCAAGTTGAATGGCATGCAAAACATCCAGCAAATACAATTGCTTCTTACCCATCAAAATTTTCAATCTCCTGTGCCACCCCTCCACCGTGTTTTGGCTACATGGATAGCCCATGGTGCATGTATTGAATTGGTTCCAAAATGTAATATCAAATGTGGGGGGCAATCTCTCTGATGTTGTACCTCTCATCCCATACCATCTCGGCCTGCCAAGTATATAGTTTTTCCTAAAGAAAGTGCATAGAGCCTTGCCATTTTCAGGCATGTCGGGCTCAGTTTCACTAAATGTGGCAGCTACATCCTCTGGGACCATGAAGGCCGGTGCTGGAATCTTCTTACAGATCATAGCAAAGCTTATATCACTTCCAAATGTTGCTGCCAAGTGCAGCTTCTGGATCTGGCACCAGACTATTTGGCAAAGGTGAAATCAGCAAACTTTAGCCAATGCAGTAGGGAGATGTCTCTTAATACAATTTAATGGTGCCCTCTCGAAGTCAGTCAGCACCATGTCTGGCATCAGGTTTAGATTGCGATCCACACACAATTGCAGCACTATGCTCCAGAACAGATCATAGCACTGTTCTGTCTTGCTGGGCAATATGCCGTACACCACTGGGAAGACCTTCCTGCTGTTTGCACTGTCAAGAGCACAATGGATACTATATATTTGGCGACATTCAGATGTACTTATGGGGAATGTGCCATCTGCCATAATGTACTCTGAATTGCATAGCATTTTCAGGTTCTCAGGTATGGTTATTACTACAACGTGGACCTGATTTACCTAATCATCACTACTGTGATGCACTATAAAGGATCCTGACTTTATGGAAATCATGTCAGGGCTAAGGTCCCTTAATGAATTCATTTCCTTAAAAGTCTCTGCCTTTCTGTTGTACCTATGCCTCATTATGTTCTGCTTCAAAGCAGTTGCATTAGGCAGTTCATGGACAACATCTGAGGAAGTGGTGGCCAGTACCTCTGAGACCACCTTACAGGAGTCCTCAGTAGAGTGCTCTGCCCTCCTCTTCAGCTCGTCCCGTACCCTAAACACCTTTGTCTTCATCACATCAGGGGCATGTAGTGTTCCGTGCTCTTTAGCAGTTTGAAGCCCTCAGGGTCACCTTACTCCCCTTACATTTATCTTTATTTTTTATATGCAACACCAGTACTGCTTGTCATGTCTCTTTGTAATACTGGTAACTGTCAACAACTAACAGCTGTCTTCCTTTTTGTGTAGTGCTTGTACTGTAAACAGCATTCAACAAATCAGGCTTGTACAGCACTGTACCTGCATCTTCCTAAACAAAACAAACTACAAGTATTTACACACTACTGTGGCGATTTACTTCATAATTACAAGGTTTTGGTTTTTGTTTGTCACCTACATGACTACTTTGTGCAATCCAGACCTGTTGGCCTACCAGAACAGCATTTGAGGAAGCAACACATAGGCAGTACAATGGCTCATTCCCATTTTTATTATCGCAACACCAATATACATCTCATTCAGTTGTGTGAACACTAATTGGACAAATTCTGTATGGTATTCGTCTATAATGTGGTTTGCACAATCTCTATCCGACATTATGTGATCTTGAAAACATACTTCTGACTAAGTAGCGTTCGCACTTATGATTTTCATCAAATCAAAGGTAACTCAGTAGTAAGACACTGCCTCTCTTTTCACAAGGCTGGACAGAAATAGGGTGACAGCAAGTTGTCTTTCTCTGATGTATCAAAGACGAAGGATGACTATGATATGATAGTGGTCTCTGTGAGTGCAAATGACATGTCATGTAAAATCTTTAGGAATATGCAGAGAGACAATTCAAAACTCTCCATGGATATCACAAATGCAAGAGACTCTGGTACTGACCGTAATTCTACCTTAACCAGGAAAGATGCCATGGTACAAGGAAATTATGATGAATTTTAACAACTGGATGAGTAGCTGGTGTCACTCAAGGGGAATCCAATATGTGTCAGCATGGGATGAACTGCTGCATAGCCCCATTTGCCAAAAACAGCATATGAACTTCTCACATATTAGCTGTAGCCTTTACTGCCCCTCGAGTGTCTTTTTCAGGCGGAGTACAGCTAATGGATCTTCCATCAAAAAACTAAGAAATAAAAAAAAAAAAAAAAAAACACCAGACCACATATGTGCTTTATTACTGAAACCTAGTTTAAAAGTGCAGCAAGCACCTATACAAGGTTATAAACCTACCATGCTTTTAGACCCAAATCAAAATTGTGGTATGGTACCCATATTTGTTAAAGACTACGAAACCTCAATACAGATTACCATGGACCCTCAAACCAAATTTACTGAGATTCAGTTCACTCAAAATAAAACCAACAATTTATTTATTTTACATTTGTTGACCGGGCTAGTCTAACTGGATATATGTCCATTTTCAGTAGAGGCCCAGGGAGATAAGCTCCAAAAACACAATTATAAAAATGTTGGTGCAGTACAATATTTTACCAGATGATAATAGTACAATACGTTACTATTTAATAAACTTAACTGTTTTATTTACACACACAAGGTGGCAGGGTTTGATTCTCACAGGATAAATTGGCTAGTTTTAAAGGGCCCACAAGGGCAGTCACAAACACTAAAAAATATACATTAGAATGATGCTTCTATAACAATCAGATCATCACATATTCTAGGAACCCTCAATGACCAATGACAACCAGGTCTATTTCTTAAATACATTGGTTGAACGTCCAATACACAAAAACTCCCATTATTCTAAGATACTAACTACCCAGTGATAAACAGAGACAAATGCCTCAAATGTAAGATATGCCCAAAAATTCCTTAATTTCATAAACAAAAAATTCCATAGATCAAATAGTCAAAGAGTCCACCACAGGGCAAAATATTCTTGACTTGGTCCTTAAAATATAACATCTTTATGCACATTCCCGTTATACCATTCCTAAGTCATGTTGGACCACAAAATTAGTAACCTTCCCTTTCAAAATCCCTAAACTAGTGGATGCAAATATCACTGTATTCAAAAACTTAAAACTTTCAAACTTCCTACAATTCCACAATCAAATTAGTATTCATAAACAGCAAAGGTTGACACGGCTAGTAGTTATGCAAATAATTTACATGCTGATCAATAAAACTGTGTAAATCTGGCATTCCTTACCAAATCTAAACAAAAAGGAGAACTTAAGAGCCTGGTGTTTCACATGTATAAATAATACAATAAATCAATAACACTAATTAGAATATATAGCAAAACTAGATACGCAAATCAAGGTCAACGTGAACTGGATACCCAAGGCACTGACAAATATCATCAGAAAAACAAAAGCTTCCTATAAACTTAGGATGGTATTGAAAGCTAATGATAATTACAAATCCAGGAAATTACAGATTAACACCAAATACTGCTCTGGACTTATTCATAATGGCACTTCCTATTCTGATCCAGTGGATATCACAAATTTATTAGCAAATAAATTCAGTATAAATTTAAACACATATATCTAAACAAATCCGACTTATACCCAATGATCTCAAATCACCTATCATCACAAAAGAACACTTGTTAAAAGTCCTTTCAAAAACAAAAAATGCATCATCTGTGGGACTACCTGCTGAACATACCTCTCAACTGTACAGATTTTTGTAGACTGTCCAGATTTTTGCCTCATATTTTGGTCTGTTTCTCATAAAATTGTGTTTTTTCTGACAAATCACTGGTAAATCATTGAAGGTTAAAGTCATGAAATAATGAGACATTTGAGTTTCACGCCATGCTAATGTAAAACCTGTTATTCTATCAACTTTCGAAGTTTGTAAGAACAATATTTTAAAAGTGTCCCTATTTTGGGGCATTTGTCCCCCCATTATTTATGGCTTTGTCTGGATTTCTTGCTCTAAAACCATGAGAGGTTTGCTGCTGAACAGCACCAGTCATGCACTGCTGGACCCTCTTTTACAACGATTCAACCTGACCTCACTAAAACATGCACTGCTGGGCCATCTACTACAGCTATTTAACCTGACCTTAGCCACTGGCTTTGTCTCTGAGGTTTGGCTCACATCAGTTGGGATGCCATTTTGCAAGGGTGGTTCTACCACTCATGCTGAGAATCACAGACACAATGTGCAAGGACATGGAACTGGTCATGACAGACATGATAGACTATGATATAACAAATCTTATATGACTTGACTCTCCCAGTAGTTTGACTTTGTTAATAGTAAATCCTATTTAATGAATCAGGTGACTTTTTTGAGAGGGTAACGTGGGCAGTGGTCATGCTGTCCATACAGCTCACCTTGACCATATTAAGGAATTTGATACCATACCACATGCCAACATCATCAACAAGGTAAATGCATGCCAAACTGATCCTTATGTAGTTCTATGGATAGTTAACTGGCTGAGGGATAAAGCCCACAATGTGAGGCTAACAGGCATTACTTTAGAAAACATGAAAGTATACAGAGGTGTACAACAGGGACCTGTACTGGGATGTCTGCTATTCATCATGTACTACTCTGATCTCCAAATCACACACAAGGAATTCTGGTCAACCAACATTGTTACTGATAATTGAATCCCTTTCTAAATTGCAGAAGCTACAAAGTAAACCTACATGTTAATAGCTGTTGCTCAGAAAACAGTGCAAAACTAAAAATAAAAATGTAATATTGTTGCATTTGGCAAACAAACCCTCCACTCATTGTATAGTATACAAAAACACTCCACTCCAAAGTGAAGATGTTTTAAAAGACCTTGGAATGTGAGTAGATAATTCCCACTTCTTTGATTGCCAAGTTGGAACAGTGATCAGGGAATCCTTCTATTTGGCACAACTTATCACAGAGAGCAGTTCCTCTAGATCCCAATAAAACCTTACCCATCTGTATTTTATATTAAGTGGGCCCTCATTGAATACAATGCCCCCTTTACAACGTATCTCCCTAAACACATCAAGCAGTCTGAGAGACCCCACAGGTTCCTAACAAAAAAGATCATTACGCTAAAGGATCTAGAGAATCTAGAGCTCTCATCCCTATATTAAGTGTCCTATAGACTGCTTAGGGGTGATCTGTGATGTCCGTCCAGACAAATAGGGATCCAGCAATTCTAAGATCTCTTATATCTCTATAAATCAAACAGCCGAGTAAACACACGAACCAGATATCTGAACCTGTTTCAGCAATCAAACAAACAAATTATGGTAGAGCGAGAGATCTGTCAAGCAGTTATTACCCTTTGTTTGGAAGAAACTCACACTCTAGATCAAGAAATCTGATGCACTATCTTCATTTAAGGACAATTAGATGGGCATTAAATTCACCACAGGTGTGACTAGCCTGTTTGTCTTTGAAAAAAGAGACAAGATCAAAGGGTGGGTACTGGCAAGGTGTAAATGGCCACATGGCACAGATGCCTTATATACCCTATGACTTTATGTTTCTGCTTGACTTGTCCTGCAGCACCATATTCTGCAGGTCAGATGTTTCCTACTGTAGGTGTAAATAGAACAGCTGTTGTGCTGTACATCTCCTTCAATCGTCAGTGTGATTCTTAAGAAGCTGGATCATTGTAGAAGTTGTAGCAGGTAGTGTGTTGTGTTGCACTGTAGTAATAGACAATATTTTGCAGATTTAGTCCATCCTCTGTCCAGGCGTAGTAACATAGCATTATTGTTACACTAGTACAGAGGCTTGGGAAGATGGGAGATAGCACTAATTAAGGTTTTATTTGAAATCAGAGATATACTGAGGAGTGAGCCTGATATCAATGTGGGAAGAAGATTTGCATAAAGGAAGCTGTAGTTGTAGAAGATAATTACCAGTCTCTTTATCAAATATCACCTGCAGGCAAAGTAATTGGTTTCAAGCATGTACCTGCACCTTATCAAGACCAGACTAAGAAGTATTAAGTCTTTAGGACGAGTATTTAAAGGTGTATGAAGTACACCAGTGAGAATGACTGAAACATCAAAGCTACGACATTTTTACTCTGTGATGGAAGTTTAAATGAAGGGACTTGAAATGGGTTGAACTCATGTTTATACAAACCAAAGGCTGCTTGTAAGAGATTTTATCTTTCCTTCTTTTACTTATCTAAAACCTAGAAGTGTTTTGCTAAGTTTAAAGCTGTGTGATTTTGTCTGTTGGCACCAAAGATGAGTGAATATTTAGTATGATTACACTTGTCAAGTTGCTGTATATACTTTTCTTCATGAAAACGCCAGCCTAACCTTTTTAGTTTTTATAGTAAACTTCTACTTTTCCTTTGAAGTGTATAAGGAGTCTGGTTCCTAAATACTACATTAAGTGGATGATGCAGGCAACTGAGACTACAGCCTGCTATTTGGAAGTTGCAGTTCCAACTATTGTTAGCAAAGAAAGCAAAAGTAATTCTCTGTGGTAAGTAAAGGATTTTTTTCTCACCTCATTTAACCATGAGGACCATGATGCTGTCCTGGTGTAATGAGGACCATGATGTTGTGCTGGTGTAATGAGGATCATGATGTTGTGCTGGTGTAATGAGGATCATGATGCTGTCCTGGTGTAATGAGGATCATGATGCTGTGCTGGTGTAATGAGGATCATGATGTTGTGCTGGTGTAATGAGGACCATGATGTTGTGCTGGTGTAATGAGGATCATGATGCTGTGCTGGTGTAATGAGGACCATGATGTTGTGCTGGTGTAATGAGGATCATGATGCTGTGCTGGTGTAATGAGGATCATGATGCTGTCCTGGTGTAATGAGGATCATGATGCTGTGCTGGTGTAATGAGGATCATGATGTTGTGCTGGTGTAATGAGGACCATGATGTTGTGCTGGTGTAATGAGGATCATGATGCTGTGCTGGTGTAATGAGGACCATGATGTTGTGCTGGTGTAATGAGGATCATGATGCTGTGCTGGTGTAATGAGGATCATGATGCTGTCCTGGTGTAATAAGGATCATGATGCTGTGCTGGTGTAATGAGGACCATGATGTTGTGCTGGTGTAATGAAGATCATGATGCTGGGCTGGTGTAATGAGGACCATGATGTTGTGCTGGTGTAATGAGGACCATGATGCTGTGCTGGTGTAATGAGGACCATGATGCTGTGCTGGTGTAATGAGGACCATGATGCTGTGCTTGTGTACTTTAATCCCCACACCAATCTACAATGTGGAGTGTCAGACATACTGGTGACAGTTTACAAGAAAATCCACCTGAAACCTACAAGATGACCACTATAGAACTGCTGAACACAGTGCTAGTGTCAAGGGCACGGAACTAGTAGCCACATCAAACACACAACCACAAACTGTTCCTTCACTTAATCAAAATAGAAAATCTTGAAGTGCATCTTATCACATATTAAGATGGTGGGATCAGACTAGCTAGCTTTGAATATTGACAGCTCGACTCCAGGAGGATCCACTTTGCGATGTCACAGAGTGCCTTATTCAGACTTTAATGCCTTGAAAAAGGAGAAGTAATCTCTGACAGTCAAGCTTTTAAGCTCAATGAATGGACTATTTCAAGGAAAGAAAACAGTAGTAGCTGTGTTGTGGTTAGATCTTGAGGGTCTCTGATAGAAATACTCATACACAGGTTCAAATGAGATTCATTGGCAGTTAATATGTGACTGCATCAAACAGACTCACAGGGTTCCAAAAGCTTTGTCACATTAGTGGAAAGAATATTGTACTATGGGATATCAACCATGTCACTTGTGTTTTCAGGTGTGGCAAGTGATGATATATCGCTAAATACAGTACTGACAGAAGCGAAGGAATGGAGAGGATAGG